>NC_063341.1:63973503-64020243 GCF_021869965.1 Rhincodon typus | reverse complement strand
TTTTGGTTTTTCTTAAGGTAGCAGGACAAGTAGATGAAATGTTTATGGTGGCATATGGGATAGTTACCTTTATTGGCCAAGTTTCAAAGCAGGGAAGTGCTGGAGCTGTATAAACATTGACCAGGCCACAGCTAGCGTACTGTGGCAGCTCCGGACTCCAAATCATATAGAGGGATGCGATTGCACTGGAGAGGGTGCAGAGGAAATTTGCCAGGATGTTGTCTGGGCTGTAGAGTTTTAGTTACGAAGAAAGTTTGGATAGACTGTAGTTTTCCTTGGAGCAGAGGAGACGGAGGTATTTGTGGGGTGGGGTGTGGTATGAGATTGAGATGTATATATTCAATGATTACGGCGCAGAGATTTAAAGGTAAGGGCAGAGGTTTAGAGGGACGTGAGGAAAAATGTTTTCACTCAGAGGGTGATAGGAATCTGGAACTCACTTCCTGTAAGGGTGGTAGAGGCAGCAACCCTCATACCATTTGATAAGTATCTTGTGACATGAGGCAATGAGCCAAGTGCTGGAAAATGGGATTGCAATAGTTAGGTGTTTGTGACCGGCAAAGATGCAATGGGACAAGGGACCCTTTTCTATGCTGTAGACCTCAATGAATATCTCAATTTCTTCTTAATTTTGTACAAATATTCAAGGTAAGAAACATTTGAAACATTTTCAGTCCATCAAATCTGCTACAACATTCAATGAGATCATGGTTGATCTGAATCATCAACTCCACTTTCCTGCCTTTTACTCGTAACCTTCAATTTCCTTACTGATTAAAAATCTGACTGTCCATTTAAGTCTTGAATATACTTAATGAACCAGTCTCTATAGCCCTCTGTGCTGAAGAATTCCGCAAGTTCACTACGCTCAGAGAAGAAATTCCTTCTCATCTGTCTTAAATGTGACCCCTTACTCTGAGATTATCACCGCCAGAGGAAATGAAGTAGAACAGGTAGGACAGCAATTTGGTGATACTGGAATAGTCTGCATGGATTTTACCAAGGCTTTTGGAAGGTGTCAAATGGTAGATCGATCATAAAATTAAGAGACCATGGGATCCCAGGGCCAAATGGATTCAAAATTGATTCAGTGGCATGAAGTAAAGAATATTTATCAACAGCTGCTCTTTGTGTGATTGGGAGATTGTAAAATTCCCCAAGGCTCAGTATTAGATCCCTTGTTTTTTGTGGTAATACAGAGCAATGATTTAGACTTATAGTAGGAGTGTGATTAAGAAGTATTAAGAAGTTTAAAGATCATACAAAAATTGGTTGTGTGTTTGATATTGGAGGAGAAAGCTGATAAGCAGCAAGAGATCAATGGACTAGTCAGGTAGGCTGAAATGTGGCCAATGGAATTCAGTCAGGAGACATGTGAAGTCACATATTTAGGAACCGTTAACAAAGCAAGAGAATACAAAATAAATGGTAGGATATTGAGCTATCTAAAGGAACAGAAGGATCTTGGAGCATATATGCATGGTTCCCTTAAGTTAGCAGGACAGGTACATAAAGTGGTCAAGGAGACAAACGAGATATTTTCTTTTATTGCCCAAGGCCTAGAGCATAAGAACAGGTAGGTTATGCTAGATCTATGTAAAGCACTAGTTAGGCCACAGCTAGCGTACTGTATACAGTTTGTTCACCATTAAGAAGGATGTGATTGCACGAGAGAGGTTTACAAGGATGTTGCCAAGAATGCAGAATTTTAACTGTAAAATCACATTGACTGTGCCTGTTTTCTTTAGAACAGAAAAGGCTCAAGAGAGATTTAAGTGAAGTGAAAAACCATGACAGGTCTAAATATAGTGGATAGGTAGGAGGCTGAAGAGCCTCTTCTGTGCTGTATAATTCTAGGAATCATTTCCTTCACTTAAAGATCAGTAACCATATAAGCGTTTCCAAACCAAAGTAACTACAGAAAGGTAGAAGGTGTTTGTGTGTCTGGAACTCACCTGCAGGGGCGTTAAAGACAGAAGCACTCAATGCATTTAAAAAAATGTTGGCTATGCACCTGGAATGCTGTAATCTATAGGGCTGTGCACTGAGAGTGGAAAGTGGGATTAGACTGTATGATTCTTTTGCTTTGGCTGATATGAACACAATAGGTCAAACGGCATCTTACGGCACAAATTTTCTACATTTCAATTTTAATAATTTTTCTGTTAACCAGAACATACCTCTTTGTCGGTTATTGGATAATCTTTGTTTTCGGTGAGACCTTCTTCCTGTGACAAAGACATAATCTTGTCTTTCTCATCAATTAATAAAGTTTCAGTTCCTGATGGCAATTGAGTCAATGAAGAAACAAATATCTTTTCGTAGTGGGTTATGAATAGCTCCACCATTTGAGCCTGATATGGATAATCAACAAGAGAAGATAATGATGCAGTGGCATCAGTTTGCCTTGGTCGTATAAGAGTAGGCCCAAAAATAATTCCCAGATTGCTCGCTGACATTTTATTTTCTTCTTCTTTCTCTGCCACCCTGTTGAGCAAAAATGCAAATGCACATTGTATACCATGTTAGAGGCCACTTATCCATTCTATGGTTAACAAACAAAACACATTACTTTTGTTAACTTAATTTACAAACTATCCCTAGTAAGCCACAGAATTGTCTTAGCTATTCTTGATTTTTTTTGTAACAGGTGGGAGATTGAGGATGATTTAAAAAGCAAACAAACAAACAAACAAAGAGTCAGCCAGCCAGCTTAATTTATTCATTTAGGAAATTTGGCCTTGAAGTGGCACTGGTGAGTTGGCTTCTTGAACCAGCACCATCCATTTGGTGTAGGTACACTCATGTTGTTTGGGAGATTAAGGATTTTGACCCAGTGGCACTGAAGGAATGTCACTGTATTTCCAAGTCAGAATGATGAGTGACTTGGAAGTGAAAATGCAGGTGGTCATGTTCCTATGCATCTGTTGCCTTTAACCTTCTAGGTGGTAGTGATTGTGGATTTGGAAAGTGTTGTCTAACAAGCCTTGGTGAATTTCTGCAGTGCAACTTGTGGATGGGCGCACATTGCTGCTGCTATGCAGCAGCGGAGGGAGTGAATGTTTGTAGATGTGGTGCTAACCCAATGGGCTGCTTTCCATGAGATGGTTAAACTTATAGGAAGTTGCTGCAGCTGCACTCACCCAGACAGTGGGACATATTTCATCACACTCCTGAATGACATTTTATAAATCATGGATAGGCTTCAGGGAGTCTGGTGACAAGTTACTTGCTGTAGGATTCCTAGCCTCTGACCTGCTCTTACAGCCATAGTTTTTACATGGCTGGCCCAGTTCAGTGTCTGGCCAACAGTAACTCCAGTTTGCTGACAATGGGGGATACAGCAATGGTGTGTCATTGAATGTCAAGGAGTTGATGGTCAGACTCTCTCTCTTGTTGGAGATGGTCACTTCTGACCTGATACACAAGTAACCTAATTCCTATAACTTCAAGATAAACCCACAGTTTTTTTCAATTAAATATTCTTTATTCACTGTATGCTGTGCCAACTAAGGAAGTATACAGAGGTTCTTTTTGGTTGAAGAAAATCTTATTCTTAGTGACTGTTATACTGTGTGTGCCTAAAGTTGGACAAAGAGGTTGTATTCAGCTTCAAGAATGCCCCTAAATTCAGCCTGAAAAATTACCTGCCTGACGAACTGTGGAAACAGTGGATGCAAACTACCAGCTGCTTGGCCACATTGTGTGGAAATGGCAGTCAGCTGTAGTTAAACATGCAACATTATGTTGACAATATTTGAAGATATTATGTAAAAATAAAGACTTTGGCTTGTATTTAAATAGTGAAAAGATTGCAGTTCCAACAAACATGAAGCAGAAGATAGAAATGAAGGCATAATAAATGCCATGTAGATGAAGCCCAGAATATCAAGAAAAACTAATTGGGAGCATTTTTAATTTCACATACCCAGTTGATTGAACACAACAGCTTCTAATGCAGCCTTGGCTGACAGAAAAATAATCAAGCAGGGTCTCCAGAGTCAAGTAGTTAAAAATCAAATCACTGAAGTAAACACTACATGACAATAGAATCTGAAATAGATTGAAGTTAGCAGTTCTGTTCAGATACTGCAGTATCATAGAATTGTTTGGGTGCAGAAGGAAGCCATTCAGCCAGTTCTCTGAGCATTTTAACTTTATGTCAATCTCCTGCCTTTTCCCAGTGACTCTGCACATTATATCTGGTTGCATCTTTAGGAAGAGGTCATCCGAAATCTTCGAAGAAGACCCTCCAAGCAAAAAAAAAATGGCAATGAAATTATCCCCCAGATCTGCAGTAATGAGATAATCACTAATTATGAATCAGTTGCACAACAACTGAAATATCCCATAAAACTGAAAAATATACAGTAGGTATTAGGGAATTCTTCCAAGATAACAAGTAATTAAGTGTTCAAGTGATTTTTGGAAGTAAAGCTGCATGGTAACACAATTGTGCATGAATGCTAAGCTCAGTGGAATTGAAAAATCAATATCTAGCTCCCTCATTTTAAACTTAACCTGCAATGTATTCACAGTTGGATAGATACATGTAGATTTAAGTCTCACGCTTATTTTCTGATTGGCACTATTTTTAGCAAGAGAGATCATCTCCATGCTCTGAGAGAAATCATAGCCTTGCTTACAGCTGATTACAGAGCTCAAAAGAAAAGTGGGATTTGATTATACACCTATCATTTAAAAGCATGATTTTAAGTCAGTTCATTGAATGAAAAATTGAAGAGGATGGGAAAAACAGTACTGTTCAAAAGGTCTCAGTTATTTCAGTTGTTAAATGCACAAATATATATATTCTTCCATACCTGCAAAGATGGTTCATGAGGTACTGCAAAGTGTTGTAGTTGGCTTGAGGCAACTGACAGAGTAGATCCTTGACCTTAAGAAGGATTTTCTTCATTCCTATGTTGGTTGACCCTTTTTTGTGTGCATTCAGAATGATTGGTTTTCCATCATTCTCATCACTAATATTATGGCTTTCCTTGGCCAAGCCAACAAATTCATTGTAAAGACGGAATGGTATCAAAGGCTCTGGGAGCTATTGGATAATAATAAGTGATTACATTCGGATTATAAAAGGATTCGTTTTTAAATGATTGCTTTGAAGAGAGTTTTGTATGGTACATGGGTTTACCTGGCGGAGGAACAGTTTTAGCACATTGCTGATATCATGAGCATACAAATCTGAAAGTTCCACTAAATCCTTTCCATTTTCAAAAGCTTGACACAACTTTTCAACTCGTGATTTTGCTCCATTCACTCGATAAATACCCTTGAACAGATAACAAACTTAAGTGAATTAACATTTTCATTAATTTCACATACATAGGAAGTGAAACTGAACTAGAATATGGGCACTACATTACTAATGCAAAATATTAGAAAATAATCTTAAGTAATACAGTCATACAGTACGGAAACAGACCCTTCAGTCCAACTCATCTGCACCGACCAAACATCCCAAATGTGGCCTAGTCCCATTTGGCTAAACGCTTCCTATTCATATATCCATCCAGGTGCAGCATGATGGCTCAGTGGTTAGCACTGTTGCTTCACAGTGCCAGGGACCCGGGTTTGATTCCAGCCACGGTCAACTATCTGTATGGAGTCTGCACATTCTCTCAGAGTTTGCTTGGGTTCCCTCCAGGTGCTCCAGTTTTTCCCCACAGTCCAAAGATGTGCAGGTTAGGCAGATTAGCCATGGGAAATGTATGGTTACAGGGATAGGTTGGGGGGGTGGGTCTGGGTGGGATGTTCTTTGGATGGTCGTTGTGAACTTGATGGATTGAAAGGCCTGCTTCCGCACTGTAGGGATATAAAGATAAAAGGCACAGCTAAATATTGTAATTGAACTTGCCTCCACCTCGGTCCAGACACGTACCACCTCTATGTGAAAAAGTTATGCCTCAGGTCCTTTTCAAATTTTTCCCCTCTCACCTTAAACCTTTGTCCTCTAGTTTTGGACTCCATCACCCTAGGAGAGAGACCTTGGCTATTCACCGTATTCATGCCCCTCATAATTTTATAAACCTCTATGAGGTCACCCCTCAGTCTTTGATGCTACAGCAAGAAACACCCCAGCCTATTCAGCCTCTCCCTATTGCTCAAACCCTCCTGTCCCAGCAACATCTTTGTAAATCTTTTCCTCACCCTATTAAGTTTAAAAACATCCTTCCTAAAGAAGGGCGACCAGAATTATATGCAGGATTCCAAAAACGTCCTCACCAATGTCCCATGTAGCCGCAACATGACAACTCAACTCCTATGCTCAATGTTATGACCAATGAAGGCAAGCATGCTGAATTCCTTCTTCACCATCCTGTCTACTTCAGACTCCACTTTCAAGGAACTTTGCACCTGCATCCCTTGGTCCCTCTGTTTGGCAACACTCCCCAGGACCCCACCAATAAGTATACAAGTCCTGGCCTGGTTTACATTATCAAAATGCAACACCTCACATTTATCTAAATTAAACTCAAACTGCTACTCCTCGGCCCATTGGATCAAGGTTCCCTTACACTTTGACATTCTATTACACCACCTACTTTGGTGTTACCTGCAAACCTTACTAACGATACCCCTATATTCACATCCAAATAACTTATATATAGGGGAAAATTAGATCATGGTTGTGATACTAAAGATTTAGGCAGGTTTACATATAAATTGGATAAGTACAACATTTTATTAAATAATATATACATTTTCAACAAGTAGTACTTCATCAGATACTACTGTTCATTAGTACAACAGACATCAGCATTATTACAATCCTGCTGTCTCACAGTACTTTTAGCAAACCAGATGTGAGCGATCAGCTCTGCCATGGAAATTTGTTAGTGTAATTCAATACAAAGGATTATTTGTAGATTAGAAAAGAGGTATCAAGAAAGCTGATCAGAGCAGTAAAAACATATTAGTTCATTAGTATGCGAAGAAGGGAACTCAACACATTTGACATAATACAATACTAAATGGAAAGAGCAATCACTCTGATAATTCATCAGCTGAACAGGTCTGTAAAGGATATAATATTACAACTCCTGAAAGAGAAATTTTGCCAAAGCTTGACATCTTTTTCGGCTATGTAAACTGTTGCAAGGGTTTATACTGTGATTTATTGTATTTGTCCTGATGAGTGGAACATGAAATGGTGCTGAATGGCTGGCAAGTCAACTCAGAATGATTGAGACATTGTCATGGAGAAAGTGAAAGGGGCTGTAGGTTCCCCACTCTTCCAGGTAATAAACAAAGGCACCAGGCTTAAATATATTTCTTTTACTTAGACAGAATGGTTGCCTGTTTGTGAATGTATGTCATTTCTAGCAATCTTAGTGAGCCACATTACAGACTTGACTGATCACCTGAAATTGTTTGGTGGTGTAGCTATTAGTGCATTCAGTACAATCATAGATCACATCTAACAGAGGATGATGTGTTTTTGGTTTTGCAAGTATTAGTTGGTTGAATAAGGTCTGTATTCTGCTCATTATTCAATCAGCTACTTGTTGGGATATTGCAGTCCATGTATCTGGTATCATTTCGGCAACTAAATTCATGGACAAAATTCCTCAATTGCTTAGGAGGTCAAAATCTGTACAGATTTATGGCTGCATTCTATTAATTGAAAATAACACTTTTATCACCAATGCATACAAGTAGCATGAAACTGCTTGCTTACCCAGTGGTTCACATTTGAGATAATTTGCCTTTCCAAGATAATTTGAAGTAGACCAGACACCTTTTCTTGTTGTGAAAGTGGCAGCCTTTGGCCCATTTACAAGTTTCCTTAATACACAGCAAATAATATGGATGAGGACAGCCATTGTCCTCCAGGATAACTTTGATGCGCTCTATTTCTGCAGACAGCTGGTAAGGTGAACAAATAACCAAGGCCCTATTTATAAGGTTTTTAATATGCCAATTCTTACAGCGCATGAAGCTGCGTGAATCCTAATCCATATTCTGACCTACCATGGCAGGCTTACATTGACAATAGGGGAAATGGATAATAAATGTGACCTTACTAGTGACACACATACCTGTGAATAAACTAATACAATATCGGAGAATTCTGACAGCAATCTTGAGATATAGTATATCCACGCAATGGGAAAACAATGTAAAGTGACAACAAATTAATATAACATGAGCAATTGATGCACTATGTGCAACAAACAGAAGTTATGCTGGTAATAGCTAAGTACATATAGTATTAAAAATGGTTAAGATTCTACACCATTATAAAAATGAATATTATTTTTAATAAAATGTAATTTATGATGTATAGTCAGTAGATACTGAAATAGCATACACTTTTAATGAACAGTAATTTTTAATGAAAACAATTAAACTAAAACATTTGACTGAATTTAAAAAAGGCTTTTATCAAAATAAAAATACAAACACTTTCAACTGCAATAATCTGCGCATCCAGAAGATACGCTACTGAACAAATACAACTGCACGCGCAGCACATATTTTTAGTAAATTATAAGCTTACCTTTACATTTAAAGCTCTGCTTTCAATCTCAGACGTACATTTTTTGATAATGAAGGGAATTCCATCAGAACTATTTTTTACAGTTTGATTGAAATCCACCCCGAACAAGTGCAGTCGTCCTTGAAGTTTCTTGTGGCCACACTGTATGGCCAGAGTCTCAAGGCATTTTTTGTGGCATGCCAAAGTACACTGTCAAATGAAATGAAATGCAATTATCAGCTCAGAATGTTAATATCAATTCAAGATTGATACAAAGACTTGAGCACATAGTAAACAAGAGACAGTGCAATCTGTGAACAATTGGCCAGATCAGCAAGTAATTTGTAAAAGGTATCTCCAAAACTACTTATGTTAGTATTTTCTGTGATATTTCGTGCAGGTACTGAATTATCTACCCTGCCACACAAGACCGGCCATGCCCCATTCAAAATCATGAGTCCATTGATTTGGGAACACTTTTCCAACCGTACTAATTTTCTTAGATTCACGGGCACTATTAAACAAAATATTCCTTGATATAAAGATACTTTTAAAACACGCACACTAGTCAGGTTTTTATTAGACAATCAATGAAAATAGTAAATAGATCATTTTTCCCCACTCATTTTCAGTGACTTTAAATCAGGTTACTTAAAGTTGGAGGAATGGGAATTAATTAAAACTGTGAAGGAAAAAAAGTTGACATTTTAGGTCCGGTGACCCTTCCTCAGATCGGAGTTCTGAGGAAGGGTCACTGGACCCGAAGCGTTAACTCTTTTTTTCCTTCACAGATGCTGCTAGACCTGCTGAGCTTCTCCAGCAACATTGTTTTTGTTCCTGATTTACAGCATCCACAGTTCTTTCGGTTTTGAATTAAAAATGCTTTTTTTTTGGTGGTAACCCCATTTTCCTCTGTATGATCCAATCTACACTGTTAATGGATTTGCTATAATTACAGTTGCAAGAAAGGGTTGTTAACCCTTCAACAATAGCTTTGTGTGTTTCTGGCCAGACTTGTTTTAAGTAAACTTTAATATATCATGACGAATACACATTTTGTTTTTCCATAACCGTCCTACAGTATTCCATTAAATGATAAGTAATTAGTACATCTTGTTTTCTCCACAAATTTCAAGATCAGATTTGAAATTTGTGATTTGTCATTAAGGAAAATAAACTTTCAACTATCCTGAAAACTCCAACTACTGATAACAAGCCCTATATTTATAGCCAAGAAGCCAATGGCCTCTTTCCTCTTCCCTAAATGCACTATGTTATCTTCATCTGGTGTCTGGAAATGTCTGGATGGCACTTCTTAATTTGCAAGCTCAACTCATATGACAAATTCATTTTAACTTACTGTACACTGACAAGGTTCAATGGGAAAATTGTTTACTAGTACTGGACAACGTGCTATACCATGTGAAGGAAATTTAGTGGAAACCTGAATTATTTTCTTGTCCTTACAATAAAACGCCTAGAAATCACCCAAAAATAATTGAAAATCAAAAGACAATAGGGAAGGACGAACTCAAAACAAACATCAACATGTCCCCAGGATTGGCTGATCTCCATCCTAGGGCCTTTAAAAACAAAGTGGTGGCATTGTTAATGAATGTATTAGTTAGAATATTCCAAAAATTCCTTTTGTTCTGTTGGGTCCCAATGGATTCGAAAATTGCAAATGGAATACAATTACTTAATATTGGAGGGAGGCAGAAAGTAGGAAAATAGACCAGTCAGCCCAATAAAGGGAAAGCGCAAGAATTCATTATCGAGGACGGTATAACAGATACTTTGAAAATCACGTGATCAGGCAGACCCACTGTGGCTTCGCAAAAGGGATATTATATATGGTAATCTATTTCAATTTCTGACAAAGTAATATTCATGGTGGATGAGGTAAACCAGTAAGTGAGCTGCACTTGAACTTCCAAAAGATATTTTTGTAAGGTGACAAATCAAAGCTTGCTTTACAAGAGAGAGCACAAGGTGTAGGGGGTAACATATTAGCTTGTAAAAAAGAGTTGGTTAGCTAACAAGAAACAGAAAATATGGATAAATGGGTGGGTCATTTTCAGACTGGCAAGCTGCAATTACTAGAGTGTCACAAGACCTCAACTAATTACAACCTTTATCAATCATCTGAAGGAGGGGACCAAATGCATGGCAGCTAAATTTGCCGATAACACCAGATAGGCAAGAATATAATACGTCATGAAGGGGTAGAGAGTCTGCAAACGAATATAGACAAGCTAATAAATCTGGAATTAAAAGTTGCTCTAAATGACATCTATGAAATAATTGTTGAATGTTATTAAAAGCAGCTCTGGCTCATTAATGTTATTTAGGGAAGGTAAATCTCACCTGTTTGGCCTACAGGCGACTCCAGATCACCAGCAATATGGGTGACTGTTAACTGCCCTTTGAAATAGCCTAGCAAGCCACTCAGTTTTATCTAAGCACTACAAAGTTTCATGAAAGGAAATAAATGATGACCTGACAACAGCGTGACATCACAATCCCCAGAGAACCACACATTACAGACAATGTCCTAAGAATCACCATTAACATCCTTGTCCCATATCCTGAGGATACACCCTGGGTCAATGAAGAGTGTAGGAAGGCATGCCATGACTTGTCCCATCAACTGATTAGACCCAGAAGAGATGGTGACACAGTGCTATCCGGTACGGAAGGAGTTGCCTTGGAAGTACTCAGCGTTGACTCTGGACCCCATGAACACTCATCACATCAGGTCAAACATGGGCAAGAAAATTTCCTGCTGATTACCACTCATTGTCCCTCCTTCAGTCAAATATTCAGCACAGCTCCATGACAAACACCACCTGTAGCTAGCTGGAGGGTGGCAAGGAGTCAAAATGTACTCTGGGTGGGGGACCTCAATGTCTATCATGAAGAGTAGCTCAGTAGCACCACTATTGACTGACCTGGCCTATAAAACACAATTGCTAGATTGGGCTTGTAAGGATCAATGTGGGAACCAACAAGAGGGAATAAACACACCTGACCTCATCCTCTTGAATCTATCTGTAGCAGATGCATCTATCCTTTTGTTCATTCATTTGTGGGATGTAGGCATTGCTGGGAAGTCAGCATTCATTGCCTGTCCTTTGTTGCCTTTGAGAAAATGGTGGTAGGCTGCCTTCTTGAACTGCTGCAATCTACCCGTTGTAGGTTATTCTGCAATGGCATTTGGAAGGGAATTCCAGGATTTTGACTCAGCAACAGTGAAGGAACAGTGATATATTTCTAAGGCTGGTGAGTGGCTTGGAGAGCAACTTGCAGGTGGTGGTGTTCCCATGTGCCTGCTGCCCTTGTCCTTCTAGATGGAAGTGGTCTTAGGTTTGGAAGGTGCTGTCTGAGGATCTTTGGCACAACTTCTGCAGATAGTACACTTTGCTACTACTGAGTGTCAGTGTTGGAGGGAGCGGATTTTTGTGGATATGGTGCCAATCAAGTGGGCAGCCGTGTCCAGAACAGTGTCAAGCCTCTTGAGTATTGTTGGAGGTGCACTCATCCAGGCAAGTGGCGAGTATTTCATCACACTCCTGACTTGTACCTTGTAGATGATGTGCGTGCTTGAGAAGCCAGGAGGGGAGTTACTCACCACAGTATTCCTAACATCTGACCTGTTCTTGTAGCCATGGTGTTTGTGGTGAGTCCAGTTGAGTTTTTGGTCAATGCTAACCCCCAGGATGTTGATAGTGGGGGTTTGGTAATGGTAACACCATTGACTGTCAAGAGGTGGTGGTTAGATTGTTTCAAATTGGTGACAGTCAAAACTTGGCATTTCTGTGGCACGAATGTTACTGGCCACTTGTTTGTCCAAGCCTGGATATTGGTGAGATCTTGTTGCAATTAAACATGTATTGCTTCAGTATCTGACGAATTGCGAATAGTGCTGAACATTGTGCAATTATCAGTGAACATCCCCACTTCTGACTTTTTGTTGGAAGGAAGGTCATTAATGAAGCAGCTAAAAATGGTTGGACCTAGGACACTACCCTGAGGAACTCCTGCAGAGATGTCTTGGAGCAGAGGTGACTGACCTCCAACAATCACAACCACCTTCCTATGTGATGACTCTAACCAATGAAGAGATTGCCTCCTGATATCCATTGCTTCCAGTTTTGCTAGGGTTCCTTGATGCCACACTCGGTCAAATGCAGCCTTGATGTCAAGGGCTGTCACGTCACCTCTGGAATTCAGCTCTTTTGTTCATGTTTAAACAAAGGCTGTAATGAGGACAGGAGCTGCCCTTGTGGAACCCAAACTGGGTGTCACTGAGCAGATGCTACTTAATAACACTGCTGATACCTTCAGTTTACTGATGATTGAGAGTAGACTAATGGGGCGGTAATTAGTTGGGTTGGATTCCTCCTGCTTTTTATGTACAGGACATAGCGGGACAATTTTTTACATTTCCATGACAGCACTGGTATGAAGGACCACTACACAGTTCTTGTGGATCTGAAGTCTTAGTTTCACAATGAGGATACCCTCCATGGTGTTGTTTGGCACCATCACGTTAAAATAGATAGACTTTGAACAGATCTGGCAACTAAAGATTGGGCCCAACCATTTTCAATCATGCCCAACTGCTTTTTGCAGCTCAATTTAGTGACCACCTTGCAAGTATCTTGGTTTACATGACTATGCCACGGAATATAAAGATGATGCTCCGACAGTACATTAGTGACTCCCACTCCAGCTCCAGCTCATGATAAAAAGTAAGAAGTAGGCTGTTTGCTGATGATTGTGCAACGTTGAGCATCATTTGCAACAACTCTGATACTACAACTGAAACAGTCAATGTCTAAATGCAGAAAGACATGGACAAGGTTTGGGTTGGGCCAATAAATGCGAAGAAATATTCACATATACAAGTACCAGGTAATGGCCATCTCCAAGAAGAGAGTATTGAACTATCTCCCTTTGGTCGCTCACAATGAGTGTCAGATTACGTGCTTTTAAGAACTGCAGTAATCCTTCAACAATTTTTGGTTTTTAAACATTTCTTTTTCTATTTCAGTCCAAAATTTGAAACAGAACAATAAAAAGCCACTATCTTTATGATGTTAATGCGACAATTGAAAATAAATTATTCATGGGATGAAGTGTCACTGGCAAAGCTGGCAATTTTTTGTTAATCTCAAAACACCCTCAGGAATGGTGGTAGCGAGCCACATTCTTAACTGCCATAGTCCACGTGGTGTCACTACAGAGTGCTGTATGGAATGTAGTTCCAGAATTTAGAAGCAGCGACATTGAAAGGAATGATATAGCTCCACATCAGAGTAGCATGTGGCTTGGAGGGAAACTTTCAGATAATGGTCTTCCCGGACATCTAACTGTGTCTCTTGTTCTAGTGGTAGAAGTCACAGGTATAGATGGTGCAGTTTAATAAGGCTTGGTGAATTACTGCAGAGCACGGTGCATATTGTACAACCTATTGCCATTGTATGTCAGAGACAGAAGAAGTGAATGTTGAAGATAGTGGAGGCATTGCTGATTATGAAGACTATTTTGCCTTGATGGTTATGGTCTTCTTCAATGTTCTTGGAGCCACACTAATCCAGGCAAATGCCCATCACATGTGACTTGTGCCTGGTAGACAGATGAGATTTGTGGAGCCAGAGATCAAGTTATTCACTGCAGAATTCCCAGCCTCAAGTGATGGAAATGCCATTGGATATTAAAAGGAGGTGGCACTTGTGTGACCTAAATATAACTTGCCACTTAAGAAACCAAGCCTGAATGTTGTCAAGTCGTGCTGAATGTGAGCCCAGACTGCTTCCGTTATGAGGAGTTGCAAATAGTACTAAACCAGTGAGCATATTTGTTTATTAGCTAATGACAGTCTAATAATAGATTGATTAAACAGCTAAAGATGGCCAAGCCTAGGGCACTGTTCTAAGAAAACCCTTTAGCTATGGCTTAGAGCTCAGATAATTGGCTTCCAACAATATGCACTTTTCTTTCTGCTGAGTACGACTCTAACTGTTAAAGATTTCCTGGAATCCCATTGACTTTAAATTTTCTAAGGACTCTTGATGCTGCTGTCCTGTGCTAAATGCTATCTTAGTACCACTCTCACCTCACATTTGGAATTCAGCTCTTTCGTCCATGTTTTGATCACAACTGTAACGTGGAGTTGAGTGACGTGTAGTTACGGGACATCATTTTGCCACTAGTCACGTTGCAGACAAGCATCTGGATCTGGACCTCGACCTCACGAAAGCACTCACTTTCTTGATGTTAAGGTGTAGAGGCACAGGGGGTCACTTCCATGGTTTCAATTTGTTGCCAGGGCCCCTGGTGGTCTTGTGTTGCTTGGGTCTACTTAGCAATTTTCCACATTTTAGGGCAGATTCCAGTCTTGTAGCTTCAGTTGAAAAACTGGAACGGAGTTTCTTTATCATAAATCTTCAGCACTACAACTGAGATGTGTTCAGGGCTCATTTTCTTTAATGTAGCTAGTTCCTACAGCTATTGCTCATTATTATGTAAAGTGAAGAGGAGGCAATGGCGTAGTGGTATTATCGTTAGACTGTAAATCCAGAGACCTGGGTAATATTCTGGGGACCCGAGTTCAAATCTCACCATGGTAGATGGTGGAATTTGAATTAAATAAAAATATCTGGCATTAAGAATCTAATGATGACTGTGAATCCATTGTCAATTGTCAGGAAAAACTCACCTGGTTCACTAATGTCCTTTAGGGAAGGAAACTGCCACACTTACCTGGTCTGGCCTACATATAACTTCAGACCCACAGTAATGTGGTTGACTCTGAACTGTCCTCTGGGCAATTAGAGGTGGGCATTAAATGCTGCCTAGCCAGTGACTTGCTCATCCCATTAATGAATAAAAAGAAAAGAACTGAATTGGCTGGAGAGAGGCATCAGTGATGTTGGGGCCTCGGGAGGAGGGGAAAAAGAATTCTGCCCGAGAGTAGTTTATGTCAATGGAGCTTTATTTTCCTTCTAGTTGTTTTATTAACTATTACAATTCTCAACTAGATGCCAAAGGGCCCAGTGGTTGTACAATCACACACTGCTTTCATATTTATGCAGTCCTTGGTATCTTCAATAGGTTGTTGCATATATTAACATTTCCATTTTTTATCTACTTTCTCAAATCAAAAGAACACTCAGAGTCTCAGGTTCTCCATTTAACAAGTAGTAAGGCAAAAGCTTACATTTTAAATAGCTCATTTTCTAAAATGCAAAACCAAGAATAAGAACCCTACTTGTAAGATAATTTTTTTAAAGCTCTACACATGAATTATTACAGATACACTAAAACATTTATGCCAATTTTCACAAGAATAGTTCTTTCCTTCATCCAGCATAAATATAAACCTCCTTTGTCAATTTAGCATGTCAAAGTGGAAAATAGCTCCCACTTTGGTAAAAGATCATGTACCTCTTCACATTCAGCTCCGTGAAACACAACAAGGCTGTCACATTCTCTACATTTTGATGGGGCTCGCAACTTTCGTAGCTTGTGGGTTTGTGCTGCCTTTGACATAAGAGTATTGCGGAAAGGACCTGGAGAACTTGTCATCTCTGCCACAATCTCATTTAAACCTATGTCAGAAGGAAAAGAGCAGGGCACAAATTAGTTTATAACAATCTTTCAATATTCGTAATTTGTGATATACAATTCAAGTTTCTAAGGTTGCACACAGTTTTAGATCATCTTTGCACTCAAATGATGAGGGGACCTCAGTATTGAGCTTTGAACCTCACTAATATGAAGGCTGTGTGATGAGAAAACCGAGTCAGATTAGCTGTGGCTGGCATAGCAGCTACCCTGAAAGCCAGGGTGCAGCATGGAAAATAGGACATCAAAGCCTCAAGGAAGGAAGAGATGAGGCATCAGACAGATAGATTACAGTAGTCCTTCGATGGGATAGCAGGAGTTTAATTTTCTTTTGATATGAGGCAAGAAAAACTATCATTCAAGCTCAACATTCACAACATTCCTGTCAGACAGCATCCCATTATCTTGTTTGAGGTTAGCAAATGATGAGCGAGCGCTGGGGCATTTGAAAATCATATATGCATTCTGCATGACCAATGATGGATCTAATGTTTATACTCCTTGGCACAAGTGTGTGTGTCTTAATGCAAGTATCTGGTCAGAGCAGTTTTTGAAAAATTCATCTACTGGATGTGAGCATTGCTGGCTAAGCCAGCATTTGCTGGCCATCCATAATTGCCCGTGGTGGTGAGCTGCTTTCTTGAATGATTGCATTCCTTGGAGTGCAAGAACAGCCCTAGGGTTGAAAGAAAGGCTAGAAGCAAATTAAAAAGTAGTAAGAAAAGGTGAGGGAACAAAAAGAGGGCTGTTGGGAAATGAGTTCCAGGATTTTGAACTAGGGACATCGAAGGAGCAGTGACATACTTCCAAGCCAGGATAACATGAGGCTTGAAAGGAAACTTGTACACGGTGGACATCATGGATTTGGAAGTTACTGCACTGCATCTTATAGATGGTACATGTTACTGCTATTGTACATTAGTAGTGAAGAGAATGAATGTCATGGAAAGCGGTGAATTCCAGGTGTGAGTGGAGAATGACAGCCCTTGATATCAAGGCAGTGTGTGATCGATCATGGCATCAATGAGTCATAGCAATCATAGGAATCAGGAGAAAAAATCTCCACTGGCTGCAGTCAAACTTAGCATAAAGGAAGATAGTTGGCAGTCAGTCAACTCAGATTCGAGGCATCCCTGCAGGAGTTCCTCAGGGTAGAATACAAGGCAGATTACTACCATTTTCTCAAGAGTAATTAGGGGCCACCATTTATTGTTGGCCAGCCAGCAATGCCCACAATCCATGAATGAATATTTTCATAAAGTGGAAGGTGGTGGATGGAGTGCCAATCAAATGGGCTTTGTCAGGAATGGTGACCACTTCTTAAGTGGCACCCATCCAGATAGATGAAAGAGTATTCCATCACACTCCTGACTTGCCTTGTAGATGTCAAAAAAATACTGGAGGGCAGGAGAGGAGTTATTCACCACAGCTTCCTAGCCTCTGATTTGGGTTTGTAGTGATAGCATTTAAGTCAGTTTCTGGTCAATGATAATCTCAAGATGTTAATAGTGGGGGAATTCAACCACAGTAACACCATTCAACCTCAAATAAATAGAGATTGTACGAACACATTTGTCACCTCAGTCAAAGTCTAAGATGCTGTACCAGGTCTTATTGTATATGAATATGAGCTGCTTCAGTGTAGGAGGAGTCAGGTGGTGCTGAACAATGTCTAATTATCAGCAAACATCCCCACTTTTTACATTACAATGGAGGGAGGGTCAATGATGCAAGCAGCTGAAGATAGTGCAGCCGAGGACACTCCCGCAATAATATCTTGGAATCAAGAGGACTGACCTCCAACAATCACAATTCTCTTCCTCTGTGCAAGGTACAACTCTGACCAATGGAAGGTTCTCCTTAGATTCACAGGAACTCCTGCTCTTACGCTTCTTGATGCCATGTCTGACAAAGGCAGCCTTGATGACCAGAGCACTCACACTCCCCTCATCTCTAAAGATCAACTCTTGTCCATGTTTGGACCAAGGCTGTAATGAGGTCTGGAGTTGAGTGGCAATGAACAGGTTATTGCTGCATAATTATCACTGGATAGTACAAAAGATAGCGTTTCCCCCCAACACTCCACTTCACTTTGCTAATCAAAAGTAGACTAATAAAGGCGGAAACTGACCAGAGTGGACTGGTCCTGCTTTCTGTGGAGTTTTCCACAAGGTCATGTAGATGCCAGTGTTATAGTTGTACTAGAATAGTTTGATTGTGGTGTGTTAGTTCTGGAGCACTTGACTTCATGCCATTTCTAGAATGGTATCAGTCCAAATAGCCTTTGCAGTATCCAGAGCCTTCAGTCATTTCTTGATACCGCATGAAGTGAATTGAACTTGCTAAAGATCGTTGTCCATGATGTTGGAGCCCTCAGGTTGGGACCAAGATAGTCATCCACTTGGCACTCCTGGCTGAAGATGGATGAGATTGCATCAGCTTCATTTTTTTCCACTGATGAGCTGGGCTCCCATCATTGAAGGTGGGGATATTTGTGAAGTCTCTCCCTCTTATTAGTTGTACAATTAGTTGGGTTACCACTATACATGTCTGGCTGGGTCAGGGCTGCAGAGCTTAGATTTGATCCATTGTTATGTGATCTATTCAATTATACTTTGGTTGTTTGGCAGACATACATATTTCATGTCCACTATATTGGGCTCAGGAAGCTGAGAAATAGGAACTGGACAGCTGAATTTCTGGACCAACATAGCAAGCAAACCACCTGTTGCGTTTTTTGTGCTAACAGTTCGAGAGGTGGGAGTTGGCAGGAAAATAATACAGAACCAGAGAGCCTGCGTGTCATTTTATACAATCTGCTGAGACAAATGTAAATAGTCTGTTTTGCTAATCTGAAAGACGTGGTAGAATGTACTTTGAACTCAATTTTCAGTATATATGTTTCCAATACATTTCAAACAGAGAGGCATAACTGAAAAAATGTACAGTTTAGAAAATAAACATTGGTATAAAGCAGAATCTCATAACATCTACTTTTTGATTAAAATGCAAGAATCCAGCATGTAAATATGGTAACTTGAAAATGAAATTAAAAATTTAATTACGTTATTGCTGATCACATTCTTCAATTCATCTGAAAAGAAAATGTACAATATGCTTGTAAATGAAAGATTGCTGCCAACCTAATGACATGGAAAATTGCCAGAAAATTTAAGAAAATCTGAATACACAAAATCAGACCAGATAAGCGTACATGGATCTCTCCTAAAGGATTACTTTGAAATCAGTTTTTTTTTTAAAACTGTAGTGGTACAATATGCATTAAAAACAAGGAATCTTATAGCACAAGGAGACCACTTTACACATTGTGCCGCTGTTTAGACTTTGAATCTGTCCAAATTAATTCCATGCCCAACCTTTTCATCATAATTCTGCAAATTAATCCTCTTCAAGTGAATTTCCACTTGCCTTTGCAAATTACTACAAAATCCGATTCCACAATAATTTCAGATAGTGGTTTCCAGATCATAACAACACTGTGTGAAGAAATCTCACTTCCAATGTAGAGATAACAAGGTGTAGAGCTGGATGAACACAGCAGGCCAAGCAGCATCAGAGGAGCAGAAAAGCTGACGTTTCGGGTCTAGACCCTTCTTCAGAAATGGGGGAGGGGAAGGGGGTTCTGAAATAAATAGGGAGAGAGGGGGAGGCAGAGAGAAGATGGATAAAGGAGAAGATAGGTGGAGAGGAGACAGACAGGTCAAAGAGGTGGGAATGGAGCCAGTAAAGGTGAGTGTAGGTGGGGAGTTAGGGAGGGGATAGGTCAGTCCAGGGAGGATGGACAGGTCAAGGAGGTGGGATGAGGCTGGTAGGTAGGAGATGGGGGTGGGACTTGAGGCAGGAGGAGTGGATAGGTGGGAGGAAGGACAGGTTAGGGAGGCGGGAACGAACTGGGCTGGTTTTAGAATGTGGTTGGGGGCTGGGAGATTTTGAAGCTTGTGAAGTCCACATTGATACCATTGGGCTGCAGAGTTCCCAAGCGAAATAGGAGGTGCTGTTCTTGCAACCTTCGGGTGGCATCGTTGTAGCACTGCAGGAGGCCCAGGATGGACATGCTGTCCAAGGAGTGGGAGGGGGAGTTGAAATGGTTTACGACTGGGAGGTGCAGTCGTTTGTCACGAACCGAGCGTAGGTGTTCCACAAAGCGGTCCCCAAGCCTCCGCTTGGTTTCCCTGATGTAGAGGAGGCTGCATCGGGAACAGCAGATACAGTATACCACATTAACAGATGTGCAGGTCAACATCTGTTTGATGTGGCAGGTCTTCTTGGAGCCTGGGATGGGGGTGAGAGGGGAGGTATAGGGGCAGGTGTAGCATTTCCTGCGGTTGCAGGGAAAAGTGCCGGGGGTGGTACGGCTGGTGGGGAGTGTGGAGCGGACAAGGGAGTCACAGAGAGAGTGGTCCCTCTGGAAAGCAGATAAGGGAGGGGAGGGAAAAATGTCTTTGGTAGTGGGGTCAGATTGCAGATGGCAGAAGTGCCGGAGGATGATGCGTTGGATCCAGAGGTTGGTGGGGTGGTACGTGAGGACGGGGGGGGATTCTGTTTTTGTTGTTATTGCGGGGAGGAGGTGTGAGGGATGAGTTGCGGGAAATGCGAGAGACATGGTAGAGGGTGTTTTTGACCACTGTGGAGGGGAAGTTGCGGTCCTTGAAAAACGAAGACATCTGGGATGTTCGGGAGTGGAATGCCTCATCTTGGGAGCAGATGCGGTGGAGGCGGAGGAATTGGGAATAGGGATGGCATTTTTGCAGGAAGGTGGGTGAGAGGAGGTGTATTCTAGGTAGCTGTGGGAGTTGGTAGGCTTGAAATGGATATCGGTTTCCAGGTGGTTGCCAGAGATGGAAACAGAGAGGTCCAGGGAGGAGAGAGGTATCAGAGATGGTCCAGGATGAACTTGAGGTTGGGGTGGAAGGTGTTGGTGAAGTGGATGAACTGTTCGAGCTCCTTGTGGGAGCACGAGGCGGCGCCGATACAGTCATCGATGTAACGGAGGAAGAAGTGGGGGATGGGGCCAGTGTAGCTTTGGAAGAGGGATTGTTCCACATATCCTACAAAGAGGCAGGCATAGCTTGGGCCCATGCGAGTACTCATGGCCACCCCCTTTGTAGGAAGTGGGAGGAATTGAAGGAGAAGTTGTTCAGGGTGAGGACGAGTTCGGCTAAGCGGATGAGGGTGTCAGTGGAGGGGGACTGGTCGGGCCTGCGGGACAGGAAGAAGCGGAGGGCCTTTAGGCCATCTGCATGGGGAATGCAAGTGTATAGGGACTGGACATCCATGGTAAAGATGAGGTGTTGGGGACCAGGGAATCGGAAGTTGTGGAGAAGGAGGTGGAGGGCGTGGGTGGTGTCACGGACATAGGTGGGGAGTTCCTGGACCAAGGGGGAGAAAATGGAGTCGAGATAATTGGAGATAAGTTAGGTGGGCGGAGACAATGGGTCAACCAGGGCAGTCAGGTTTGTGGATTTTGGGAAGGAGATAGAAACGGGCGGTGTGGGGTTGGGGAACGATGAGGTTGGTCCTACTATCTCACTTCCAATGTAGGCCCTTTGGAATGATTTAAAATCTATAACCTCTCATTACTGACCTATTTGTCAGAAGAAATAGCTTGTTCTATTTACTGTAACAAACCTCTAATTTGGACAATTCTATTAGATCTTCTTGTCAGATTTGATGCTTCAAAGGAAAAGCCAGCTGCTCCAAAAGCAGAATGCTAGGGTTCCAAAGAAAAGTCACCATTGGACTCAAAAAAAGTTAGTACTTTTTCTCTCTCCAGACATACTACCAGACCTGCTGAGTTTCTCCATTACTTTGTTGCAATCCCAGTTTCTTAAATCACTCCAAGTAAAATCAACTCCTTAATCCCTGGTAACATCCTGGTAAACCTCTTTGTATGCTGTCCATTGAAAATATTTCGACAAAACATGGTCCACATAGTTCTCCACAATATTCCAGGTGATAGGAGCATGTAAAATAGCATGTGAGTGGTGAAACCAGATTATTAAGGAAGTTAGGGGAAGGAGAGAAAGAGGTGCTCCTTTGCTTTTGCTTTTCACAACCTTCAGCCTCCAGAAATTGATTCTTACTCTGCTAGAAGAAGCTATTTGGTGAGTATTTGGTATGTCACTAATGTTTATTCTATTCCTAAGGTTCACATGCAGTTGGACAATAGCACCTGGTAGTAAAAGTTAAAAACTATCAAAACGTAAGTAAACATAATGGAATTAAACAGTTGAGTTGTTAAATTAGAACACTTTAAGAATAGCAGGACAGATGCTGTAACACAGTTGCAGCATGACAGTGCTCCTAGATACTTGTGTGATCCAAAGGGCTCTTGCAGTGCAGTGGTAGTGTCCCCACCTCTCAGCCAAGAGACCTAGTTTCAAGTCGCACTCGCTTCAGAGGTGCGTAATAACATTTTTTGAACAGGTTGATTTTAAAAAAATGTCTACACCATTGTGATCCAGACCAAACATGTTCACACTAAATGTTTGAAGTTTGTGCAGCTTTAGCTCAAAGCTATGAATTGGAGATTGAACTGTAGACAATGTGATGTACAAGGAAGGTGGTGTGTTACTTGCATTCTTTGTATCAGGACACAATCACACCTCTTAGGATTGGTCAATGCTCAGGGACATAAGGACATGACTCCAATTAAGGCAGATAAAGGAATACAGGGGCATCAGCTTTTACAACTGTCCAAGAAATGAGGACCTTTCAACCTTAGGAAATATAATAAACATTAGATGTAAGAGTGGGGGCTGAAGGTCAGATCAGCTAGCTGACTATGTCCCAAGGAGACATTGAAGTGGAGATGGTAAGGAGAGAGATGGCAAGTTAGAAGCCTAATTATATTTCTGCAGAAAAGAGAGTATGTCCAGTCAATTGTGTTGCCTGCCAGATGTCAGAATTCAGGACATCTGCTCAGAGTGAGAAAGGAACTTGCAGTGGAAGTGGAAGGATCTAATTGCCATGGTCCATATATGTACCAACAGCATAGGCATGAAAAGGAGGTGGTTTTGCATCATCAGTATGAGGAATGAGGACCCAAATTAAGAATTAAGAAGCTAAACCTCAAAAAAGTAATAATTTCTGTATTACCATGTGAATAAGTGCAATTCAGGTTCACACTGGCATAGTGCAAATCAGAGTAAAGAGATGAATGTCTATAGAAGCTCCTGAAGATCAGAGGACAGGACAAAATATCAGACATTGTTCACTTGAGCTAATATACCAAGCATCCTCAGCATATGGAGATAGTCACAACAGAGTTGGACTGGTCATTTAGCTGGAATGGATGACACTCTCTTAGCAAAGCATATCTTCTGCAGAGAGCCTGTGTGCACTCTCACACCAGTCAAACAAAGTCTATAAGTTCACTCTGAAGGCTTTATTATAAATTTTGATATCAATTACTTCTGTGGGAGAAGCTTCCTAGGGTCACTGCACCAGGCATAACCACATGAAAAGAAAAATCCTTGAAAGCAAGCATCGCAAAAGTGAAGAAAAAATGGAGAGAGAGAAAATCCTGATCTAGTAATTCAATTACCTACAGTAGCCTGTCCGATTTGCAGCAGAGGTTTCAGAATGCAGATCAATCTTAGCAATCACCTTTGCTCCCTCTGAAACTGTATTAAACGGTCCAGAAGAAGAAACTGTCAACTTCACTTTGAAGGACCAAGAAGAATAGCACACCACCTTGGAAATGTAATTACTACCCTTAATAAATACAGCCACTGCTCTTCTCATCACTTTTGGTCACACAAGTGGCTCAGGTGAACCAGTTGTGGGGATGATATTCAGGCCATCCACTTTCTAAAAAGCAGGCACTTACTAATGACAGACAAAGATGGAGAATTGTATGAACTAGGGAACACTTCAGCATATTTTAAATGTTGCCTGAGCTGGTGGGCTTTTTCAGCATTCTTTAAACAAAGACAAAAATTTAAATTTACTTAATCTCAGGATGACTGAATTTTTATGTAAACTTGTGAAATATTATCCTTTATAAATAGATCTCAAAACATTAGGATGAAATAATGCCAATACAGAGCAACTTTATACATACCATTGTCTAACGGTGATGGTGGTTCCCTTTCATCTAAGTCATCTGCTGAAGACATAGTGCCTGTTGAGGGTGTTCGGGGCAGCCTTCGCTTGAAATCACCTGGATCAGTTAAAAACAACCATATTTATGATTAGTTATTGCGAAACTGGATCAAAATCAAACATAGTTGGTTTAAGATGCAACTCGTGGGCTTGAACAGATGTATCAAAATGAGGTTTGAGAACCAACTTCATACATAATAGGCTAATCTAACTGCAATCTAAGAACGGTGGTACAAGAATCTATAGAAGCACCTAGAAAAGATAGTAAGAATTTTATTTTTAATTTTTTAAAAAAATACAATCTAGATATTACACTTGTATTACCATTTCACTTCCAAGAACAACACTGCACACGGATCTAATCGTGGACATATTTAGAGACAGTCACTGTTGGTTGGAATCGTGGCTAAATTCCAACATTAAATTGGGTAATAGTCAGGTGGAGTTGTGAGGCTTAACTTGCTTACTTGAGGCATCTTATTTTGGTTACTATGTGCAATTAAAGTTTAAATTATTGTTTCAGTACTTGATTACATGAAATTTCTTAATAAGTAGCCAAATTAAAAAGGTAACATGTGGTGATTTACCCACAATATCCCGCAGCTCATCATACCTGAATCATCAAAGCTACACTAAATCTACACTAGTCCCACTTTCTAATAATAGGCCCATAGCCTTGCATGTTCATCCAAGTTATGTTTTAAAAATTGAGATTATCCACTTCAAATACCCTCCCAGACGGTGTATCCCACATCCCCACAACCGAGAGTAAAAAAAAGTTTTCCACAAATGCCCACAAAACCTCCTGCCTTTCACCTTAACATTATGCCCCCCATGTTATTGACACTTTGACAAAGGGGAACAGCTGCTTTCTATTCATCCTGTTCATCCCTATCAAGTCCCCCCTGAAGCTTCTCTGCTCGAAAGAAAATAACCCTAGTTTATCCAACCCCTCTTCAAAACTAAAAAATTTTCAACTCCTGTCAACATCTTGCTGAATCTCCTCTGCTCCCCCTCCAGAGCAATCACAACCTTCCTCTAGTGCAGAGACCAGAACTGCAAACAGTATTTCAGTTGTGGCCTAACCAAATTCCTGTACAGCTGCAGCATGACCTCTTTGCTTTTATAATCTATGCCTTGACTGATAAAGGCAAGCATTCCATATATCTTTTTAACTACCCTATTAACCTGCCCAACCACTTTCAGGGATTTGTGCACAAACATCCCAAGATCCTTCTGCTCCTGCGAGCTTCTTATTGTCTTGTCATTCATTGTGTATGCCCTCGTCTTGATAATTCTTCCAAAATACATCACCTCATATTTATCAGGGTTAAGTTCCATCTACCACTGATCTGTCCAATCCATTTATATCCTCCTGCTGCCCAAGATCTTGTCCTCACTGTCAACTACCCAACTAATCTGTGTCATTTCCAAACTTACTTATCGTCCCATTCAAGACTCATCTAGCACCAATCCCTGTGGTACGCTACTGGACACTGGCCTCTAGTTACATAAACAGCCTTTTATCACCACCTTTTGTCTCCTATAGCTTGGCCAAATTTGGATCCAACTTGCCAAATTACGCTGGATCCAACATGCTTTTACCTTCATTATCAGTTTCTCATGTGGCATTTTGTCAAAGGCTTTGCTGAAATCCATATAAACAACATTAACTGCACTGCTCTCATCTACATTGCTTGGTCACCTCTTTGAAAAATTTAACCAGATTTGGTAGACATGACCTCCTCCTGACAAAGCCATGCTGACTACTCCTTGATCAAACCTTGCTTCTCTAAAATGGAAATTAATTCTCTCCTTCAGAGTTTTATCCAATAGTTTTCCTACCATTGAATGAGCATGTTAGCATGGATAGAGGACTGGTTAACCAATAGAAGACAGTAAGTTAGGATAAAAGGATCATTTTCTGTGAAGTGCCACAGGGATCAGTGGTGGAGCCACAATTATTTACAATATATATCAATGACTTAGATTCCAGAAGTGAAGGTACTATCACCAAGCTTGCAGGTGTCAAAACTAAGTTGTAAGGATGTCACAAATTGTCCACTGAGGGATACAGACAGATTAAGGGAATGGACAAAAACTTGACAGGTAAAATATAATGTGTATAAATGTGATGTATTACAATTCGGCAAAAGGAAAGATAAGTTGACTATTATTTAAATAGAGAAAGTCTGCAGAAAGCTACAACAGAGGGATTTATGGGTCCTTGTGAATGAATCACAAATACCTGGCATCCAAATTCAGTAGGTAATAAGGAAGGCAAATGAACTGTTGTCCTTTATTTCAAAGGAACGGAGTATAAAAATAGGGAGGTCTTGCTAAAACTATAGAAGGCACTAATCATACCTCACCCAAATTCCACAACAGCTTTAGTCCCTTTAGCTAAGGAAAGATATACTAGCATTTGAGACAGTGCAGAAAAGGTTCACTAAGTTGTTTCTGGGCATGGAGGGATTATCGAATATTTTTGACTTGTAATCATTGGACTTTAGAAAAATGAGAGAAGACATAGAACACAGAGTGTTAGAGCAGAGGAACAGACCCTTTGACCCAACATATTTGCATCGACCATGATGCCATTCTAAACTAATTCCATGTGCTTACACATGGTCCATATCCTTCTATTCCCTGCTTGTTCATATCTGTTCAAGTTCCTCTTAAACGTTGGTATTGGATTTACTTCTACCATCTCCCCTGGCAGCATGTTGTGAAAATGTGTGAAAACTTGCTTCGCACATCTCCTTTAAACCATACTAAGTATTAATGACAGTAACTGGTATGCTGGCTTCATTACAAAGTGATTCAAGTGCAAGTGTAACTGTAGAGTCTTGGTGAGACTATATCTAGGGTTTGGTGCACAGATTTGATCTCTTGAGGGAATCTGGAACGAGGGTCATAATCTCAGAGGAGGAGGATTCCCATTTAGGACAGAGGTGAGAAAGAATGTTCTTTCTTATAGGGTAGTCAGGATGTGCAATTCTTCACTGCAGAGGACTGTTGAGTCTACTTAAGTATATTCAATATACTTAGACAGATAAACCTTGGTTCCCTGATTCAAAATCTATGGGGATAACATAGGAGAGTAGACTTGAGGATTGTCACATCAACTATGATCGTATTGAATGGTAGAGCTTACTTGATGGGCCCAATGTCCCACTTCTACTCCTGCACGTTATGGTCTTTTAACATTCAAGAAGCTTGTCACCTTCCAGAACAAATTAGCCCCGGATTTTGACCCAATCCACTGTCTTAACCAAGATGCACTGCAGCACCTCCCAAACCCATGAACTTTAGCACTAAGCAGGACACAGCAGGAGTATGGAATCACAATCATTTCTTCAACTCTCTCACTGTCCTGATATGGAAATAATTGCCATCTCTTCTTCAGCCTGGAGTCAAAACCGCTCAGCTCCCTACGGTACAGCACTGTCACCGCTAAGATTGTGTTTTGTTAAGGTAATGGCTCATCGCCACTTAATAGGGTGAATGGGGACTGAAATAGCGTGAGAGGGAGGGCATACGAAAAGAAGAGAAAAAACATGGAGAACTGATGATGGTGGAGAGGAAAGGACAGAAGAACAGAACATGAAGTCTCAGTTTTGTCCAATCCTAATTCTTGTGTTTCATTTTAATTTAGTGACCACATGCAGAATACCACAATGACTTTATAAAGTATCTCTTGCCCAAAAGACTTGAATGCCAAGTGATCTGTTAGTGCCTGTTATTGACTGAGCACAGAAGGCAAATCACCCCTAACACTCTTGTCTATTCAGTGTAATTATTAAATGAAAACAGAGGAAAAAACTTTCATCCACAGATTTTCTGTTTCAGCATTATTTCCCAATACTGTTAGCAACTAAAGAAGTAGCCCCTTTGTTCATTAAATTTTGTAACATCCAACTTCTAAGACATTTTAGAATTTAAAACAGATTGACAAAATCCAAGTTAAAGAATAGCAGAATGTCTCCGCTAGCAAACAGGCAATAAAAGTACATCACCATAGTCCTACCAGACAATAGGGCTGGTCTTTCATTACAGATAGATAACTGGTGGTGGTTTAACCGGAGGGTCGCTATGCCTCAGGCGAGGGAACAGGTTGAGAAGGAGAATCCTTAACGGTATCCATAGTGCGGGAATTGAACTCATGCTGTTGGCATCACCCTGCATTGCAAACCAGCTGTCTAGCCAAGTGAGCTAACCAATGCCCAAATAGATAATACTAACTGATTAAGATAAAAGTGTGTTTGAAAAATTAACTAAAACCAACAAACTCAAGATCACCCAGAATGTAATATTTGCAATAAAAGCTCTTGGTTACACACCTGGACTAGCAGAGGGTGAATCCATAGATCGTGATTCGCTGCTTCCTCCTCCACTTTCTGAATCACTATACATACCACTCCCCTGAGTGCCTGAGGACCAAGCTCTAAATGGCGCATGATTCCGGACTGTTACAAAAAAAAAACTTTGGTAATGGTACACAACTGATAATATTACCTAATTCAGTCATATCCGTGACACAACAGATCATTTCATAAACCAAAAGAAAAACTAAACCCCAAGTAATATTGAAACTGAAAGAAATGCAGTAACAATGAACTACAGAGTTCTGTGGCACAAAAGATGATGGACAATTGATATTTTATTTTGCAAAACCTAATGGAATGCTGGCTGTTGATCAGACCTTGAGTGAAAAAAGGGACAAAAATCTGACAGGGATTCCAGGTTGAGCACTTACTTTTAGTGACTAATGAAAATAGTGCTCATAGTAACATGAAACTAATTCACATCGTGGATACTTTAGTAGAAGAGGTCTGAGCCCAAAAATGACTACGGGATAATTTAGGCAGGAAACTTACAAAACAGGACTGGTTGTACAGGTCTGGTTATAACAGTTTTATTTTTACAAACAGAATTATAATTAAATAGGTAAAATCTGGTAATTTAGAAGAAGTGCGTTGGTATATTTATATTTTAAGATACTGCACCAAGGAAGTTTACATTAACAGGAACAATTTTAATTATCCAGTGACCAATCACTGGTAACACACTCCATTGAGATAGATTTAATAATCTGCACATTACATACAAAATGGGAGTCCGCATGCAACTCACTGGCTCCAAACAAGTGACCTACACGACTTTGACACAGGAAATGTAGGTTAGGGTGGGGGTTTGGAGTCCTGAGCTGGAGGAGCCCAGATATTTCTGTGAAGGTCAAAGCAGCTCTTTTTATGTTCCTCTTTATAATTTTAACATTCATGGTTTCAGGTCTCTTCAGTTGGATTACTTATTAAGCAAGCTATGCTGCTCTATGAAAACTACATCTAAAATTATCACTAGAGTGTTAAATCTGCAAGCCTCTAATTTAAGACATCTAAACAAGTTCAAATTTCAATACTCAACAATTAGGACCAAAATTATGCTAAAACCAGACTTTCAAAAAAGCATACCTTATTAGCAAAGCACCCCTTCATCCAAATACTCTCCTGAATATTGAAAATTAACCCAATGAAGACAAGTCATTGCTGAAAAAAAGAATCATTTTCTGCAAACGTCTAAGGCATTTCACCAACGTTGAACACCTGGTAATGCATCACTGGACAGATAACTGAATCTCTAAGTCTGAATGTAAAGCAATTATACATAAAGCATTGAACATATTACATGCGAAACAAAAGAGTTCAAATACCTTGTAGATCAGAAGCATGATCTGACTGCTTTTCTCCAAGATTAATTGATCTAATATGATGAGGACTTTCAACATCAGGTGACTGAACAGTAAGATCACCTGAGGTTCCTGAAGTCTGTGACAAATTTCCTTGTGACGAATGAGGGCTATTTGTTGCTCTTTTAAGAAATGGAAGCCTGCAGAGAGGAAAAAATAACATTGGTGTAAGGAAATATTTCTCAGTTCTGTTGAAATTAATTTATTTGTTACCAAATTTAGAAGAGAAGGGGAATGAGGGAAGAATTGCATTGGAAGGTAGCCTCACTTCATCCTGAACGAACAAAATAGATATCTGACCAGTAAAATTTAAAAAAAAAAGTAGGTGAAACCCAGATCTGGATGTCCTTCTTACCATTTCCAAGGAATTTAATTTTTGCCAGTAGTGCGAAGAAGGTAGGAGTGATTCACATGAAGGAAGCCCAACTCAGCACTAACTTCAAATAGTATATTTTTTGCTGCAATAAGAGCCTTAGCTTACTGTGTAGGTGTCACAAATTTATGGAGATGTAAATGCTCATGAAGGTGGTTTTAGTGTGCAGAACTGTCTAGCCTCTCCATTATTTATACTTCCTCCAAAAACAGTCTGCCTGTTGAGAATTCAAAAAAATCCATTTTGGACAATTACAACAGCGTTTGTTGACATTAAGCCCAAGGGCCAACATTATTTCATTAATGATTGGCTATTTTCCACAACCCAAAGTTATCTCAGTAGGGTAGCTGCGTGTTCACAGTTTAACTGACAGCTGAAGGAGGTTATTAAGACTAGCTATCTTTGCTGCGGTCTGTATTTTGGCAAGCGACTAAGTACTTTAGGGGCCTTTAAAACTATGAATGGGCTTCCATGAACAGAAAAATTGTTTATTACAGACAGGTCTGTAGCAAATATTTAGATCTCAAACTGGTTCCCGAGGTCTACTAATGGTGGATACTGATTGAATAGTCATGGAGAATGTCAGCTTTAAAAGCACGATGCTTGAGTGGAAGAGAAAAAATGAGTTGTATATTTTCAAAATTTAACTGATTCAGTTTCAATGTAACATCATATATTTGGCACATTGTGTTGCTAGCAATTTGATAATTAAAAATATTAAATGATTCTTCCATCATTCTGAGGTGCAGAATGGTGTGTAGTGGAGGACATAAGGTGGAATGGATGGGGCAATGACATGAGAAGGACTAGGTGCCTTATATGAACAAAAGGAACTGAGAACAAGTCTTAGAAAGGAGATGGGCTATTCGTATTCAGCAACCCTTCAGGTCATATGTCTTATCTGCATTTAGGCGGCAGGCCCTACTATATCCTGTAACTTTACCTCAAATTCCCCAGAGTGTAAATCATGCCTTTCCCAAGGCAGGTGAGTCAAATTGAGAAATTTCCCCAATTCAAGCAGCCTGAATCATGAGCGAAAATTCAGTCCAAAGAGTTCAGAGAGGAGTTGGGGTAATAATAAAAAGTAGAGTTGGAGATCACAAGTAAAAACATCCACATTACAATCACTGGCACAATAGGTTGACTAATATAGTACATGAATTTTCTGAGGGTCACTGTCACACTCTTGCAGTTAAATTCTTTCTCCAAATAATTTAAAACCAGCAGCCAATGCACTTTAATACATGTACTCTGCAATGGGATTTGGACAGCAGTATTTGTTACACATTCCTAACTGCCATTGAACTGAGTAGCTTATCACACAATTTCAGGGGGCAGTTGAGAACCGTTACTTACCCACCATTTGATGAAACTGAATATTGAAATAAGTATGGCTCCATTGAACCTTCCTCCTTTGGCAAACTTTTGACAAATTCTGAATACTGTTGTCCTGGTTCATAAAGCTTGGTATTTTCACAAAGAGATTGATAGTTAACAGGAAGTGAGACCACTTGGGCATGCTGCATCTGAAACAAGTTGACTGTCACCTGAAAGAGGCAGTTATTTTTATTGAAATATTTTCTGCAAAAGGTAGTAGTACTGCAACTTAAATGACAATGTTTTTAAGAAGTAAGAAGATTTATGTGAACTTCACAAACGTATTCTTTCTATAAAAAAGTTATAACTGCGCAAGCATCATTTGCAAAAATACAAGCTTACCGATTTTAATGTGAGATCACATTGATAGACTAATTCACGTAACTGTGTAAGAATATCACTCTTGATGTTTTCCATATTGCTTCGTTTTTCATTGGCATCTAATATAGAAGCTTTGAAATGTTCTTCAGCTTCTTCAGCCTGCAAAACAGTTTTAAAATGATCAATTTTGCATGGATCCAATTTTCATTGTCACAAATATTCAAAATAACAGAATATTTAAGGCAGGGGTTCCCAAGTTCCAAAGCAGAAATGACTGTCAACAGACTCAGGCTGCTCTGACAGCTGTGCAGCCTCTGAAAAACATTGTGTTTTTCTCGAGCAACATACCTGACCAACTCCTCACAGAGATCCCGTTCCTGCTGTGTGAGCGCCTCTGTGAAAAGACAAGTGTTCATTCTACCCACCCTTTCATCCACTGCTCTGAGGGAGGTGGGAGATGGCAATATAGAAAGTGAAGGGAATGCAAGATGGGCATGAAAATGGGCTTACACCAGATACAAGTTTGGGATGCATAGATTTAAAAAGGAAAAATAACTGTACAGACAACTTTAACCTTTGATCTCCGTAAGGTTTTAAACGGATTATTTGAATGAAATCTTCATTCCGCACCTCAGAATGATGGAAGAATCAATTAATATTTTTAATTATCAAATTGCTGGCAACACAATGTGCCAAATATATGATGCTACATACGAAACTGAATCAATTAAATTTTGAAAATATACAATTCAAAATTTTAAATCTAAAACCTTAAATGGAGTTAAAACAGGCAGCATTCCTAAAGACGACAGACAAACAAAAACTGTAAAAGTTTATAATATGGTTTAAAAAAATTACTTTTTGTAAGGCATCTTCTTCCAGTTTTCTTTTTTTTTCAAGATATCTGTTGTAATTTCCAGTTAGCCCACTACTGAAACTCAACTGTTCCTCTTCTGCTCGAATTGTAGAAGACCTGGCCTTCTCATATTCTTCCTGGCGTTGAAGGTACAATAGATTTGCTTTCCTGTGGGATGTTTCTGCTTCATGCTGACAAGTACATAAAATTAACTTAATGTTTAGAGAATAGGCAGTTCTTTTAAAAACAATTAATGAGGAGCACGTCAGAAATTTGATTAAATTTAAAAATTGCATTATAGAAAAACTGAGACACAACTTAAAAGAATATAAAGCATAGTACCATTTTTCTTTGTTCTCGCTGCCACTGCTCTTTAATTTCTTTACGTTGCTTATCCAGTTCATTCCTTCGCAACAGAAGTGGCTGCAAAAACACGGAGAAACAAAGGTATTTAACAACTTTGAGTTTTAAAAAATTGTAAAAATCATGGGTTCAGATTATCATATTTCAAGAGTTAAACTACAATTTTCAGATGTTGATAACTGTCCGAAATAATCCCACATTCAAGATTATGGAGATATGAGCTAACTTTACACACTCAAAAAACAAACTGGGAATAAATTAACTGGATGAGGTGCTAAACAGAAGGGAGGAGAAAAATAAACTGTTCATTTCACATACTATTACTGTACATCTTTTAGCAGATCACTTACCTATCTACTTAAGGATCATCTTATGGAGACCAAAAGTGATAGAAAATGAGAAAATGAGACAATGAGACAAAGAAATGAAAATCATATATTTTGAAAATTATGAAGGAGCTGCAATGGTTTGATAAGCCTAGGAAGAACTAATAAATTAATTAGGAAATAAACTCAAAACAAAAGTCAAGTCAGTATTTAGTGCATACAAACTTTCCTAATATTAGTATTTCAACGGGCAACTGGTATAATGAAATACCAGTAAATTTGAATTTGTAATAACGAAACATAACCATTCTTTGTAACGAGAACTTTCCTCAGCAAAATAAAGTTAAACCATGCAAATGTCTCACCTGAATAAATTTATTTGATTGAAGGCCTGCTCCAGTTTGAAGAACAGTCTGACAGTACTCCACGTCATAGTCAAAAGCAGACATGTACACTGATTGAAATGGCATGTGTTCCTGTTTAAAAATAAAATAAAAATATGATCCAAGTTAATAGTACTACAAGTTAGTAGAAAGATGTTAACACAAATCTTAAAATCAAGTTTCAACTTGATTTCCAACACTAAGTTACAGAGATTCAAGTTCGAAGAAATTATATTCCTAACTCATAGAGATGAGTTTATGCTTAAGTAACTTCTCCCAGTTTCTCTTTCTTGAACTGTACAGACAATTTTACAATTCAAGTTTGATCGCATGAACACGTCATAATTCTGACAGCCTAAATTTTTCAAATTCTGACACCATTAAGATTTCTAACCCAAACTCTATTTCCTTGGAAACTTCACAAACTAGGGAAGGCATTGCTGCTGCAGTGACTGGGTGCACCTGAACTGAACAAACTCCTGTTGCAAAAGAAAGTAAAACTTGCTTCTGAACAAAACTCTTGATGCTTCACAACTGAACTTTGAATTTTCTGCTTTGAAGACAAAGCAAAGCTAATGGCTGAATTCTTTTTTTACATTATCTGTCATAAACCCAAGTATAAACATCTTATTCTACTGATACTCCAGGGGTTCTCCCAAGCCCTTGTTTGCAGTCAGATTTGGAACCGGCACATCTAGATCTTGAATGACTTTGACCTTTAGTTTATATATAAAAAGAACTTCACAGCATTAACCCATATGCCTTACTTTTTAAAACAATCCAAATACCAAAATGTCAGGATCTGTAAAATGTATCATCTCATCACAAAAAATGCTAATAGAACACTCTTATTCAAAAAAGGAGGGAATAAGTAGGAAACTACAAGCCACAAAAACAGAAATTGGTGCATCAGGTCTGGTAGCATCTATGAAGAGAAATCAGAGTTAACATTTCGGATCTGATGACCCTTCTTCAGACCCCCTTCCTCAGAAACTACAGGTCATGTTAGTTTAACATGGGAAATTATTAGAATCCATTACTAAGGAAGCAACAATGGAACATTTGGAAAGTCAAAACACACTCCATCAGAGTCAACAAGGTTTTATGAAGGTAAATCATGTTTAACAATGTACTAGAATTTTTTGAAGATGTTGTAAACAATGAGGATAAAAGAGGTCCTGTAGATGTAGTATACCTGGACTGCCAGAAGGCATTTAATTAGATATCGCACAGAAAGTTAATATACAAGGTCAGGGGTAATTCATTAGCTTGGACAGAAAGTTGGTTAACCAACAGAAGGCAGAGTTGAGATAAATGGGTCTTTTTCTGGTCAGCAAGATATAACTAGTGGGGTGCCACAAGGTTCGGTCCTTGGGCCTTAACTGTTTACAATCTATGTTAATGACTGGGATGTAGGGATAGAAAGACTGAAGGGTTATGGACAGAGGCAGAAAGTGGAATTAAGGCTGAGACAAAAATCAACCATGATCATATCAAGTGGCAGAGCAGACTCGAAGAGTTGAATTGCCTACTCCTGCTCCTAATGCTTATGCTCTTTGATCAAATTTTGATCAGAAGACTTTTAGCTCATCTATCCTACCAAACCAATCATCCTTTATCCCTTACTGGAGGTTGCCTTATCAATTATAAGCTTTAATAACTATTATTCTGAATGAATTTCCCTTTTGACACTTCCTAAAAAAATGTGTGCCTGATTTACTACTGTAGGAATTTTGTGCATGTATTCAATGCCCATTCACTCCTAAACATGAGTGAATTATACGAATTGCTCACTTACTAAATCCCAAATCTGTAAACTTTTTCTTGAATCTGTTCATGGGATGTGGAAGTTGATGGCTAGGCCAGCATTTATTGCCATCCCCAATTGTCCAGATGGAAGTTAAGGGTTAACCATACTGGAATCTGGAGTTACATGAAGGCCATATCAGGTAAGGATGGCAATTGTTAACTTCACTAAAGGACATCAGTGAACCAGATGGATTTTAATGATAATCCAACAGTGGTTACATCGGTTCCATTAGGCCAGTTCTTCCTTAAAAGAAAAAACAAATTTCACCATGTACTATGGTGGATTTCTTACTCACGTCCCTGGAATATTAGCCCGGGATTCTGGGTTACTAGTTCAATGACATTATAACTATGCCATTTGTCTACATGTCACGAAATTGCTTTGGGAAAAACAGAATGTTGATAACTGAGCAGCACATTTTGCAACAGTACTTGTATTCCCCAGTGTTAGGCAATGTGACGCTTACCTGTTGTCCAATAAAGGTCTTAGCTGACTCTGCCAATTTTGAAAAGCTTCTTGCATATTCCATATCTGGATGTTTAAATAAAAATAAAAAAAAAGGTTAGAAATAAAATTCATTCACAGGATGACGGCGTTGCGGCTAGGCAAGGATTTATTGACCATCCCTCATTGCCTAGAAGACAACTCAGAGTCAAACATATACTGCTGTGTTCTGTAGTCACATGTAGGCCAGGCAGGTAAAGGTGGAAGATTTCCTTCCTTAAAAAGACATCAGTGAACCAGATGGGCTTCTCTGACAATGGGTTTCATGGTCATCATCAGACAATAACTCCAGATTATTTTTAATTGAGTTCAAATTTCACCATTCGCCATGGTGGGATTCGAACATGGATCCCCAAAACATTACCTGGGAGTCTAGATTAATACTGTAGTGATAATACTATTAGGCCATTGCCTCCCCACCAGACAAAGATATCAAAGCAAAGATGGGGTTGATAATAGGAACCAAAAATGTAATCCTCTTGAGGAGGCACACAGCATTCCTGAGGTACTAAATGAGGACTTTGCAAGGAAAGGATGCCACCAAAGTCACAATAATGGGAGATGCAGTATGGTTATTAGACAGGGTAGAAAAGTTGGTGGCAGACTAAGTCTTAAAAGTTATTCAAGCCCAGATGAAATGTATCCTAAGTAGCAGAGAGAAACGTGCTTTGCAAATTGCAAAGATTCCAGTCAAAAATTTTCAATTCCCATTAGGTATGGCTGAGAACTGAAAGATTGCAAATATCACAAAAATATGCTTCAAAAAAAAAAAAAAAAGAGGGGAATTGGCACAGGTTATAGAGCTTAGAAATAGAATATTTAGTCCAAACAATCCATGTTAGTGCTTATGCTCCATTAGAACTTCTTCTCGTATTTCCATAGCTAACTATCAACATAACCCTCAGCTCCCTCCTCACTCACATTCTAAAGTCAGTCATATAGCACAGAAACAGACCCTTTGGTCCAACCAGTCCATGCCAACTGTAATTTCAAACTAAACTAGTCCCATCTGCCTGGACTTGGCCCATATCCCTCCAAACATTTCTTATTCATATACTTATCTAAATGTCTTTTAAATGTTGTAATTATACCTGCATCCACCACTTCTTCTGGACGTTCATTCCACACATGAACTGTAAAAGAACTGTCCTTCACGTTTTTTTTTTAAAACTTTCTCCTCTCACCTTAAAAAAAATCCCCAGTCTCAAAATCCCCCACTCTAGTAAAAAGACGCTTGCCATTTACCTTATCTATAGCCTCATGATTTTATAAACCTCTATAAGGTTACCCCTCAACCTCCTACACTCTTGTGTAAAAGTCCCAGCCTCTCCCTATAACTTAAACCCTCCATTCGGGACAACATCCTGGCATTCTCTTCTGAACCCTCTCCAGCTTAGTAATATCCTTCCTATAACAAGGAGGCCAGAACTGTATACAGTACTCCAGAAAAGGCCTCACCAATGTCCTGTACAACCTCAACAAAATGTCCCAACTCCCATACTCAAAGATCTAAGCAATGAAGGCAAGCGTGCTAAATGCCTTCTTAACTACTGTATCTATATATGATGCAAACTTCAAAGAATTACATACTTGAATCCAGAGGTCTCTCTGTTCTTCAACACCACCCAAGGCCCTCCTTTTAACTGTATAAGTCGTCTTTGTTTGGTTTTACCAAAATGCAATTCCTATCCAGTCTCCCGCTAAATGCATCCATACAACTCAGTTCAATTATTTCCTATAGTAGCTAGTTTCACATTCTGTACACTAAATTTCTTCTAAATTCTCCATTTGACTTCATCATCTATCTCATCTTTGTAAGCCCCAGTTTAGCTCTTCCCATTAAGTGAAAACATTCTCTGTCTACTTTATCAAAAGCTTTCGTAATTTTAAAGATTCCTATCAAGTCACCTTTCATGCTGTTAGAGAGAAAAGAAATGCAGCCTTTCCATCCTCACCCAGAAAACATATCTCACATTTCGAGCATCATCTTTGCAAGTCATTTTTTTGTACCGTTTCCAGGCCTCTATGTTTTTTAATATACAATATGGTATCCAGAATTGAAACATTTAATGAATTGAACTGGGAATACAGAGGCATAATTTCAAAGGAAGATGATACACGATGAAGGGGAAGGAGAGGTGCAGGTGCAAATGAACAGGACGGAGAGTGGGTTTCAATTCAATCACCACCTTCAACATAAAGGAACCTTCCAAGATCCTTCACAGAAGCATTGTAAAAGCAATATATAACATCTCAAAAGGAGGTTAAAGAGGAGATTTACTCAAATAGTATTGGGAAAGAAAGACTAATTGCATGGAGTGACTGGAAAAACTGAAGATGTGCACTTTACAGCAGAGAAGTTGGAGGGAGCTTTGACATGGTGATTTTGAAAATCACCAACAATTTTGATCAAGCACAACTGTTTCCAGAGGCAGAATAGCTGGTAAACCAGGAAAGAGACAACAGCTAGCATTTAACAAATCACATTTATATCATTCCTGTGAGGTGCCTTGTTAAAACAAACATTGAGCTTCATAAAAGATTTTAGGGCAGTTGACCAAAAGTATGGCCAAAGAAGTCATTTTAAAGAAAGTCTTCCAGGGGAAAGTGAGGTAGAGACTTGAGAAGTTTAGGGAAGGGCTTCTTAATTGCGAGTCATTCAACTTAGGTCAATCTGCATATGATGGCTGACTGAAAAATGGTGCAAATTAGAAAACAGTCAGAACTTTAGATGGGGTCAGCTTTAGGGAGGGTAGAATGCTGGTTGCTGGCCCATAATACATATGTATAGTCAAGTCTACAGGTAAAAAAGGCAGGGAGGAGTGATTCAGCAGCAGATGAGTGAGGCAGGGGCGGAGACCTTAAATGATGGCATAGACATGTAACTGGAAGCTTATCAGAGAATCAAATATGACACCAAAGATTGTTTCATCTCAATTTTCAGGGGGAGGGAGGAGTTGATATCTAAAAAGCAGAGACTGTGGTGGAGACCAAAGACAATTAGGAAGTTTGAGGATATTATTAGTTGGAAGAAATATCCGTTCTAGAACTAAATTGTTTGACAATTTAGAGACACTTAAAAAGGCAAGAGTAGATGGCAAGATAGAGCTGGTGGTGATATATTTGTGGATACTGATCTTGTACTTTTGGATGATGTGATTGAGGGAAAGGAAATGAGAAAAAGTGCCCAGAGATAGATTTCACAAGAGCAGGAAGAGAATCCATTTAAGGTGATTCATTGGCTACGAGTGAATAGATAATGGAAGCATCTGTCTGGACTAGTCAAGCAACAGCCAAATACTGTTAAATATGATTCTATGACTATTTTGTATGTCCTAGACAATACCATCACAATTCATATGCCACTAGCAGGAAAGATGCAGCAGAGATGATGGCGTTGTGTGTATAGTTGGGAGGGAGTTGCCTTGGAAGTCCTCAAAATTGACTCCAAAACCCATGGAGTCTTATAGCATCAGGTCAAACACTGGTACGGAAATTTCCTCCTTATTATCACATAGAAACTGCTCCCTCACCAACCAAATGAAACCAAACACCACTCAGAGAAAGCAATGATGGTGGCAAGGGCATCTAGTGTACTCAGTGGGGAACAGCAGCATTGCTATTAACCAAGCTGGTTGGGTTCTAAAAAGGTCATAGTTGCTATTCTGGGTCTACAGCAGGTGGTTTAAGGAAATGCGAAGGAAATATATAGTTGACCACCTCAGCCTTAGTAAACTTCCTGCTACATGTGGACCTGTCCATGAAAATTTAGACATCATATACTTGGTCCCCTCATCCAAGTAACTGACAGATTTTAAATAGTTGAAGCCACAACACAGTGAACAACTTACCAAGATTTAGCCGTTTTTCCAACCAGGCTAAAATATCTTTGGTATATTTTGACCAAGTTTTGGCATACATCAGAGCTGACTCTATCCCACTGTCATTTTTAAGTAACATGTTGTCAACCTCTTCTGCTCGAAGAGCTCCTGAAAATAGGAAATGAAACATAACAGAATGAGAGATGAACCAAATTTTCAAGACATTGATGAGAACACGAGGTAACTTTTCCTGATCTCCCCTATTTCTACTGGTCTTGGAGTCTAGATCAGTGCTGAATAGTGATAAAATTAGAACTTGAATTTTTTTTTCAGGATTTAAATTTGCAAATATTTCTACACCAAAAAGGTGATCAGAGTTTGGAACTTACTTCCGCAAACAGCAATTGATGCTCAATAAATTGCTAAGTTTAAATCAGAGAGCAGTTTTCCAATCAGGGGTACTAAGGATATAGGTCAAAGGTGGGAATTCTGAGTTACATTACAGATCAGTCCTGATCTTGCTTAGCAGCAGAATAGGTTTGAGGGGGCGAAACAGTCAACTTCCGTTCCTACACATCAGCAACAAGCTATGAAATATGGACTAAATAAATAGTCACTACAACCATGAAATATACCTTAATGCAAGTTGAAAATAATGTTGTGTCACCACAAAGACAGGGAAATAAAACATTGGCAAAATAAATCACTGGTGGTGTAAATGTTTTATGATTGGCTGGTCTGCAAGTCCTTGCAACAATAGAGAGTAAAATCCCTAGATGGTTGTCATTTCCTTACATAAAGTCTGCACACAACACAGACTAATTATACATGTATAAAAATAAAGCTACACTTCTTTAAAGCATCTAATGTATCAATTGGAAAACTGATTCCAAACGTTATATACTCCATTGCTCTAACAAAGGTGCATCATTTGTAATAGTTTCATGGTAATCGGAGCTAATCAGCCTAGTATTTCAAGTTATCACAGGAATGCTTACGGTGTGGAAACAGGCCCTTGGGCCCAAAAGTCCACACTGACCCTCAGAGCATCCCACCCAGACCCATCCCCTATAACCCACCCAATCAACACATCCCTGAAGACTATGGACAATTTAGCATGGCGAATCCGCCTAACCTGCACATCTTTAGACTGTGGGAGTAAACTGGAGCACCTGGAGAAAACCCACCAGACACGGGGAGAATGTGCAAACTCCACATAGATATCCACTTCCTACAGACTAAGGGGGTGGCCATGGGAACCCGCAAGGGCCCAAGCTATGCCTGCCCCTTCGTAGGATACGTGGAACAGTCCCTCTTCCGCAGCTACACTGGCACTATCCCCCACCTCTTCCTCTGCTACGTCGATGACTATCGGTGCCGCCTCATGCTCCCACGAGGAGTTTGAACAGTTCATCAACTTTACTAACACCTTTCACCCCAACCTCAAGTTCACCTGGACCATCTCTGATACCTCTCTCTCGTTCCTGGACCTCTCTGTCTCCATCTCTGGTGACCACCTTGAAACTGAAATCTATTTCAAGACCACCGACTCCCACAGCTACCTAGACTACACCTCCTCTCACCTACCTTCCTGCAAGAACGCGATCCCCTACTCCCAATTCCTCTGCCTCTGCCGCATCTGTTCCCAAGATGGGGCATTCCACTCCCGAACATCCCAGCTGTCCTCTTATTTCAAGGACCACAACTTCCCCCCTTCAGTGGTCGAAAATGCTCTCAGCCGCCTCTCTTGCGTTTCCCGCACCTCAGCCCTCACACCCGCTTCCCGCGACAAAAACAGACAGAATCCCTCTTGTCCTCACGTATCACCCCACTAACCTCCGAATTCAACATATCATTCTCCGCCACCTGCAGTCTGACCCCAAGGATATATTTCCCTCCTCACCCCTATCTACCTTCCATACGGACCGCTCTCTGCAAATCCCTCGTCTGCTCCACACTTCCCACTGACCCCACCACCCCTGGCACCTTTCCCTGTAACTGCAGGAAGTGCTACACCTGCCTCTACACCTCCCCCCTCACCTCCATCCAAGGACCCAAAACAACCTTCCACATCAGAGAGATGATCACCTGCACATCTACTAATGTGGTCTACTGCATCCGTTGCCCTCGATGTGGCCTCTTCTACATCGGTGAGACCAAGCGGAGGCTCGGAGACCGCTTTGTAGAGCACCTGCGTTCTGTTCACAACAAATGACAACACCTTCCAGTCGCGAACCATTTTGACTCCCCTTCCACTCCCTGGAAGACATGTCCATCCTGGGCCTCCTCCAGTGTCACAACGATGTCACCCAGAAACTGGAGGAACAGCACCTCATATTCTGCCTTGGGAGCTACAACCCAATGGTGTCAATGTGGACTTTACTAGTTTCAAAATCTCCCCACCCCCGGCCTCATCCAATGACCAACCCTCCCTCTCATCCCCGCCTCCTTGACCTGCCCGTCTTCTCTCCCACCTTTCCATTCCTCCCACCTCACTGACCGATCCCCACCACTACCTACTTGCACTCACCTATCATCATCCCACCTACCTTCCCCAGCCCTACCCCTCTGTCTATTTATTTCAGAGCTCCCAACCCCCTCCCCCATTTCTGAAGGTTCCCAACCTGAAACGTCAGCTTTCCTGCTCCTCTGATGCTGCCTGGCCTGCTGTGTTCCTCCAGCTCCACACTGTGTTATCTCTGACTCCAGCACTGACAGTTATTACTATCTCCACACAGACAGACAGTCTCCTGAGGGTGGAATTGAACCCGGGTCCCTGGTGCTGTGAGGCAGCAGTGCTATCGACTTTAATCAAATCTATCTTGCAAACTCAAATCAATTGGGTTATGGGTAAATCGTCAATTAGGATATTATAGAATTGAATACTGGCTGGCACCGGATGGCAGTAGGAGGAAAACATTCTAATATATATCAGCATGTCAGGTGACTAAACACCACTGAATGAATAATGTAGATTGGTCATTGAGATTTTTATGAAAGGACTGGAATTTATATACCTTTCACAATTTCAGAATTTCCCTTACAGCCAGTGATGTACTTTTAATGTAGGAAATATGTCCAATTTGTATACAAAGTTACACAAATAAATGACCAATCATTCTGTTCCAATGGAGGGGTTTAGGTATAATTGAAAGGCTATGATACGGAGACATCCCCTCCAACTCCCCGCAAGAATGGATGATTCCTCGGTGCTTTTTTAAAAGATCCCTCAGTATCTCAAACTTGTCACTCAGGTGACTGTGGCCATACAGGCAATGCTGAATTCTACATTTCAAACATTACCCGGGTTGATTTCATTTTATTTCCTTTATTCATTCATGGGATGTGGGTGTCACTGGCTAGTCAGCATTTATTACACATCCCTAATTGTCCTGAGGGCAGTTAAGAGTCAACCACATTGCTGTGGGTCTGGAGTCACATGTAGACCAGACGAGGTAAAGATGGCAGTTTCCTTCCCTAAAGGACATTAGTGAACCAGATGGGATTTTCCTGACAATTGGTTCATGGTCATCATTAGATTCTTAATTCCTGTTATTTTACTGAATTCAAATTCCACCATCTGCCGTGGCAGGATTCGATCCCGGGTTCCCAGAACGTTATCTAGGTCTCTAGATTAGCTGTCCAGCGATAATACCACTAGATCATCACCTCCCCAGAGGTAACGTACTGCTGGTTACAAATAATTTGTAACGTGCCGTGCATAATTTCTATTTCAGTATCTTGCACATTGACATGGAACTACCCACTTAGAGTCATAGAGCATGGAAATAGACCCTTTGGTCCATCTAGTCCACATTGACCATGTTCCCAAAAAAACTAGTCCCACTTGCCTGCATTTGGTCCATATCCCTCCAAACCTTTTCTACTCATGTACTTATTTAAATGTCTTTTAAATACAGTAACTGTACTTGCATCCACCACTTCCTCTGGCACTTCATTCCACACACGAACCACTGTGTAAAAACGATGCCCCTCATGTCCTTTTCAAATCTTTCTCCTCTCACCTTAAAAATGTGTTCCCCAGTCTTGAAATTCTCCACCCCAGTGAAAAGACCTTGGCTAATCACCTTATCTTTGCCCCTCATAATTTTATAAACCTCTTAAGATCACCCCTCAACCTCCGATGCTCCAGTGAAAAAAATCCCAGCCTATTCAGCCTCTCCCTATAACTCAAACTCTCCATTCCAGGCAACATCCTTTTTAAATCTTTTCTGAACCCTGTCCAATTTAATAATATCCTTCCTATAGGAGGCCGACAAGCACTGCATACAGTACTCCAGAAGAGGCTTCATCAATGTCCTGTACAACCTCAACATGACATCCCAACTCCTATACTCAAAGGCTTGAGCAATGAAGGCAAGTGTGCTAAATGCCTTCTTAACCACCCTGTTTACTGCAACGCAAATTTCAAAGAATTATCTACCTCAACCCCTAGTTGTCTCTGTTTTACAATACTACCATTAATTGTATAAATACTGCCATTGTGTGTTTTACCAAAATGCAATACCTTGCCTTTATCCAAACTAAACTCCATCTGCCACTCCTCAGCCCATTGACCCAATTGATCACGATCTCTTTGTAATCTTAGATAACCTTCTTCACTGTCCAGTGTACTGCCAATTTTGGTGTCATCTGCCAAAATACTAACCATGCCCCCTATATTATCATCCAAATTATTTATACAAATGATAAACAAAAGTGGACCCAGTACCGATCCTCGTGGAACATCACTGGTCACAGGCCTCCAGTCTGAAAAACAATCCTCTACCAGCAAACTCTGTTTCCTACTGTCAAACCAATTTTATATCCAATTGGCAAGCTCACCCTAACTAGCCTACCATGTGGAACCATGTCAAAGGCTTTACTAAAGTCTGTGTAAACAACATCTCTCACTCTGCCCTCATCATCCTTTTGGTTGCTTCCTCAAAAAAAACTCAATCAAGTTTATGAGACATGAATTCCCTCAGACTAAACCATGCTGACTGTCCCTAATCAGTTTTTGCCTCTCCAAATATATGTAAATCCTATCTTTCAGAATCATCTCCAACAACTTACCCATCACTCATGTCACGCTCACAGCTCTATAGTTCCCAGGCTTCTCCTTACAGCCTTTACTCGATATATCAACTGAAGATTATTTCCAAACGATTATGCAAATAGTTTGGAATGGTGTACCAAAAGGCACACATCACAGGGGAAATAATTTAGCATGTTGGTGAAACAATTTCGCAGCCTCAAACCAACTGGTAAATATTCAATTGTTTTGATATTTCAAGTTGAGATCACTGATTAGCCCACAATTCCCCACTGCCAATTTGAGGAAAACTCAAAAGCAGTACTAAATGCATGTAAAGTTAATATTATGAATGACTTCCCTGACATTTGTTCTTGAATTACCATGGTACATTGATGCAATTCATTTTCAACAGACAATAATATATAGCATGTCTTTAAACTGTCGATCAGAAATATAGACTCTGAGCAAATTGGTTTGGGTTGACAGTAAACAAATTAATCCTTTGACTAGATAACAAACAGTCCACATGTAAAATGGTTAAAAAAAAATGTTATTGAGACTAAATATTGCTCAGCTTTTAATTGTTAATAAAGCACCCAGCAAGAAGAGCATATTTAATGTACTTCTAACTAAACCACGACAGGAGAAGGCAAAATGACCTATCCAAATCTTGCTCCAACTAATATGGTTCACATATTCTGGATTAGCTTATTTAAGAGTTGCAGTATCGTAAAATTTGTAAGATTCATAAAATTTATTAGTACCTTGTAAGTCATCCTTTTCATGAATTGATCCTTGAGAGCCCATAGACAGGTTTTCATAAGACTGAAAGTTAAAAAGAAAACTCATGAATTTTACAATGGGAACAAATATTAATTCAGAAGGAGCACTTCATCTTTCAACTCCAATCATATTTGAATTCCAAATCAGAACGCTGTCAGCTGGGAAATTTCAAATAAAGTTTGTTTACAATTAAAAGCTACAGCTCATTAAACAAGTTTTTTTTAAAAAAAAACTTGTAAAAGCTATGTGACTGAAATAGTGTGAAAGGTAAAATCAAATCTAATTGTTAGGGTGATACACAGAATGGACATGGCTCATCCTAATAAATGCTCAGGCTGGAATTGTATGCTCAGTACTCATGACACACACAGGCATCTTCTGAGTTTAATCTAGCTGAAAACAATTACAGAAACTGGCATATATATGCCATAATAGTGCAATAAACACAGTCAACGTTTCTAATCATGCTCCAGTCTTAATTGCCTGAAGAAGCCAAAATTGTTCTCCTTTCAGCATATCACCTTATTGCTTGAATACAAGGAAAAACTAATTCCAGTGGCAGGTTACCATGGACACAGGTACACAAGCTAATTGGTTAGGGAACTAGGAGGTGAGAGGATGTGTTTTTAACAATGCATTGCCTAAGTATAGAGAGGGGTGTAAACAGATGGGATAGTAACGCTCAAAAGAAAATTGGATATATAATTGAAGGAGAAAAACATAGCAGGACAAAAACAAAGAAGTCAGACTAATTTGGTAAAAACCAAAAGAACTGCG
>NC_063341.1:63926608-63973103 GCF_021869965.1 Rhincodon typus | reverse complement strand
TAGGCTAATTTGGTAGCTCTTTCAAATAAAGGCATGCAGGATCAAGTGGCCACCGTTGACATTTTAAGCTTCTATCATCCTATAAACATGTCAAAATACTACTAGCGTAATTATTCTGTGAACTTACACGGCTTCGCCCATTCAATGGAAGTCCCAAAGATGAACCATAGTCTACATCTCCCATGAGGAAGTCTGAAATGCTGCAAGACAAATTGTTTGATTAAAATATTTACATCTTTAGTTACACTCTTAATATTTCTTCAAACTGACTTGCTAATTTTTTCATTTCTTCTGAAAAACTCTATGTATGCAACTTGGTAAACAGTACACCAATGCATGTGACTCAAAACTTCCATAGTCCTTTATATTTTTATGCAGCACCCTTACTACATCTGTATTCCTAGCTAAACTGTTCAGCATTAACGTTACTTTCAAACACACAAGTTGAGGCAAGAGTAACTGCCCTTGTCATCAAGGCAGCGTTTGTCCAAATGTGGCACCTAGGAGCCCTAACAAAACTGAAGTCATTTGAAATCAGGAGGGAAGCACTCCACTGGTTGGAATCAATGCTGCAGGAGTTCTTCAGAAGTATCGTCCAGCTCAGCTTCAGAGGCATACAGATTCTTGATAAGCAAGAGGCAAAAGGTTACCGAGGTTGATGGGAATGTGGAGTAACCAGATGATTTATGATCTTACTGAATAGCTGAACAGGCTCAAAGGACCAAGTGGCTTACTCCTCCTTCTAACTCACATGTTCAACGATGACATTCACCCCCATTGTAAGGTCAGAAATAAGAATTTTGTGATAATTGCACAAATCTTTTGTACCTTTTATGACCCGTCAGATACTCAACTAGTCCATCCATATAAAATACATGGACAACATTCTGACTTGACTAATAAAAAGCAAGTACAATCACACTGCATAAGTGCCTGTTAAAAGGTCATGTCCAACAATATTCTAACAGTCTCCTTTTGATATTTAATAGTTCTGGGATCACCATTGACCAGAAACATCAGAATTAGGATTCGGTGTAGGCTATTCGACCTATGTAGCCTGCTCTGCCATTCAAAAGATCATGGCTTGTCGGACTGTGGCCTCAACACCACATTCCTGCCTACTGGGATAACCATAGATTTTTGATAAACAAAGAGCAAACATTGTAAAAATCTGTACAATCATAAACCTATTTTCTCCAATGTACAAGACATAGGGGCTGATGTAGGCCCTTTTGTTATTGAGTCCGCTCCGACAATCAGATTGTGCATGATCCTATAATCCTCAACTCTAATTTGATACTCTTACCACTTAAAAAATTCTTTCTATCTCAGCCTTGAATTTACTCAACAACCCAGTCTCTACGGTAACAAGTTCCAAAGATTCGCTACCACAGAGCAGAAATTCCTCATCTCGGTCTCTGAAATTATACCCCTCTGTTTTAGACTTTCCAACAACAGAAAACCTCTATGCATCTATCCTGTCAAACCATATATTATAGGGGCATATTATATGTATTTTCTTCTAAATGACAATATATACAAATCCAAGCTATTCAACCTCTCCCCATAAGAAAATCCCTCCATACCCAGAATCAATCAAGTGAACCTTCTCTGGAGTGCTTCCAATGTCAGTATATCATTTTTTAAGAAAGCGGATCAAAACTATTCACAGTATTCTAGGTGTGGTATGACTAGTGCCTTGTGCAGTTTCTGCAAGACTCATCATGCATTTGGCATTACATTTCCTTTGCAAAAGATCAACAGACCATTTGTCTTCCCTATTACCCTCTAAACTTGGATGATAGATTTTTGTGATTCATGCACAAGTACTGTCAAAACCCTCTGTGCTGCAGCTTTCTGTAGCCTTTCTCCACTTATTATTCAGGTCCTCTATTCTTTTTATGAAAGTGCAGAAACTCGCGTTCAGACATTATATTCTATCATCAAAGTTTTTGCCAACTTACATTTACTTTGGAGGCTTTCCTACTTAGTTTTGTGTCATCTGCAAATTACCAATAAAACACCTACTTCCCTCATCAAATTTGAAATGGAATTTGAATTCAATAAAAAAAATCTGGAGTTAAGAGTCTAATGTTGGCCACAAAGCCATTGCTGATTATTGGAAAACCCCATTTCGTTCATTAATAGAGAAGGAAATCTACTGTCCATACCTGGTCTGGTCTGGTCTGGTCTACATGTAACTCAAGACCCACAGCAATACGGGGGACTCTTAACTGCCATCTGGGCAATTAGGGATAGACAATAAAAGCTACCCTCACCAGTGACACCTACATCCTGTGAATGAATAAATAAATCAAATCAAATTGAAAATGTCCCCCTTATCTCAACTCCATCTTCTATTAATTAACCAATCCTCTATCCATGCTAATATACTAGCTCCAACACTTCGGACTCTTAACTTATTAAGCAGCCTTAGGTGTAATATCTTTTTTAAAATAAAATTCATTTATGGAATGTGGATTTCACTGGCTAGGCCAGCACTTATTACCTATCACTAATTGATCAGAGGGCAGTTAAGTGCTAATGTGGTTCTGGAGTCATATGAAGGCCAGACTAGGGAAAGTCAGCAGTTTTCTTCCCTTAAAGGACATTAGTGAACGAGATAGGCTTTTCCCAAAGTTACAATGGTTTCATGGTTATCATTAGACTGTTACTTCCAGATTATTATTGAATTTAAATTTTACCATCTGCAAGGATGGGATTTGAACCTAAGTCACCAGAACATTACTTGGATCTCTGGATTAATAGTCAAAGTGATAATACCAAAAGACCGTCACCTCAAACACTGTTTGGAAATCTCAAATATATTACATCTACTGGTACCCCTTCATCTATCCTCCTTGTTACCTCATGAGTTTAGGAGAATAAGGAATGATTTTATTAAAACATACAAGATTCTGAGGAGTCTTGACAGGTTGATATGCTTTTCCCACTAATGGGAGAATCTTGAACTTGGGTTATTGTTACAGAATAATGGGACAAACGAATTTTTTCCTCCTGAACGATACTGAATATCTGGAATTCTCTATCCCCAAGAATGAGTTATGGAGATTAGATCACTGAAAGTATTTAGAGGGCATAAATAGATTTTTTGAAACATCAAGTTGAGAGCTATGCTGAGCTGGGACATTTTAAAGAAAGAGTTGAGACCTGGGGCAGATCAGCATGAGCTTATAGAATGATGGGGCAAGCTTGAGGTGCTGAATGGCCTACTCCTGCACTTATTTCTTATGTTAAGTTCCACAAAGGATTCAAACAAATTTGTCTGGCATGATTGCTGCTTCATGAAGCCATGTTGATTCTCCTTGATTTAACTGCATATTTCTAAATACGGTGCTATTACATTCTTCACAATGGACAGTAACATTTTTCCAATGATAGATGTTACACCAACTGACCTATTGTTACCCTCCCTTTTTGAAAAAGTGCATTACACTGGTATTTTTCCAATCCTTTGAGATTTATCGAAGAATTCTTGGAAAATTATGTCTGCAGTTACTTATTTTGGTATTCTAGGATGCATTCCATCAGGTCCGGGGGCCTATCAGACTCTAGCCCCATTAGCTTCCCTAGTATATTTTCTCTAGTGGTAGTTATTTGATTTGTTTCCTCTCTCATTTTGCTCCTTTATTATTTAGTATTTTTAGAACGCTATTAATGTCTTTAGCCTTGAAGCCTGATGCAAGACATTTAGTCAATTCCTCATCCATTTCCTTATTCCCCACTATTATTGCCCCAGCCTCATTCTCTAAGTACTTGCAGAAAGAGTTAAAGTAAAGAACAGAGGTATTTGCACAACAAACAAAATGTGACAAAACAGTGAACAAGATTCAAAGCGAATCTTATTCAATGTGATATCAAGGGAAGACGGATAACTGGTAGATAATTTTGTAAACACTAAGAATAGCACAATATTAAGTAAACAAATGACATTAACACAATACAGAAAGCGGAACAATGGCAGACCAGAGATTACTTTTGGAAACAGATATATTTACCAAAACAGAATGCTTTTTTTTTTCAGTAACTGGAAATTTTAAAAGTAGATTGCTTATGTTCTGACCACTTTAAGCTAGCAGAGGATTTGTTTCTTGAAGATGTTGAAAATTTTCAGACATAAACAGGATATTGTAAATCAACAACTTTAAATGGGCAGTAACAAAATGCATATTTAAATCAAAATGAAACACAGGATGTTCTTCCCAAGAAAAAAGCCTTTCCCCTTAGAAGTTCATTGGCTTTATTATTCAAAAGTGCAAATTGTGCTTTACATGAAAGACAAGAAATTCAATATTTTTAATTGTTCTCACACTGTAGCTCAAAAATAGTACCTAAAAGTACTAGTAACCCTAGGAAAAAAGTGTGCAAAAATATAATCTTTAACACTGGAGCAACAATTTCACCTGATGGTCAATTGCCATTCCCAAGTCAAAACCCTCTTACAAAACACGAATTAAAACAATAAATATATAAATGTAGCTGCTGTAAGAATGTACTAGAAAAAAGCATTAAAGACAGCTTTAATTCTTATAGGCCAGAAAGCTCCAGCTATATATTGTAGTTGTGTTGAATTAATTTGAGACCTTATCCTCAGTAATTAGGCTACTACAATTGGCTAAAAAAAATTAGTTCGTCTTTGCACGCCTGTTTGCTAACCAGTAACTAGCTGTTAAGTACTCTCACATGCAGATGTTGGTTGAGAACAGGATGGGGCTTGGCTACAATAGTTGAACAGCCTGTTGAAATTGACAGAAGTTCATGCTATATTTTGGGAAGAACTGAAGGGCTGTTAATGTTGGTAGAACTACATCCTAGCACGAATTAGAATGAGAGAAGTGAAAAAAGATGTAAGTAGGAGATAAGAGAAGGCAGGACATACAACTGTCAAGCACAAGTTAGATGAGAAGACTGATGCAATAATACTTTTTCTATGAATTAATTCTTTTCCAAAACATACAGTGAGTGCTTCAGACATAACGATATAACTAAATTAATGCAGTTAATAATATTTTAGCCTAAAATACCAATAATTAGACACAAAAGCTATTTAAGGAAAGTCAAACCCACATCAAAAGTTGTGTTACTTACACATTGCCAAATGTGAATGCCAAAGTGTCAATAGAAGCAAATACTTCATTAAAATGCTCTCTTTTGTCTTCATGTATTTCATTGTAGTTTGCACCTGAAAGGAAATGTAGTTCATTACAGCAGTGTAAGGTGAATATCAGCATTCACTCCATGAATATAAAAGGTTAAACAATCAACATTACTATAATCGAACATATAACAATTAAACAAAGCATTGTAACATTTTCAGCTTGAAACCATCAACAGAAATGCTATAAGTTTTAGATGTCTGTGAATAACACAATCGAATATCGAACCACTAAGTGAATCATACCAACACAGTATAACAAAATCCATGGATAAATGCACCCAAAAGTTTTCTTCATCCAAGCACAAGTAAAATGCTAAGATCTACTTGGACTTCTGTCATACTGAAATTATGACTGCATTCTTGTCAAGGCACCAGTTTCCTGTGTCACTGAACACACTAATGGGTGAACAGTAATGTAAATAAGCGTAAGAAGTACTCTTTAATTAACTTCCTTTGAAGGATTATAATGCAATCTTCACAGTACAATTGTTCTAGAACAAAACAACGCTGATTTCAGATTCTACAAACTGACTTTTTTTAAAAAAAATCAGTTATAGAGACTTTGATTCTCAAGGAGCTGGTTAGTTCTTTCCTTCTACCAACCCCACAAGAACAAAGTAAGAAGTTTGGAATAAAACTCAAGTATGCCACAAATTACCTGAATATCCAGTTTAATAATCAATAATCTCAAATTACATGAGAAGCTAAACTGTTCAATGACATTTCATTACTGTGCAATGAGCCATAATAATTATTATAGAACTGTGCTGGATCATAAAAGCTATTATCAAAATCCTCATTTAGCACCTCACTGACAAATCTTAATACAAAAACTACACAGAATATGTAAACTTGGTGACTTTATCCGGTTGCAGGAAGGCTTCTGTAAGAAGGTTTGCATTTATCACTTTGATCTCATCAAGTTTTGTTTTAAAGAAGCAAATTTCCTGCAATTTTTGTTCAGCTGTATGCAATCTAACCTAGGAAATATATGAGTAACACATCTGAAAAACTGCAGTTTAAATTTTGGGGAAAATGGTAATTTGTGGTTAAATATTGTTGTCACATCTTTGCAGCTGCCAAACATATTTAGCAAACATACAAGACTTCCAGCAACTTCCCCACAACTTCCTGAGTAGCAAAGAATCTTCAGCCAACTTCATAAACCTAACCACACCCAATTTTACTTTAAATATATTTACAGTACAACAGATTATCAGCTGTTCATTGATTATCACAATTGTAACATCTTCCATCAAATATGCCCTGTTCTAAATAAGCTTATTCTCATTTTGCTTTATTCTATTTTTTCAGGCATAAATAGTGCCTGTCATATTACTAATGCACTGTAGGATAAAATAAGCAGTACTCCTACGAAGAAAGAGGAATTAAGAAATCAAATCTTCATTTTGAAATTCGCAAAGTCGTACACCAAGTACATTGTTCAATGTTCCATACCATTCTGATGCACCATATCTGAACATGTGATTTCATCAGCTTCATACCTCAAAACTTCAGACCTCTGGAGTTATAGCCAAAATATTTGGCTGATTAGGGATAATCAGCATGGCTTTGTGCGCAGGAAACTGTCTCGCTAACTTGATTTTTTTTGAAGACGTGAAAAGGAAAGTAGGTGAAGGCAGAGCAGAAGACGTTGTCTACATGGACTTTAGGAAGGCCTTCGATGAGGTTCCATAGGGGCACGGTTTGGTTAGGTTAGATCACATGGGATCCAGGGAAGGCTAGACACGTGGATTAAAAAAAATTGGCTTGGTGGTGGGAGACAGAGGGTAGTGGCACAGGGTTGTTCAGCCCGAAGGCCTGTGACCCGTGGTGTGCCGCAAGGATGGGTGCTGGGCCCATTGTTGTTTGCCATTTATATAAATGATTTGGATGAGAATATACGAGGCATGATTAGCAAGGGTGGCAAGGTTAGTAAGGTTTGTGGATGAAACCAAAGTTGGTGGTATAGTGGACAGTAAAAAAGGTCACCTCAGAGTACCAAAGGATTATGATCAACTGGGCCAGTGGGAAGAGGAATGGGCAGATGGAGTTTAATTTAGATAAATACAAGATGTTACAATTTGGCAAGACAAACTACTGGCAGGACTTACACAGTTAATAGTGACTTACACGATCATTGATGAAGAAGCTGAAGATGGTTGGGCCTAAGGCACTATCCTGAGGAACTCCTGCAGGGATGTCCTGGAGCTGACATAACTGACCTCCAAAAACCACAACCTTCTGCCTTTGTGCTGGGTACACTCATTGATTCCAGTTTTGCTCGGGGTCCTTAATGCCACACTCGGTGAAATGCAGCCTTGAAGTTAAGGGCTGTCATTCTCACCTCACCTCTGGAATTCAGCATTTTTGTCCATGTTTGAACCAAGGCTGTAAAGAGGTCAGGAGCAGAACGGCCCTAGTGGAACCCAAACTGGGCATTGCTGAGCACGTTATTGCTGAGCAGGTGTTGCTTGATAGCGCTATTGATGAAATATTCTGTACCTTTACTGACGATTGAGAGTAAACTGATGGGGCGGAAATTGACTGGGTTGGATTGGTCCTATTTTTTGTGTACTGAACATAACCTGGGCAGTTTTCCACGTTGTTGGGCAGATACCAGTATTGTAACTGTACTGGAACAACTTTGCTAGGGGAGTGCCAAGTTCTGGAGCATATGTCTTCAGTACTCTTACTGGACTGTTGTCAGGACTCATAGCATTTCCAGCATCCAGTGCCTCCAAATGTTTCTTGATATCATGTGGAGTGAATCAAATTGACTGAAGATTGGTATCTGTAATGCTGGGGATAACTGGAGGAGGCTGAGATGGAGCATCCACTTGGCACTTCTGGCTGAAGATTGCTGCAAATGCTTCAGCCTTATCTTTTATATTGGTGTTGGGTTCTCCCATAATTGAAAACAGGGATATTTGTGGAGTGTTCTCCAGTGAGATTTTTTTTTTTTTTTTTTAAAACTGTCCATCATAATTCATGACTGAACGTGGCAGGACTGCAGAGTTTAGATTGGACCCTTCGGTTGCCGGATCACTTAGCTTTGTCTAGCACTTGCCGTTTATGCTGTTTGGTAGCTTCACCAAAACACCTCATTTTTGCATACACTTGATACTGCTCCTAGCATGCCCTCCAGCACTGTCCATTGAACCAGAATTGATTCTCTGGCTTAAGAGGAGTGGGGGAACATGTGGGTCACGAGGTTGCAGATTGTGTTGGAGTACAGTTCTGCTGCTGATGGCCCACAACGCCTCATGGATGCCAAGTCTTGAGTTGCTAGATCTGTTTGAAGTCTATCCTATTTAGCACAGTGATAGTGCCACAGAACATGATGCAGAGTATTCTTAATGGTGTGAAGGCAGGATTTTATATCCAGAAGTACTGTGCTGTGATCCTTCCTACCAATACAGTCGTGGACAGATGCATCCGCAGCCGACAGATTGCTAAGCATGAGGTCCACTAAGTTTTTCCCTCTTGTTGGTTCCCTCACCATCTGCCGCAAACTCAGTCTAGCAGCTATGTTCTTTAGGACCTGACCAGCTCGATCAGAAGTGCAGTTGCCAAGCCACTTTTGGTGGTGGTCATTGAAATTCCATCCCCCGACACTCAGAGTCTATTTTGCGCCTTTGCCATCCTCGGTGCATGTAAATAAAGGCAATGTGTGGCATAATGATTGGCATGGGTGGAATGACTTTCAGTTTGTGGGGCATTTGCACAAGATACAGGTTGGATGGGCTTCAATGAACTATGCTGGCCCTGCTGTGTCGGAACAAATGATTCAGCCCGCAAACAGGACTTTAAATTAACTACAGGGAGAGTGAGCTTGTGAGAGGGGAAAATGTAGGCTTACACATGAAGAGGCTATGGCAGAATTATAGGATTCCTCTACATTTGGAAGACAAAATGCAGACTGGGTGACCACGCTGTGGAACACCTATGTTCTGCCTGTAAAAATTACCCTGAGTTTCCAGTTGTTGTCACTTCAACACACCACCATGTTCCCATGTCAGCATTTCCAAATCAGGCCAGCTGTAGTGCTCCAGTGAGGTTCAACACAAGCTGGAAGCATAACACCTCAGTCTGCTTGGGGGCATTACAGCCTTCAGGATGCAACATTGAGCTTAATAATTTTAGAACATCAACACCTCCTTATATTTCTATTATCCATCGCCACACCCAGGTCCCGTCTTGACATTCAACACAGTCAACACATTTTCATTTACTCCTAGCCCCCATTATCACCTGTCTAGCTTCTCTTCTTCCCTGGCTTACTATCAACAATCATTTTGTCTGCCTAACATTTATTTTCCCCATCTCCTTCTCTCTGGGCTCCATCTCTACCCATCTGCTCACTTCCCACCCCTCCCCCCAGTTGGTTTCAGTTCTGAAGAAGGGTCACTGGACACAAAATGTTAATTGTTTTCTCTCCGCAGATGCAACCAGACTTGCTGAATTTCTCCAGTAATTTCTGCTTTTGTTTGTTTCAGATCTCCAGCATCTGCAGTTCTTTTTTTTTTATACATAGAATTACAGAGCATTATTTGGATAATGATAGCCAGAGTGTAAGAGGAAGGGACAAACACAGAAAAACAACAGTATGTGACGTCTAAAAAGAGAAATAATAGTAAAAAATGTAAAATTAATTGCTCTTTATTCGAGTGCAATTATTTGGAACAAAATAAATGAATTAACCACACAAATACAGGTTAATGGGTATAATCATATAGACATTACAGAGACATGATTACAAAGATAAAAACTGGTAACTAAAATATTCAGGGGTATGTGACCTTTCAAAAGGTGAGGCAGAAAGGAAAGAATGGTGGGGTTGCATTTTTGCTACAGGATGGGATAAGTACGATATCGAGAAATTATCTTGAATTGAAAAATATAGAATCCATATAGGTGGAGGCAAGTTTAAAAGGGACAGATGTCACTGCTTGGAGTAGTTTATAGTCCCTTTAACAGTAGCCATACAGTGGAACAGAGAATAAATTAAGAAATAATCCAGGTATGTAACAAAGGCTATATATTAACCATGGGTGACTTTATTCTTTGTGTAGATCTGGACAGTCAGATTGACAGAAGAAGCCAAGAAAAAAAATTCAGATTGTATTTGAACAGTTTCCTAGAACAAATGTGTTGTGGATTCAACCAGGGATCAGGCTATTTTGAACCTGATAATATGCAATGAGGCAGGTTTAATAAATGATGTCAGAGTAAATGATACCCTTGGAAACAGTGACCAGATAGTGATATAATTTAGCATTCAGTTTGAGAGGGAGAAACATGAGTTGGAATCAATAGCGCTGAACTTAAATAAGGGTAACTACATACGCATAAAGGCAAAGCTGGCTGGAGTGAACTGGGGAAGGAGTTTAGCAATAAAGACTGTTGAGGAACAATGACAAACTTTTAAAGAAAATAGTTTGTGGCTCACAGCAAAGACATATTCCAGTGACAAAGAAGGGTTCTAGGAAACAAATATGCAACCTTGGAAGTTAAGGTTAGCGTCAGATTGAAAAAAAACGTACAAAGTGCCAAATATTAGTGGAAAGCCAAAGAATTGGGAACATTTTTTAAAAAACAACAAAAGACAATCAAAAAATAATAAAGAGACAGAAATTAAACTTTGAAGCAAACTTGTAAGTAATATCAAGATGGGCAGCAAGAGATTCTCTAAATATATAGAAGTGAAGGGAGACCCCAAAGTGAACATAAGATCCCTAGAAAATGAGGCTGGGGAAGTAATAATGTGGAACCAGGAATTGCAAAAGAGTTGAATAAATACTACACAGTAGAAGATACTAATAGCATCCCAAAACTACTAAATATTCAAAAGGGGAAAAGGAGATGCAAAACTAGCACTGGAGAAAATGTGCTGAGGAAACTAATTGGGTTCAAAGGTCTATTAGCCCTGGACCTCTTAGGATACATCCTAGGACACTGTAGGAAGTAGCTACAGGGATAGTAGATACACTGGAAATATTTTTCATGATCTAAGGATTCCTGAAAGAAGTTGCATAGGATTGGAAAACTGCCAATGAAACACTTTTTTTTGAAAAAGGAGAAAAATAACAGGTAACTATTGGCCAATTAGCTTGATGTCTGTTGTTGGGAAATGTTCGAGTCAGTTATAAAGGATACCAGAGAATTTAAAAATACAAGCATAGTCAGCATGGCTTCATGAAGGGGAAACCATGACTGAAAAATTTACCGTCACCCACAGATATATCAGAATGGTGGCAGGAGGGCATGAAGACAGGGAAACTGAGGAGGGGTCTGCTGACAGCAAGAAATGTCAAGCAACTCAAAAGGGATTTCAAGGATCAGTGAGGCCCTTTGTTAATTCCATAAACAAACTAACAAACAAAAAATAGGCAATTATTCTGACTTAAAGCAAAATAATATAGACATCACAGCAATTCCTGATCGAAGGGTCAAAATTACAGTCGAAAATTTGAAGCACAATATTTTTTAGTGCTTTAGTTACAATGTTTTCATTGCAGTCTCAATTATCTTTTTTAAAAAGTGATTTTAAACAAACAGAGAATACTGGAGAAATTCAGCAGTTTTGGTATCATCTGTGGACTGATAAACAGTTAACATGGAGTCCAGAACTTTCTCGCTCCACAGATACTGCGAGACCGTAGTTTCCCTAGCATTGTGTTTCTTTCAGATTTTCAACATCTGCAGTATTTTGTTTTCATTTGAAAGCCAATTTTTAAAAAAAGTGAACAAGTGCATGTCGTTTTCAATTATCATTTTAACTTTGTATTTTCTCAACATTTATTAGGCAAATTCCTTAAGCCCCTCATCAATTATAGCTACAGTAATTCACAAATCCACTAGGTGGTGCTATTTTAGCTCTACTCTGCTGGCTAGCTAACTTCCTCAGCCGTAGTCCTTTTGAACACGCACACATGCATAGGCACACACAACACTACATTACAACATTAATAGAAACCATATCACCATCTGTCTAATGGAGTATGGAAAATCATACATCTACTGGCACTTGGCGATTTTTAATTGAAAAATGTGACTTACATATAGAACTGTACAGTAGAAATTTCCTATACAACTTGTCAGGTTACAAGAGCAGCCATTTGCCAGTGTAGATGCTGCACATAAATTGTCTCTGTATAACAATGAGAACATTAAGAAAGCATCTATGATTTAAGAATGGGCATCAAAATGAGAGTGGCTTGGTCTACCTGTGTTTCTCATAACAGTTCATCTGCAAACACCAAAGTCTTGAAGTAGCGGAAAATGAAGGGTGGTCAGATTGAAAGTCAGCAGCGTGGACGGGAGAAGGTGAGGGGAAGGAGCGTCTGTGTGAACAAGGGAAGTAGCGTGAGAGGACAAAATACAGAGCACAAGAGTGAGGGCTAAGAAGGAACACAGTAGGCATATGCCATTCAATTAGATCATGTCTGATCATCTACCTCAGTAGTGATGCTTTCCTCACACTGTTCTCAAATCTTGCGATTCATTAATGCCCAAAAAGTTAAATGGACAGAAGCTCAACTAGAATTTGCAGGAATATATATTAAGCTTTTAATTAAATCAACAATGATGTACATACAAGGAATATTTTAAACATTTAACTCAAATCCAATGTAAAAGTATCTTCAACAGCTCAGTTAAATCATTTTATATATTACAACGTAACTGAAAAACTGTTCAATATTACCTTTTACTTTAGAAATGACTGTTCCTGTTGCACTTAGAATGTCCACCGAATTTAAGGACTGATGCTTGTTAATTACAACCTTTAACACTCTTAACAGCTCTCCGAGACGTTCATGGGCCATTTGATGTAAACTTTTATTTTCTGAAAGAAAAACATTTCACACCTCAACATTAGAGTTTGTTTTTTTTCAGAAAAAGACTTCTGCTCAATAAAGATTAATCAATAACACAACAAGCTGAAAATAAATTTTTGGAAAACTCTAATTCCACAGAAATGCAACTCACTCTAAGGAGTATGAGAAAATCATATGATGCCCCAAGTCTGCTCTGCCATTCAATACAATCACAGTTGATCATTCTCAATTCCACTTTCCCCATTCACATCACATGTGACATGGTTCCGCAAAAGCATAGGTGTGCCAGTCATGAATGTAGAGCTCCAAAATCTCTCAAAGACAATATTTCCAAAGATTCACAACTTGTGAAGTTTATTTTCCTTCTCAGCCCTAAATGATTGACCCCTTCCCTGAAACTGTGCTCCTGTGTTCTAGATTCCCCAGATGCTCTGCCATAAGTCTATCCTGCCATGCCCCTCATATGATTCCATGCAATTACCTTCCATTTTTCTTAACATCCAGAAAGTACAGCCCAACTAATGAACCTCCTACCTTAGGACACTATTTCATCTCACAATCTAATGAGCTTTTGCCATACCGACTTCAATACAGGTATATCCTACTTCAGGTACGGGACCAAACAGCTCAGTAGTCTACGTGTGATCTCACCAAAGCCATGCGTACTTGTTGCAAGACTTCACTGTTGTATTCCCGTCCCCATGCAATAAAAGCCAACATGCCACTGGCCTTCCTAATTGTTTGCAGCACCTTCAACCCAAACTTTGTATTCTTTGTCTGACACAGTTTATCTGAGATTTTATGAAGATCAAAAGTTTTATGCCCTTCTTTAAAAAAGTCTACCTTTCAATTCTTACCTCACATTTCTGCACGTTTTTCATTTTTGACCTTGGTGCCAACTCAGTTAACTTGCCGTTATACCTCTCTGCAGCCTATGTCCTCCTCACTATTTGCCTTCCCATCTAGCTTTGCATCTTCAGAACACTTGGATACTGCATATTACGCTCATACCAAGTTGTGAAAAAAATCACCTCTGAACAGATTGTTAAGAAAATATTAATACAGATTGTAACCAGGCAAGGCAGCACAGATCTTTGTACCGGTCTGCCAGTTACTGCCTACCATAAATAAGTGGAAAAATAATTAAAATTAAAAGAACACTTATTCTCATACTCAAGAAATAAATAAAATAAAACAATTCTGTATACATATTCCGAGGCAGCAATAGGGGGTAGCCTCAGGTTCAGAAAATGGAGTTACAATTTTATTTAGGCAAATAATATCTTTCACTTGGATCCACACCCCCAGGTGAAGTAAGAGCAGACTAAAAATGCCTGATCTCTACAAAGAACCTATGATGATACTTGGGTAACTTCAGCAAATAAGAAACTAAAAGGTAAGAGAGACTACAGCCATTTAAAATTACTTCCACTACAACAGAAAATACCAATACAGGAGGTGTAGAAGGTTTTTTGAAGTTAAGAATTCTACGGACAGAGGCTATTTTCTCAGCAAGGGATACCCTTGTATTTTACAGTAACACAAATTTATCAATAGCTTACAAAATTAAACTTTATTTGTTTTAAAAAAATCATTTTTAGGATGTCAGCATTGCTAGCAAGCCTGACTCTAGTAACCATTCCAAAGTGACCTTCAGTAAGCAGTGATAAGTTTGCTTTTTCAACTATTGCAGTCCACCAATAACTGTTAGTTGGGAGTTCCAAGATCCAATGACTAACAGAACAACAATATTACACATTAGGAACAAAAACAAAGTTGCTGGAAAAGCTCAGCAGGTCTGGCAGCATCTGCGAAGGAAAAAAAAAGAGTTAACGTTTCGGGTCCAGTGACCCTAATATTACACATTAGGATGGCGTGAAAGTTGTAAGGAACTTGGAAGGTTTCAGAGATGTCATGTTTGAGATGATATGGTTTGAGATGGTAGGTCAAAGAAACCGTAGCAAATTGCAACTTGCAGCAGTGCATCCTGTAGATGATGATTACCATATGCACTGTGCGTCACTGGTGGAGGATGTGGTTATTTAAAGGTGATGGATAAGCTGCCGTTCAAATGGACAGCTTTATTCTGGATGATATGAAGCTTAACTGTTTCTGCAGCTACACTTATGTAAACAGGTCGAATGCATTCCATCAAATTTCTAATTAATGCCCGATTGGTGCAGAAGCTTATTTACACCAGGCATTAATTATCAGTTACATGTGAATGTATTCTATGTTTTGCTGCACTTCACCTGATGCTGGGGCTACGGTCCAAAAGTTTATGATTTCAAATAAACCTGTTGGACTATAGCCTGGTGTCGTGTGACTTCTGACTCTGTTTCATTATTGGTGGAATTGAGACAATTTTGACCTGGAGAGAAGTACTATTAAGTGAAACAACTGGATGCAGTTTGAGCCAGAATATTACCCTCAAAAATGCCTGAAGTTCTGTGGTTGAGATCATTGGCTTCTAATAACAACCATCCTCCTTTGGTGTTAAATATAACACTAACTGCTCAAGAGATTCTCCTGACCGAACTGACTGGTTTTACAAGCCCTCCTTGTGCCAGACTATTGTCTGCTGCCTTGATGTGAAAGGGAAGCATTCTCACTTCACTTCTGGCATGAAGTGCTTTTGTGAATGAGTTCTGAAACAGTGTGGACCTGACAGAACACAAACTGAGCAAAAGGCAGACTCAGTCAGAAAATGCCAACAGATAGTACTGCCAATGCCAACTTCCTTCATTTTGCCAACCATAGAAAGTAGACTGATAGAATTGATAAGTTGGATTTCATTTGTGCTCCTTTTTGTGGATTGGACATACCTGGTTAATTTCCAATTTATCAGGCAGCTGTAATTTAACAGCTTCACTAGGAAAGCTGAATTTTCTGAAATATAGGATTCCAGCATTACAACCAGGATATTAACAACATTTATAACTTTTACTGTATCTAGTTCACTCCATATCATATCAGGAAACCAAGTACATCATTTTAAAGACCTTGAATTCATTCAGGGATGTGCCCTTCTCTGGTTGGGCCAGCATTTATTGTTCATCCCTTGTTCCCCTTCAGAAGGTGGCAATGTGCTTACTTATTGAATGACTGCAATCCATTTGGTGCGAGTAGACTCACAATGCCATTAGGGAGGAGGTTCCTGGATTTTGAACTGGCTACAATGAAGGAACAGTATATATTTCCAAGTCAGGATAGTGAGTGACTTGACAGGAACTTGCAGATGATGGTGTTCCTATGTATCAGCAACCCTGGTCCTTCCAGATGGTAGGTGTTGTGGTTTTGGAAGGTACTTGCCAAGGAGCCTCAGTGAACTTCTGCAATGCATCTTATATATGGTATATACTTCTCTAACTTTGCATGAGTGGGAAGCAGTGAATATTTGTGGAAGTTGGTACCAATCAAGTGGACTGATGTGTCCTGCATAGTGTCAAGCTTCTTGAGTATTAATGGGACTGCAAATGTCCAGGCAAGTGGGGGTTACTTCATCACACTCCAAGATTGTGTTCTTTGGTTGGTGAACAGACTTTGGGCAGTCAAGAGAGTTACTTGCTGCAGGATTCCTAGATTCTGCCCTGTTTTTGTAGCTACAGTATTCATATGGCTCATCCAGTTCAGCTTCTGGTCAATGGTAATCCCTAGGATGTTGATAGTGGGGTATTCGACAAAGGTAGCACCTGTGAATTTCAAGGGATGATGGTCAGATTTCCTCATATTGATGATCACTGCCTGGCATTTGTGCGCACAAATATTCAAGGTTTCTGAAATTTCATAACAAACAGATGGGTGATCTACAATATTCTGGATCAAGATGGTTGCTAGCATCAGTCTCGTCTCTCACATACTGGGCTCCACTACCGTTAAGGATGCCACATCCATGGTATCACGTCCACCATTGCAATGTTTAATTGTTCACTATTATTCATGGCTGGAGTAACTGGAATAAGTTCACAGATACAGTGGAATACAATACTACTGCAAGATTTTTTCAGAATCTTCCTATTTCGCAGTGACGTTACACAAGGCATACCTTGTGCCTAGACAGGGCTTTGTCTCAAAAGACCTGTCCTGTGGTCACTTCAACCACTTGCCATGCACAGATGTATCTTCAAAAAAATAGACTGGGTTTTTCTGGCCCTTTGTTCTCGAACCACAGTTATGCCTGGTATTGCAGCGGTGTTCTTCAGACTTGAACAGTTCAATCAGTGGGTGCCCACTTCCTGGAATGGTTCACTGATAAACTACATTCCATGTCCTTGATATATTCAAAGCTTCCAAGTGATCCTCAGCTAGGAGGAGTGTTGATTCATTACTTGACAGGGCCAAAAGGTGGTAAATCAGCAGGAACTTTTCTAGCCCATGTTTGACATTATCTCCTGAGACTTTTGCAGGTCTGGCATCAACATGATGGATTTTCAGAACCACTTCCTTCCAAAAGTATAATATTCTGGTGCCACCTCTGTTGGGCTAATTGTGTTACTGAGACAGAGCACATCCTAGGATGATGAAGGAGGGTTTCAGTGTTGACAGAAGTATAATTCAGAAAAATATCAGTACGTTAGGCTACAAATTGACAGCAGGGGGGTGGGGAACTTTGTATACAATATAATTCAATACAGCACAGGTACAGGCCATTCAGCCCACCACACCTGCGCCGATTCTAATCCTTGTTTAGACCAGCTAATATTGTCCATGTGTGATTTCTATCCCTCTGTTTGCCTCCCATTCGTGTGTCTATCAAGATACACCTTAAATGTTGCTAACATACCCAATTCCACCACCTCCACTGGCAGTGCATTCGAGCCACCCACCATCCTGTGTGTGAAAAATTTTCCCCCTCTCACCTTGAACCTGTGCCCTCTTTCTACCCTGGGGAAAAGCCTCTGACTATCCACCCTATCTATGCCTCTCGTAATTTTGAAGAACTCTATCAGGTTGCCATCTCAGCCTCTGTCTTTCCAGTGAAAACAGTGTCTCCTCATAACTAGAACTCTCCAGACCAGGCAATACCCTGGTAAACCTTCTCTGCACTCTCTCCAAATCATCCATGTCCTTCTAGTAGCATGGCAACCAGAACTGCACACAATATTCCATATGTGGCCTAACTATCAAGTTTTATACAGCTCTACAGCAAGTGTGCCATGTGCTGAATTTATTCATGGGTTAATCCAGCTTTACTTCTATGCTAATTTTTGCAGCAGCTTTAGTACAAACAAGTTGCTTTTTAGACTATTTAAGATGGCAACTAAATTCAAACACATTTTTATCTGCCTGAATTACAAAGGCCAGATCAAGTAAGGATGGCAAATTCATTTTCTTTGAAATGGACATTAGTGAATCAGATTTTCTTCTTTTAATTTTTTGTTTGTGGGCTGTTGGTATTGCTGGCTGGCCAGTATTCATTGCTTGTCCCTAGTTGCCCTTGAGAAAATGCTGGTGAGCTGCCTTCTTGAATTGCTGCAATCCACTTGTTGTGGGTTGACCCACAATGTCACTAGGGAAGGAATTCTAGGATTTTGACCCAGCAACAGTGCAGGAACAACAATATATTTCCAAGTCAGAATGGTGAGTGGCTTGGAGGGAAACTTGAAGATGGTGGTGTTCCCATATATCAACTGTCCTTATCCTTCTGGATGGAAATGGTCATGGATTTGGAAGATGCTGTCTGAGGATCTTTGGTGAGTTTGGTGAGATTGGTGAGATGGATTTTAAATGACAGCCTGGTAGTTCTATGAGCACCACTACTGATATCAGCTTTTAATTCCAAATTAATTTAATTCCCTGAATTGTATATGCTCCATCCATGGTGGGATTAGACTTCACATTTCTGGTTCACTGGTACAGGTTTGGGATTGCTACTCCAATTTACAAAAAAAAAAAAAAAAAAATCAGAGGATTATGGCATTGTTGGCTAGGCCAGTTCTTACTGATCATCTGTAACTGCCTTGAGAGGTATGCCACCTTCATGAACTGCTGCAATCCATGGGAGTTAGGAAGACAGTTCCAAAATAATCCCTATTCCACTGTACCTTTCTGTGCACAACACATTTTAAGTAAGTAAAAAGTAATTCAGAAAATAAATTGTGCAGAAGCACTGGCGGACTTGGATTCAATTCAAGCTTGCTACAGTAAACAAAGTTCACTAATGAACAGGTATGTGGTTTTAAGCTGCAGGCAATTTTAGCAAAACACTAAACTTGCTGCACATATCAGACATCATTCGAGGCAAAGCCACTACATTAACCTTCCTTTAAAACCTCAAAGCAGCATTATCTTACTGCTGTCAACACATGCTGGGGTTTCCAATATTACCCGGCACACTTTAAAAGAGCATCTAAATATGGTAATAGTTGTTCAAGCAAAATGTACTCTTAACAGGAAGCCTTTAGTAATGAAGGATAATGGCAAATGATTCATGAAAAAAATATAAACATTAGCTTTTAACCTCTGGGAAAGAGATTTTAATGCTTGTTGGTCTGTGTGCGGTGTAGGTTAAGATGATACTGGGGATCAGGATTCTGAGTTACGAAGAAAAGATGACAGCAACTGGGATGGATATTATTCCTGCAAACTGATTGAAAGGAATAAAGAATTTGGTAAATCTCTTCAAAATGATAAAAGTGATTGGTAATGGTAAGCAAAAAATTAAACTTTCATTGGTAGGTAAATTGAAGATATGGAGCGATGATATAAAGAAAATCAGTATGGAGAATGGTTTTTTTGGACAATTATCAGAATGTGAAAATGTTTCATCGTAAGTGATCTCTCCTAATACAATAGCTTTCAGGAAGGTACTAAAAATTACTCTAATGTATAAAAGGGCAAGAGTTGGGGCAAAAAAAAAATCAAGAAAACCACACAAAAGCAACTTAATGTAGCAAAAAAATAACAGAGCAACTTTCTTCTATGTGAAAACATTTGATGTTTCTAAAAGAGTTATTTCTGTATCAGAATGGTCTGGTTGAAAAAAGGGAAATGATCTGAAGTTTATTATAAGTGCTTAGTTTAAAAAAAAAATCACTGGTTGTACAGAACACCAAAACAAAACAAGCAACTGCGGATGCTGGAAATCAAACAAAACAATTTGCTGGAAAAAAAACTCAGCAGCTCTGGCAGCATCTGCTGAGAGAAAGCAGAGTAAATATTTCAGGTCCAGTAACCCAAGGATCAACCGTGGTTCAATGGACAGTGCAGGAGGGCATGCCAGGAGCAGCACCAGAACTAAAAATGAGATGTCAACCTGGTGAAGCTACCAAACAGGACTACTTGCATGCCAAACAGCATAAGCAAGTGATAACCAGAACTAAGTGATCCCACAACCAACAGATCAGATCCAAGCTCTGTAGTCCTGCCACATCAAGTCGTTAATGCTGGTGTTAAACAACTCAGTGGAGTAGGAGGCTCCACAGCAGGTGGACTGCAGCAGTTCAAAAAAGGTAGCTCACCAGCACCTTCTCAAGGGCAAATAGGGATGGGCAATAAATGCTGACCAGCCAGCGACACCCACATCCCACAAGTAAATTTAAAAAAACCCTACACTAACTTTTATCCCCTACATTATAGCTATGACTGTTTTCAAAATTACTTCATTTCAGACGTTGCGCTTGTGAATACACTACAAAGATTGCATTTTCTTTTCTTTCTCTCCACACATTTATTCCACATCAATAGATACCTTGCTCTTATAAATGCTAAACTGGTATAAACCAGGTGTTCATTTCTTCATTCTTCAAACACATATTGCACTCTTACAAAATTATATTGACTGAATATGTTATTGTATTTTGTAGGAGCAGCTATACTAGGTACACACCAGGACATCTGGAGTCAGATGGTAACATAAGTCTCCATCAGTGGCCAGTAAGAACAGTGGATAAATAGTTACCTGTTGTTTTCCAATTAAGAAGTAGCTTGGTTTAAAAAAAAATGAATGTGCGACAGAACTCACACCAAAAGCTGATTGTATGTTAAATTGTGCTCTCTGTACTTGATAGTTCAGAAATGTGCAGAGCTTCACCTAAAATGTCAAGTGCTTGTAAGGCTACGCACAAGAAGAGTTAATTATGAAACAAGATTGAACACACAAACACACTGGTATTACTCAAGGATGTGCTGTTTTGCAACGATGGTATACATTATGTTCAAGACAAAATCTGCTTTCAGTGAATAGATACCTTGTAATGCACCAATGTATTATACACAAAGTGTATTGAACTGTTGTGTGCACAAAATACTAATTATATAAAAAGATGGCCTTAAAAATTGTGATTGACAACCAAAGAAGAAAGTGTGTATTGAGTGGGGTGGTCATGAAGGAAGAGAAACAGTGCTTTGGCTATGATACGGAAGTGACACCAGGAAGGCAGCAGTTCACTATTTATCAGTTTATTTCGGTATCTTATACAGTTCACGTAATGCATGGTCAAATTATGTTCATAAAAACAAAAGTACAAAAAAGTGATTAGTTACAAAGTTGGGTATCCAGTATATGATTTTTGCTGATCTACAATCCTAAAACTTGTGACCCATTGATCAACAACTGCGTCTAAGTCATTTGCTAAATTTCTATTGGATCATGTCAATCACCAACAAGTGCCATTAAGCAAAGGCAGTGAAATGCAGGGACCGATAGATGGGAGTTTATATTGCACCACTCAGTCTCAGGACTTCTTAAAGCATTTTACAGACAATTATACACATTATAGTTATTGTTTAATGTTAGGTATGGGGCGAGAGGAGTAGCACATGTGACACAGCCGATCAGAACATGAGCAATTATTTAGCAATTCATGCTGTGGGTGGGTTAGAAATTTTTTCTTGTTATATAGCAAAGCCATTCATTAACTTCAAATGAATAATATGTAGACTCTTTGTATGGTTAGCTTTTTGATTTATTACAGCATTTGGAAACTCAACATTACAACAGTTCTGATTGTACTTGCAATCCAATGTACAACTATTCTACATAATGGTCAATTACCGTAGGAATAATCAGGGCCAGATTCATTGAATACCATCTTAGAGTTTTTATTGCATATGCATGTACCCACAATGAGAACAAAATTCTGAACAAAAAAAAAAAAAAATTAGTTATAGAGTCATAGAGCTGTTCAGCATGGAAACAAACCCTTTGGTCCAACTCATCCATCTCAACCAGATATCCCAACTTAATCTTGCCTATGTACTAGCATTTGGCCCTTATTTCTCTAAACCCTTCTTATTCATATACCCATCCAGGTGCCTTTTAAATACTATAATTGCACCAGCCTCTACCACTTCCTCTGGCAGCTCATTCCATATACACATCACCCTCTGCATGAAAAAGTTGCCCCTTAGATTTAAAAGAGACCTATCTCCTCTCACCTTAAACTTATGCATTCTAGTTTTGGACTCTGCAACCCTGGGGAAAAGATCTTGGTTATTCACTCTATCTGCCCCTCGTGATTTTATAAACCTCTATAAGGTTACCCCTCAGCTTCCGAAGCTCTAGGGAAAATAGCTCCAGCCTATTCAGCCTCTCCCAATAGTTCAAACCCTCCAAACCTGGCAACATCCTTGTAAATCTTTTCTGAACCCTTTCAAGTTTCACAAACCGTTCCTATAGCAGGGAGACCAGAATTGAATGCAGTATTCCAAAAGTGGCCTAACAAATGTCCTGTACAGAAACATCATGACCTCCCACCTCCTATACTCAATGCAATGACCAATAAAGGCAAGCATACCAACACCTTTTTCACTATCCTATCAACCTGAGACTGCACTTTCATGGAACTAGGAACCGGCACTCCAAGGTCTCTTTGTTCAGCAACACTCCCCAGGAACCTTCAGTGTATAAGTCCTGCCCCAATTTGCCTTTCCAAAATGCAGCACCTCACATTTATCCAAATTAAACTCCATCTGCCACTCCTTGGCCCACCTGATCATGGTCCCACTGTACTCTGAGGTAACCTTCTTGGCTGTCCATTACACCAATTTTGCTGTCATCTACAAACGTACTAACCATAACTCCTATGTTCACGTCCAAATCATTTATATAAAATGGTGAAAAGCAGTGGACCCAGCACCAATCCTCGTGGCACTCCACTGGTCACAGGCCTCCAGTCTGAACAGCAACCCTCTGTCTTCTACCTTCGAGCCAGGTCTACTTCCAACTGGCTAGTTCTCCCTATTTTCCATGTGATCTAACCTTGCTCATCAGTCTACCATGCGGAACCTTGTCGAATGCCTAATTGAATTCCATACAGATCATGTCCACTGCTCTGCCCTCAGTCCTCTTCATTACTTCTTCTAAGTTAGTGAGATATGATTTCCCAAGCACAAAGCCATGTTGACTATCCTTAATCAGTCCTTGCCTTTCCAAATACATGTAAATCCTGTCCCTCAGGTTCCCCTCCAACAACTTGCCCACCACTGATGTCAGGATCACGATCCTTTTCACTGGCTTTTCCTTACTACCTTTCTTAAACAGTAGCGCCACACTAGCCGCCCTCTAAGTCTTCTGGCAGGTCAGCGGAGGCTATCGATGATACAAATATCTCAGCAAGTGGCCCAGTAATCACTTTCCTAGCTTTCCACAAAGTTCTAGGGTATACCAGATCAGGTCCTGGGGATTTATCCACCTTTATGCATTTTAAAGATATCCAGCACCTCCTCCTCTGTATTATGTTCTGGAATCCTCCCAATTATGACATTTTTAGAAAAAAAATACAATTTAAAACAACCATTCTGTTAAGTTATTCTGACACACATGGTTAATTCTGGAACTTACTCCAAACTTCATTTCTCCTCCCTCCAGATGCCATTCCTTAAAATCCCTCTCTGAACAAGCGTTTTGTTACTTGTCCTAATTTCTCGATGTGGCTTAGTTTCAAATTTGGTTTGATAAGTTGTTGACAGGGGAGAAATTAGGCACAATGACGACATGAAGCTTTTCTTTAGGTCATTTTCCAGCACTCTGTAGAGCGGTAGGGAAAGTTGGAAATCATTCTTGAAAGGTTAATAAACAGGCTCAAAGAACTGAATACTTTATTCCTGCTCCTATTTATACTCATACAGGACAAAACATTCAATTCATCACTTAATATTGGTTCCAGCAGCAGCGACAATCTTGTATTAAACATGCAGCTTATCTACATTTCCCAGACCTTCAGCATTACCTTCAAATAAAAAGTCAAACTCGGAAGGACAAAACTGTATAATAATTATAAAAACCAAAAGAACTGCAGATGCTGTAAATCAGGAACAAGAGAAAACAGAGTTAACGTTTCGGGTCCGGTGACCCTTCCTCAGAATTGAGGAGTTCGGAGTTCTGAGGAAGGGTCACCAGATCTGAAACGTTAACTCTGTTTTCTCCTTCACAGATGCTGCCAGACCTGCTGAGCTTTTCCAGCAATTTTGTTTTTGTTCCTGTATATAATAATTGTACTTGCTTTTTGTTTTAAAGACTGACTTTTATCCCCAGCACAGTTCTTGAAGACATAGTATGAGCACGTTCCAACCTACTTTTACACCATCCTAATGAATATGAAAAATATACTGGTATCTGTAGTGATTGGAATCAGGGCCAGGTGGATCTCATTGACTCAGACTCTTCATTGGCCCAGGATAACAACCCCAGTCAGGTATCCTTGGCTGATAGATCTAAACAGGAGATTCAGAAGGACTCCTCAGCGTTGGGACTGGCTTGGAGCTGGCTGGTCACAGCCCGTGTACAGTGCACATGGGAATAAAGGGTGGCATAGTGACAGGATATTGGCTTCTGTGTAGTTACTTCAGTATCTAATTATTTAAATTCACAATGCAAACTGAACATTTTCATCTGGTTTTAAATGCTACTTGTATGCTAAATATCTAACATAATCTGGTTGCAATTCACTTTTGCTTAGTCCAGCAACTGCATTTACTTGTTATTGTGGCAATAGTCTTGATGTCATGGAAGTATTTATGAACCCCTTTTCAATGCCTCCTGTATAGATATGTTCAAGGCTAGAATGGCTGTCCCTTCTCTGTGCTGGCACCAACATTTCTAGTATAGCTTTCAAGAAACTTGATACCTGCACATTCTCTCCTTTAGTCATTTTACAAAGGAACTTGGACTTGGGTCCATGCAGCAAGAATTTACCACTCCCATTAAATGTGGGGATTCACACTTACATATGTGGCCTAGACTCTTATTATTACTTCTAATGACCCCTTATTAGATGTGCAGCCAACATGGGATGTGCCAGCTACAAGCATAAAAATGATTTTGAACAGCAGGCCACACTCACCAGTACAGAAAAAGTACCATATTCTGTCCATGAATTCATCTTTGGATTTAACCTGATTTCAGAGTGCTATTGTTCACATTAGGGAAATTGCAATTTGTAGCCGCAGTTACAGAGATTGATTATTTCCACCGAATATGTCTTCTCTAAGGCTGAAAACCTCAACAGCAAAGTAACGGGGAATTTTTTTAAAAAATAAAATTGCATTGAAACAGCATAAATAGGAAAATACTGTTTTCATTTGGAGATAAATGAATTGCAGACCAAGATGTACTTGACATTCTTGATCTGCACAATTATATGAATACATATCTACTGTAACTCACATCATATGAAAATAACCATGAGGGTTTGCAACATAATCTAATTTCCCCACAATATGAATTTAGACTGGTCTTACTTCAGTGTGGCATGGGGAGAGTGCAATTTGAAGCCAAAACAATCAATCATGTCTACCCATTAGAGGTCCATAATAACAGATCTATTTCAAAGTGACTGCTTGAATGATGCATACAAGATTTTGAGGGGCTTGTCAGGGTGGATGTGGAAAGGATGTTTCCTCTACTGGAAAAAAATCTAGAACTAGGGGGTAAGTATTCAAAAATAAGAAGTTGTACATTTAAGACAGAGAGAGTTTTACCAAAAGAAAAAGACCATTTAGTCTCTTCACAACTCTTCCTTAAAGTGGTACAGGCAAAATCTGAATAGTCTTAAGGCAAGGATAGATAGGTTCTTTGATGTACAAAAGGCTGAAAGATAATTGGGGTAGACAGGAATATGGAGGTGATATTAAAAATCAGATTAACCATGAGCTAATTGATTTGATTGGATTTATTATTATCACATGTACTGAGATACAGTGAACGATATTGTTTTGCATGTTAACCAGACAAATCATAACTTACATAAGTACAACAGGGTAACAGAAGAGGATGCAGAATATAGTGTTACGGCTACAGAGAAGGTGCAGAGAAAGATTAACTTTAATATGTTGAGTTGTCCGTTCATAAGTCTGATAACAGTGGGGAATATGATGTTCTTAAAACTGTTGGTATGTGTTTTCAAACTTTTCTATCTTCTGCCTGATGGAAGAAAGTGGAAGACAGTATGACCGAGTGGAAGGGGTCTTTCATTATGTTGGCTGCTTTTCCTAGGCAGTAGGAAGTGTAAATGGAGTCAACGGTGTTGAGCTGGATGAACACAGCAGGCCAAGCAGCATCAGAGGAGCAGGAAGGCTGACGTTTCGGGCCTAGACCCTTCTTTAGAAATGGGGGAGGGGAAGGGAGTTCTAAAATAAATAGGGAGAGAGGGGGAGGCGGACAGAAGATGGAGAGAGGAGAAGATAGGTGGAGAGGAGACAGACCAGTCAAAGAGGCTGGGATGGAGCCAGTAAAAGGCAAGTGTAGGTGGGGAGGTAGGGAGGAGATAGGTCAGTCCAGGGAGGACGGACAGGTCAAGGGGGCGTGATGAGGTTAGTAGGTAGGAGACGGGGGTGGGGCTTGAGGGGAGGAGGGGATAGGTGGGAGGAAGGACAGGTTAGGGAGGCAGGGACGAGCTGGGCTAGTTTTAGGATGCGGTAGGGGGAGGGGAGATTTTGAAGCTTGTGAAATCCACATCGATATCATTGGGCTGCAGGAATATGAGTTGCTGCTCCTGCAACCTTCGGGTTGGTTGGTATTCGTGACGGACTGGACTACGTTCAAAAATCTCTGTAGTTTCTTGCTGTCTTGGGGACAGCAGTGGCCACATCAAGCTGTGATGCACGTGGATAGGTTGCTTTCAATTGTACATCTATAAAAAGTGGTAAAAGTCATCATAGACATGCAGAATTTTAGCTTTCTGAGCTCTCTTGGCTGTAGTGTCAACATGGGTGCAGCGGGTTAGATTGTTGGTGATATTTATTCCTAGGAAATTGAAGCTCTCAACCACCTCCACCTCAGCACCATTAGGTAGGGGCGTGTCCGCCACTCCACTTCCTTAAGTTAATGACCAGCTCATTCATTTTGATGACATTGAGTGAAAGATTATTGTTTTTATACCGTAGAGCCATCTGTCTTTTCCCAGTATTCTGTCTCGTTGTCCGAGATCTGACCGAGTATGGTGGCGTCATCAGCAAATTTGTAAATGGAGTTACAGCTGAATTTGGTCACATGGTCAGGAGCGTATAAGAAGCATAGTGAGCAGCTGAGTATGTAGCCTTGCAGGACACAGGTGTTGAGGATTATTGTGGAGGAGGTGTTGTCACCTATCCACTCAGGATCTGAATGCAAGGCTGGGGATTCCATCTGGGGGCCAGTCACTTTCTGCAGGTTTACCCTCAAGGTGGCTGATCTGACGTCTACAGGTGTGACTGTGGGTACCGGTGCACCTGACGCTGTCAGGGCAGGCGACATCATTTCACTGACCATCTGTTCAAAACAAACATAGCATGCATTGAGCTCATCAGGGAGGGATGCACTGCGGTCAGCAATTCTACTCTGCTTTGTAGCCTGTTAATGGTATAAACCTTGCCAAAGTCGACGTGTGTTTGTGTGGTCAGTCTGGGACTCTAGTCTGGTATTGTCTTTTGGCGTCACTGATGGCTTTGTGAAGATTGTACCTAGATTTCCTGTACACATCAGGATCAACTAACTTGAATGCTTCAGACCTGGATCTCAGCAGGGACTGACTCTTCTATGGTTTCCAGTCAGGGAACACATGGATTAACTTCTTTGGTACACAATCTTCTACACATTTATTGATGAAGTCTATGACAATAGTGGCATACTGAATGGGACAGCACATTTGAAGGGCTAAGTAGTCTACACCTACTTCTGGATACATTTGGTCCCTTGAACCCACTCTGCCATTCGATGTGATCATGGCTGATAATCCAAATCGGTACCACATTCCCACTTTCTTCCCAAACCCTTTGATCTCCTTAGTCCTAAGAACTATATCTACATCTTTCCTGAAAATCTTCAGCATTTTGATCTCAAGTGTCTTATGGCAGAGAATTTCACAGGGTCACCATTCTCCTGGTGCAGAAATTCATCCTTATTTGTATTCTGCAATAACCTTTAACGTGGCACCTTAACTGCCTCTGGAAGTCCTAGTTTTTAATATCTGTAAGCGTTATCACATACAACTATTTCTTTTTTCCCACCAAAGCACAGTACGTCTAGATATTTTCAAAATCAACCTGCTCAGAGATATTATCACACACCTCTGGAGCAGGTGAGACTTGAACGCAGGTCTCCTGGCTCAGTGGTAGGGACACTACCACTGCGCCACAAGAGTCCCCTAACTGGTTGAGGAGAACATCTAAAAATAGTTAAAATGTGATTACCTTGGGTTTTCCTTAGGGCAGTCAGAGTCAGCATGGCTACATCAAAATGCACAGCTAGTATCTCTTAGATGATCAGTTCTAATGCTTTCCCCATGACAAGTGTCAAGCTAATTAGGCAATAGTCTCCTGTTTGTGCCTTCCTCCCTTCATGAATCCAGGCGTTATATTAACTACTTTGCAGTCCAATGGAACTTTTCTTAAACTTAAGGAACTTTGGAAAATGAAGACCTAACACATCTCGACCTCATTAGCAACCTTTAAGCCCTAAAACTTGTGGAAAACTGGTTTTCAATTTTAAATATTTTGTCCAAGCACCGTACTATGCAGAAGTCCTGACCCCTCTATCTAATTACTTAGGAGGTTGAAACTTAGAGTCATAGAGATGTACAGTATGGAACAGACCCTTCAGTCCAACTCGTCCATGCCAAACAGATATTCTACCTTAATCTAGTCCCATTTGCCAGCATTTGGACGTATCCCTCTAAACCCTTCCTATTCGTTACCCATCCAAAGACCTTTCAAGTGTTGTAACTGTACCAGCCACCACCACTTCCTTTGGCAGCTCATTTGATGGGCAATTACCCAGCATTTTGATTCCCAAAAACAGTCTTCAATTTTAAGTTAGAATGAGAGACATTGGAGTGTTCCTGTTTATTTAGCTTTTTTTCCTATTACCCACAAAAAGTTAAAGATATTAATGCTTGCTCTAACAATTTGATAACTACTATACTGCCTCCAAACTTCCTCCTTCCCCCCTCCGATCCCATTCCCACTCAAACTTAATCCATGTACTACCCTTACCTGTTCTAGAACATAGAACAGTACAGCGCAGTACAGGCCCTTTGGTCCACGATGTTGTGCCGACCTATTATCTTACTAAGATCAATCTACCCTGCATACCCTACATTTTACTGTCCTCCATGTGCCTATCTAAGAGTTGTTTAAAAGTCTCTAAATTATCAGACTCCACTACCACTGCCAGCAGCGCATTCCACACGCTCACCACTCTGTGTAAAGAGCCTACCTCTGACATCTCCCCTATACCTTCCTCCAATCACCTTAAAATTATGCCCCCGCGTAATAGTCATTTCCGCCCTGAGAAAAAGTCTCTGACTATCCACACCTCTCTTCATTTGTACACCTCTACCACGTCACCTCTCTTTGCTCCAATGAAAAAAGCCCTAGCTCTCTCAACCTTTCCTCATAAGACCTGCCCTCTAGTCCAGGCAGCATCCTAGTAAATCTCCTCTGCACCCTCTCTAAAGCTTCCACATCCTTCCTATAATGAGGTGACCAGAACTGAACACAGTTCTCACTCAACTGAAAATCATAAAATAAAATTGAAATGTTATAAAGAAAAATCTCATTTGAATTATTCATAAACAACCATATTAAGTATAAAGTATGTATTATTTTAGAGATTTAATCAATAAACACTAAATGTTTAAAAGAAAAAAAACTAGGCAATAGCTAACAAAAGTGCTACAGAATTTCATTACACTTACATCACTGGCTTGATTCCAGAGTTGGGAGGGTTGGCTTGGCTTATGAGGAGAGATTGAGTGGACTGCTACTATACTCAAAGGAATTTAGAAGAATGAGGGTCTTATAATTTAAGAAAGGAATAGATACAATAGAAACAGAGAGATTGTTTTCACCGGCCAGTGAAACTGGGACTAGGGGGCATAGGACTGACTTGAGCAGGAACTTCTTCCCCCAAAGGGTTATGAATCTATGGAATTCCTTGCCCAGTGAAGCAGTTGTCTTAAAATCATTCAACTAGATAGCTCAAAAGACAGATAGATTTTTGAACAGTAAAGGAATTAAGAGTTATGGTGAGTGAGCAGTTAAATGGAGCGGAGTTCATGAAAAGATCAGCCATGATCTTATTGAATGACAGAGCAGGCTCGACGGGTCAGATGGCCTACTCCTGCTCCTTTTCTTATGTTCTTACCTTTCAGTGTAAATGTGCTGCTGCCCTTAAGAGGCATTCCCAAAATGTCTTACATTGCTGGGGGAATGGACTTCACCTTCCTGCAGTGCATTAAACCCTAGGCAACAGGCCACAATGGAGGCATCTGTGGAAGGCCAGCTCGGGAGTTTAGTCACAATAAATGAAGTACTGAGAGTTAAGTGGGCATTTTAAAAGAAAAGCAGTGTTACCATCAGATAAGATCTGTTGCAATGGCAATGAGAAGTTCCAGGCCTGCATATCCTTTACATAAGGAAATCTGCTATCCTTACCTGGTCTGGCAAACATACAACTCTAGATTCACAGTAATGATTGATTCTCGAGTACTCTCTGAAATAGCCTAGCAAGCCACTCAGTTATATTGAATTGTTTTAGAAAAGACAAAAAGAAATGCAAAACAGATGAACTACCTGGCATCAAGAACCAGATCAAACAATTTTATGAAGTCCTCTGTCTAACGTCTGGAGGCTTGTGCCAAAAATTGGGACAGCTGTCCTATGGACTAGTCAAGCAACAGTCTGGCATTGCCTGAGAAGCATGATTCCATAGGTATGACTGTGTTTAAGACGTCACCAACCCCATCCCAGAATATGCCCTTTTTCACCAGCAGGACAAACCCAGTAAAGTCAGCACAGTGGTATACACAATAATCATGAAGAGAGTAAGAGGGATAGCCTGCACCACAATGTTTCATTTTACTGGGTTCAGATTGCACAAGCATCTTTAAGAACATCTTTTGGTTGACAACACACTACAATCATGCAGATGAGGTGAATGCCTGAAATTTAATCTGTACAGGGCCTGGCATCACATGAATCATGTCCCCTGGGCATAAATGTTATGATAATCTAATTTTTAGTCCTATTGGTCTGATATTTCAAATCATTAGTTTGATTCTCGACAGTTTCAGGCTACTGACCCCACCAGCGTTCAATTTCATATTGTAAAGGACGTGTAAACAGCCAGTTCAAGAAACTTCCTCACATTACTCACTGATGAGTCATTAGCTTCACTGACTTGGCCAGCATTCATTTTCCATCCCTAGTTCCCCATGAGAAGGTGCTAGTAATTAGCCTTCTTGAACTGTTGCAGTATATGGTACACCCACAGCGATGTTAGGGAGGCAGTTTTAGCATTTTGACCGAATCACACTGAGGGAACAGAGTTACATTCCAAGTCATGATGGTGAGTGGCTTGGGGAGGAACTCACAGATGGTGGTGCTGTTTCCACGTATCTGCTTATCTTTCTAAATAGTAGTGGTTGTGTGTTCGGAAGGTGCGAAGGAGCCTTGGTAAATCCTCACCATATCTCATCATACAAATGAAGGAAGAAAAGGAACAAAAAGTAGAACAGTAATCTGATGGTGAACTCTACATTAAAGAATGAATTGCAACATAAAAAGATTTGCTATGTTAAATGACCTTGCTATTACACTACAACAGGAAGCTCTCCACAGAAAGAAAACAAGAACAGATGCTGCACAATTCACCACACCACACAATATTAATGTTGCCAAAAAAAAAAAAGAGCTTAGACACTATTAAATATTAACACTGGAATCAACCGATTGTTACATGTTCAATATTCAACTGAATCCTGTATTCAAGTCATTTTACCATTAAAAAGTGCAACATTTCTTTTCCATGAAATGCAATTTGGAATCATTTTGGAGATGGCTAATTTCACCTTTACGAGTAAAAGAAATTCTAGTAATGGAAATTATATATAGCCTTGTAATTTCATGCTAATTTATATGAAAATATATATTTGAACACATACTCAGCAATGGCAATCCCAAACACAAATTTGTTCAGTTTGAAGACCATTTAATATACTTGAATTATAGTACAGAAGTACTGTTAAACTGCTTAACATTAGAGTTGGATCTCTGAAGTGAAACAGAAGTTTAAAGTTAATGTTGATGCTGAAATTAACTGTTCCATTAAACATTTACATTAGATAAAGATCAATCTACACTAAATTCTAACATTGAAAGCATCAAAAACTACACAAACAGGATATGATCTTTCCTTGTTAGAGAACTATGCAGTCTGTTTCTAAAGGTTTAGACCATATGATTGCAAACCTTAAAACACTTCCTAAAAACTTTAAAATGTAGAAATTACAGCACAGAAGCAGTCCATATTTCACAAACTTCCTCTCACCCCACTTCATCCCATATTATTTCCTTTCTGAATTGCATGCCATCTTCCAGTGGCTTATGTATGAGGACACCTGGGTCCCTTTAGACACCATAGTTCGCCAATTAAAAAAAGAACTTCACAGCTTTGCCTGTCCTACCAGAACAATTTTGCCCTTATCCGCATTATAGCTAATCTGCCATGCTCTTGTCAAGTTAGTGTAAAATTCCCTTTAAGTCTCCTTGCATTATCCATGTAACTCCTATCCCTTACAGATTTGTACCTGCAAATTGGGTAACTTTACAACTGGCCCTCACATCCAAACCACTGGTGACTGTAAACAGCTGGGACCCAAGCACTGATCATTGCAGCAGCTGACATACAGGCAGGTATACTGACAATCAAAATCTCACATAAAGAGCCATTTCTGAATTGATTAATGCCCATTCAACCATGCTTATTTCAAAATGCTTATGAGCAGTTTGTCTGAGATTAAGTGACATGGTCAATTGTCACACATTGGATATCCCACGTTGCGCAGTATTTCTCAACTATTTTGTTAATGGTTCTCATTCTAGTAGCATCCATTCCATAAATTCTGACTCTAAATCTTTCCCGGGAATTACAAATGCTTATGCATGTGTCAGGGCTTTAAATAATGAATTCCCAAAGCCTTTTTCTAATGCAAACCCATACAAGTTTTAAAAAGGCTTCAGCCTGCAGTTACGCGAGGTTAAATAGTACAGGATTTAAGATGTCTACAAACATTAGAAACATCTCCAAAGATTACCACATGTATATAGGGAAAGTGTCATATGACTAAGTGGAGACCCATCCCATTCTACCCAATTCAACTTGCTATACTGAAGTCAGTTGGAAGTGAGCAGCAAAGGCAAAACATTTAAAACTGGTTTTGTGTTGGGTATAAAAATATATTCATTGACATTCAGAACAGTTGCTGCTTTTCAAAGAAAAACATCTAAGAAATGTTTAAAAACAAAAAAAGATGCCATTTAAATGTATGGCTTTTTAATTCACAAAAGATGCTTGCACATTTCACTCTCGTGAAGAAAAACCAGAAATTGAACTCAATAAGAAATACTGAAGGTGATGCTATTGATACTTTAGATAGGACTTAAAAGATGTTGAAAAATGCCACTTAATAGACCTGTCAGCAAAATTAAAGATCATAGAATTAAAAGATGTAGTGGCAGTGCAGATTGGCTAAGAGGAACTAGACAATAACAGTGAACAGATGTGTTTAATGCTGGAAGAAAGCATTTCCCACAGCCCAGAATTATGATATATTAATAATGATATATTAATAATCTGGATATGCTTATAGGATAGGATTCTCACAGTGGGAGTCAGGATACCAAGAGGGGCTAACAGCTAACATTTTGGGGTCACATGCTCAGAGACACCAATGGGTTGCAACAATCTTCAAGTCTTGAAATGGGGTCACAGTGGGCAAACAGCTGAGACGTGCTAAAGTTAGCTTAATTTCAAAGTATATATAACATGTATAATAAATAATGAAGACATGAACAACTTGGTGAATTGGGTTGACAGACTGTGGACTAAAAATTTGATGCAGATATCAAAGAGTGATGCATTTTGAAAGGCAATACAATTTCAAAGGGATAGCGTAGAGAGAAAGCTGGAATGCACAAAAAAAATTCTTTGAATGTGACTAGGACATGGATAAATCTGTTAATACACGTGGGATCCTTGATTTAAGAAGCATACAGATACAGATGCAAAAGGAAATTTTCATGAATCCCAACTAGTGGTTAATCCAAAAAAGTGCGTGCAATTTAGAGCACCATGCTTTAAAAAGGAGAAAGTCAAGGCATTGAAAAGCCATGATGAAATATACTACAATACAACAAAGGATAAAGGGGATTTTAGTTTTCCTGAAACTTGGATTGTTCATCTTTCAACAGTTTACTTTAAGGGGCAAATCAATTAATGCAAAAGAATACATAGCTTTGATAAAGTACATGTGGAAAAACTGTTTCCACTAGATACAGCTTCAGTAATTAGAAGATTATACTTCAAATAATTGAAGAATTAAAAAGGTAAAGCAATTAAGATGAGCTTGAATGCTCTGTCTGCAAACAGTGAAAGCTGATCAAATAGTAACATTTAAACAGAACTGGATTTAACTCAGAAAAGTAAAAGTTCTCAGAGGCAAACAGCAAGAGGGCAAGATTTTCTGAAGAAGGGTCTAGGCCCGAAACGTCAGCCTTCCTGCTCCTCGGCCTGCTGTGTTCATCCAGCTCTACACCTTGTTATCCTAGCAAGAGAGCATTTGTCTGATTGGATAATACATTCAAAAGAGCCAGCATAAGCTTAAAAGGCTGAATTTCTATCTACATTGTAAAATTCTATAAACACAGCATTTATATAATGCAAAAGGTTTGCACATGAATCGCACATAAAAATTATTGACATTAATTATAGGACTATACTTAGAAATAGCTTTCCTAGTGTGATTACTAAGTTTTGGGCATCATATTTCCCTCATTTCTTGCAACGGAAACCATTTTACAGATGGGTTTTGAATGGATTGAATTAACACTGTTATAAACAGAAACAGTACATATTTCTTGGGAAAAAAAAATTGAGGTAGACACCCGAGGAAATAATTCAGCACCTAATACTCTCAGATTGGAATGTGTGCTAGATCATCTAAATATATTTGCACCAGTGATATAACTAGAAATGGCAACATGACATTTCCAAATTGAATCATATAAAAGCCACCAAATGAAAACAGAATTATCGTCTTTGGTTGGTGAGATTGGCAAACTGCACCAAGCAAAGCCAAAACCAATTCATCACAACTTTAATGCAACAACACAAACCATCAATGAGCAATGCCTGCGGGGTCAGAACCCAGATCTAACTAGTCCCAGAATTATAGTTTCTGATTCTGTCAAATTGTCAGCAAACACTAACTGCACACTAAAGAGTGAACTTCATGTTCGGACATTCCTGTCAAAAGGGAAAATTGACATCCACAGCTCAGCCCCCGCAATGTGATTTTCTACATCTCTGTTTTTCTAGGTGCCAACTTGCAAAAGCAAAAAAAAACACAAATGCATTTAGGAAAGTATTGCACATAGTTCCTAGAAATGCAAAAGGTAGTCTGCACAGGTCAGGATATGATATTTTGTGTCAGTCACGGGGCAATTAGCAGCACTCTTGCTCTGAATTGCAAGGTTCCGGGTTCAAGTCCCACAACTGAAAGATCATAGTTAACACTCCAGTACTGAAGAAAGACAGCACCGGCAGAGGTGCCACCTTTTAAATGAGACATCATCCTCATCTGTCAGTTTGGACAGATACAAGAGATTCCATGGCTTTATTTCAAAGAGAAGGAACATTAATTGCTGATAACCTTGCTACTATTTATCTCACAACCAACATCACAAAATGCAGATTATCTGGTCATTAACACATTGTTGTTTGTGGGGGCATGTCGTGCGCATACTGGCTAGCACGTTTCTTCTTTGGCAGTCCCTCAAAGTTGCAGTTGACTTGCTTCCACGTGGAGGTTGAGTTTTGAGGTGGCTATATAGTCTAATCCTGGAGACAAAGACTCTGCTGCAGGTGGGGCAGGTGGTGTTTGATGAGGTGGGTGTGTGGGACCCTTTGGATTGTGCTCAGCCTCCATGTGCTCCACACTATGACACTCAAAATGGTTGGCGCCTTCACAGATGTTTCTTCTCTAGTTTGAGCATTCTAGGATAAGAAATTGTCAAAGAGGATGTTGCATATGTTTGGGGAGGCTTTCAGGGTATCCTTCTACCATTTCTTCTGCCTTCCTAGTGATCGCTTACCACGTGGAGCTCGGAGGACAGCAGTTGCTTTGAAAGTCCTGTGTTCGGCATGTGGGCAACGGACCTGCTCATCGCAGCTGGTGGTGTATAACAAGTGCCTCGATATGGGGGATATTGGCCTGGCAGAGGATGCTTAGGTCAGTACACCCTGCCAGTGGATTTGCAGGATTTTACGAAGGCTGTGTTGGGGTTAACCTTCCAGGGATTTGAGGTGTCTGCTGTTCATGGTCCATATTTCTAATACATACAGGAGGGGGGAGAACCACAGCTGATCTGAGCCTGGTGCTGGGTTTGAGGTCTCAGAGTTTCCGCACTCTGTTCTTCAGGCATCCGAAGGCTGCACTGGCACACTGGAATCAATGTTGGATTTCACTGTCAATGTCTGCTCTCAGTGAGAGAAGACTCCCAAGTTTGGGGAAAGATCCACATAGTCAAAATCCTCAGCAAGCCCCTGGACAGTCAGGGGTGGGGGGGGGGGGGGGATGGGGTGGGGTGGTGTGGGGGATCTGTTTTGTCTGGTAGGAGTGGGTTAATAGGGAACTTTTGTTTTCTGAATGTTTAGTCTGAGGGCCATTCTCCCATATGCTTTGGTGAAAGCTTTGATGGTTTGTAGCTTGGCTTCTCGAGGCTGTGTACGTGCAGGTGACATCTGCATTCTGCAGCTCATTGATATAAAATTTGGATGGTCTTGGTTCTGGCCGGGAGGCAAAGGGGTGAACAGTTTCCCACATCGTATAAGTTAACTCCACTCTGGCAGGAAGCTTCATGGAGATGGGGTGGAGTGTTGTGGCAAGAAAGATAGAGAATCTGTGCAATGACGCAGTCCTACTTGACCCCAGTTTGCACTCGTAATGGGTATGTGAGGATCTACCGGTGAGGATCACAGTTTGCATGTCATCATGAAGCAGGCAGAATGGTGACAAATTTCTGCAGGCAGTCGAATTCGAGAAGGGCATTCTAAAATACTTCATGGCTGACAGAGTCAAAGACCTTTGTGAGATCAAAGAAGGCCAAGTACAGTAGTTAGTACTGATCCCTGCGTTTTTCTTGGATTTATTGTGGACTGAAAATTGTGGATTATTGTATTACCAAATGCATTCATTCTCTTTTTCAATGCTGAAAGAAGTCCCAGTAACCCTAATACAATTAGACTGTTCTCAATATTCCAAACCATTCATAAATTCTTTTGTACGGTAGGAACCCATGCCTAGGATCCTGCTACTCATATTCCAGAAAATCGCTTTCCAAAAGAAAAAAATTGAATTCGTCGACGGACAAAACAAAACTATGCAATATGTGAAGGTGTTCATGATTTAATTCTGAGAAAAAATCCATTAGCCATATCTGATAATTCAGAAAGATACTTCACACTCAAGTGTTGGAAAAATCTTTTGGTGCCCACATCAACAGAAAAGGGCATTTTCAAAAATCATTGGACTAGACACAAAGCAAGTAGCAGGTTGCAGACAGGATGAACCACTTTTCTATTCAATAGAACAAAGCAGTGACCAAGAGATATGATGCTTGAGTTGAGAACAATGATCCATTAGAGGAGGATATTTTTTTTAAATGCAATATTATATATCAGTATCCACCAGATATTATAATAACTGTATTATGTAATTCTAATCAATCCTTTTGTTGTGCTTCACTCAGTGGAACAAAAGCAAGTAGCAATGTGAAAAAAACTTTGTCACACTGACAAACTGAAGAAGTACACAAGATTAATAAACAGAAAGCTCAGTCAGAGCAGAAAGCTAACAGAAATTGCTGGAAAAACTCAGCGGGTCTGGCAGCATTTGTGGAGAGAAAGCAGAGTTAACACTTCAGGTCCAGTGATGCTTCTTCAGAAGTTCATCAGTCATTGAACCTGACATATTAACTCTGTTTTCTCTCCACAGATGCTGTGAGACCTGCTGAGGTTCTCCAGCACTTTCTCTTTTTGATTTCCTGCATCCACAGTTTTCTGATTATTTTTGGTTAGTGTTAACACAACGCAGATTCATTGTCCGAGTTCTGAAAAAATTTCATAACAGACTCGAAATGATAACTTGGTTTCTTTCTTCACAGATGCTGCCAGACCTGCTCAGTTGCTTTAGCAATGTTTCAAAGATAGTAGGAACTGCAGATGCTGGAGAATCTGACCCTCTAGGCCCGAAACGTCAGCCTTCCTGCTCCTCTGATGCTGCTTGGCCTGCTGTGTTCATCCAGCTCTACACGTTGTTATCTCTGCTTTAGCATTGTGTTTGTTTCACCACCAAGCCCACCGCCTCCGCCTCCACCACCACCACCAACCCCCCCACCAACATTGAGTAAACCACAACAAAGAGACTGACGGCAATTACATAATACAGTGCTTACAATGTCTGGATAGCGTTGAAGAAAAAGAAAAACAGGAAGAAGGAATTCCAAAAACTATAAAGGGAAACAAACAATTAAATCAGAAAAGAGGTAGATGTAAGCTGAATTTTAAAAAAAAAGGGCAGATCAGTTTAATTGTAGTCCTTCAATTTAAATTGTTTGTACATATTAAGTTGTTCAAGACTCAGGCAATAGAGGTAATAAAAACACAAAATACAAGTAATTCTTTCAAGCTACACCATTTTGTCTCTATCCTCCTTCAAGCAGCTAACTAAAATCTTAATTTTGACACAGTCACTGCTATACTACAGCAAGAATCTCTATTTTTGGCATGACATATTCCCCCTTTCCACTAGATTCCTTAAATTCACATATATGTCTTCTTGTCCTAAATGCCTCAACCAAAGATAATTTGTTTTCTCAGTTCTTCAATTATCCAAAGCTCAGATCTCGATCAGCTTCTGGAGCAATTTTTAAACAAGATACGCATCTATAACTTAAACAGCACTTCTCTCTATAACAGTATGCTAATTTCATTATTTTGTGGCCTAAGATCAATCAATAATATGCCTCAATCAATTCATCACTCTGTTGTTAGAGGGTTCCTAAGTTGAACAAATTGAATACTTATTGATCATGAACTTTGATGAGAGTACAGGGAAGTTTAAGAGGTATTCTTATTGAGGTGTTCAAAATTATAAACAATTTTGACAGGGCAAAGAAAGTTATCCTGTTTCCTCCAGATGGTATGTCAGTAACTAGGAGGTTACAATTTCAAGACTGTCAGCAAGACAGTTCTCAGTGAGATGAGAAGGAAAGTCTTTTCTCAGGGTTTGGGAATGTGCTGCCTGGGAGGGTGGTGGAGGTGGATTCCATGAGACTTCAAAAGAAGACTGCTTGTATATTTGAAAGTGATTAACTTAGAGGGCTACAAAGATAGGGCTGGAGAATTAGGCCAGCTAGGTAGCTCTTTTTGGAGTCGGTACAGACCCAATGGGTCAAATGGCCTCCGTCTGTATTGTTAAGTTCTTCTCATTCACAGGTAACCGATTGGAGCTGCACTGACTTCTGGCAAGATAACCCAGTGGTTATGAGATCAGATTTGTAACCCAGAGCTCACAAGTTTAACTTCCATCTTGGCAAATTGCGAAATTAAATTTTCCAGCAATATGCAAGCTAGTACAAGGGAGAAAAAAAAAACCACAAACCACAGTGTCCAATGTCCCAAGTGCAACAGTTTCTCACCTAATACCACTGCAGAAACACTACAACGATTGCAACATTTGACAACCCAATATCCAGCTTCAGTTGGAAGAGCAAGGGAAAGATGCAAGGTCACGGACAGTCTTGAAAGATAGATGATGAGGTCATTATATTACTGAATTGCTTGGGTGACATATTGCCATCTTAAAATTTTTCTACTGTTAGAAGGAAGTGGCATTGCTCAAGATCAAAAAATAAGTATATAAACTGTTGCTTTCAATATTTTTGGCCATTGAGTCTCCTGGAATACATGAAGAACACATATCATTTAAAAGTCATTATGAAGCGGCTAATTGCGCTGTCTGTCTGTGACCAGAAGAAATAATGATTCCTCTTCCTGGTAGCAGAAAAGGACCAGTGGTGCAACCTCATTTACTTTACGATAGTGGGAGCACAGTGTACTAAACCGGCTAACGAAATAAGAATTTGGATAGGCTGATTTTTTGAACGAAACCCGCTTGGATTCCATGGCATGTTGTTTCTCCTCTGCAAGTGATTGGAGGTTTTATGTTTTAGAAAGCTTACTTGCATTATCCTGTACCCACTTTATACTACATGTAATGTAAAAGAAATGGGGCCAGGAGCAGGCCACACAGCTTTTTGATCCTGCTCACCATTCGATTTTAAATCATGGTTGACTTTCAGCTCTACTTTCCTATCCTATCCCCAAATACCTTGATTCCTTCCATGTTCAAAAATCTATAGATTTTATTCTTAATGTACTCAACAACTTAACGTCCACAGGCCTTTGGGGTAGAGAGTTCAAAAGATTCTTTGACTGAATATATTCTTATGCGCCAACTCCATATCTTGAGACTACCCACTAGTTCTGAACTCTCTGCCAGTGGAATGGACTCTTATCATGTATCTGTAAAGCCCTCATGCAGGATAAGTTATTCCAATGTTAACATTTTGAGAGCTCCTGAACTACTTATTTTTCCCTTGCTGAGCAAACAATTTGCAAATTCAGTAGGATTCTAAAGTCCTAAGCCACAAAAATAAGGATGCCATGCTTTATAATAAAAAAGTTACAATTGAATGATTGAAGTGACAGCAAATTTGCTGTCATTTCATATACATGAAATTGTGTCTGACTAATTTATTTTTGAGGAAGTCTCAACCAGAGTAGATACAAAGGAACTAGTACATGTTTTGTATTTTCATTTCCCGAAGACACTTTACTAGGTACCTCATAAAAAGTCAAGTCACAAGAGCCCATAGATTTGGAGGATAAATACTGGTGTAGGTAGAGAATTGGCTAATGGGCAGGAAACAGCAAAGAGAGATAAGTTCCTGAAGAAGGGTCCAGGCCCGAAACGTCAACTTTCCCGCTTTGCTTAGCCTGTTGTGTTCCTCCAGCTCTACACTTATTGACTCTGACTCCAGCATCTGCACTTCTTGCTATCTCCTAAAGGGTGCTTTTTCAGGTTGGCTACCTGGAACTGGTGGGGTTCTACAGGGGTCAGCGGTAAAACTGAACTGTTTACAATATGTTAGTGACTTGGCGGAGGGAAGCAAATATACTGTAATCAGAGTTGCAGACAACACAGAAATAAAAGGGAATGGCAAGTTGTGAAAGGGATACAAACAGCTTACAGAGAGAGATATTGATATTTTAATTAAGTGGGCAAAATTTGGCAAATGGTGTGTATTGTAGGAAAATGTGAAGTTGGGGGCAGCACACTGGTTAGCACTGCTGCCTCACATCGCCAGGCACCCAGGTTCGATTCCAGCCTTGGGTGACTATCTATGCGAGTTTGCATCTTCTTCCCATGTCTGCATGGATTTCTCCAGGTGCTACGGTATCCTCTTGCAGTCCAAAGATGTGCTTGTTAGATGGACTGGCTATGGTAAATTGTCCTATAGTGTTCAGGGATATGCAGGCTAAGTGGATTCGTCATAGTAAATGCAGAGTTACAGGGATCAGGTGAGTCTGAGTGAGAGGGTTGCTGCAGACTCGGTGGACCAAATGTCTTTTTTCTGCACTAGAGGGATCCTATGATTCTAATTTTGGGAGGGAGAATAAGAGAACACAATATTATTTAACCGAAGAAAAGCTGCAGAAAGCTGCAATACAAAGGGGATTGGGGGTACTTGTGCATGAAATACAACAAGCTAGTACCAAGATGTCACAGGAAATCAAGACAGCTAAAGGAGCATTTGCCTTTATTTCCACAAGGTTGGAGTACAAGAGTAGGGAAATCTTACTTTAATTGCACAACATGCTGTTGAGACCACATCCAGAGTACTGTGAGCAGTTTTTGTCCCCTTATTTAGGGAAAGAAAGATTTTGTTTTATTCATTTGAGATGTGGACATTGTTGGCTGGCCAGCATTTATTGCCCATCTCTAGTTGCCCTTGAGAAGGTGCTGGTGAGCTGCCTTCTTGAACCGCTGCAGGCCATCTGCCATTAGGGAGGGAATTCCAGGATTTTGACCCAGCGACAGTGAAAGAACAGCAATATATTTCCAAGCCAGGATGGTGAGTGACTTGGAGGTCAACTTGCAGGTCAACTTGCAGGTGGTCATGTTCCCATACATCTGCTGCCCTTGTCCTTCTAAATGGAACTGGTTGTGGGTTTGGAAGGATCTGTCTAAGGATTTTTGGTGAATTTCTGCAGTGCATCTTGTAGATAGTACACAGTGGTGCTACTGAGTGTCAGAGGTATGATGGGTTGATGCTAATGATGTAGTGTCAATCATGCAGGCTGCTTTGTCCTGAATGGTGTCAAGCTTCTTGAGCATTGTTGGGGCTGCACTCATCCAGGCAAGTGGGGTGTATTCTGACTTGTGCCTCGTAGATGGTGGACAGGGGCTTTGGGGAGTCAGGAAGTGAGTTACTTGCTGCAGTATTCCTAACTTCTGACTTGCTGTTGTAGCCACTGTGTTTATGTGGCATGTCTAGTTGAGTTTCTGGTCAATTATAATTCCCAGGATTTTGATAGTGGAGGACTCAGTGATGGTAATACAATTGAATGCCATGAGGCAGTGGTTAGATTGTCTCTTATCCGTGATGGTCAGAGCCTGGCATTTGTGGGATGTGAATGTTCGTTACCACTTGTCAGCCCAAGCCGGAAAGATCTTGCTGCATTTGAACACAGACTGCTTCAGTATCTGAGGAGTCGCAGATGGTACTGAACATTGTGCAAACATCCCCACTTCTGACCTTATGATCGAGGGAAGGTCATTGATGAAGCAGCTGACGACGGTTGGGCTTCGGACACTACCCTGATAAACTCCTACAGAGATGTCCTGGAGCTGAGATAACTGACCTCCAAAACAATCTTCCTATGTGTCAGGTATGATTTCAACCACCAGAGAGTTTTCCCCGATACTCATTAATTCCAGTTTTCCTAGGGTTCCTTGATGCCACACTCTGTCAATTGCAGCCTTGATATCAGGGGCTGTCGCTCTCACTTCACCTTTGGACAATATCTCTTTTGTCCATGTTTGGACCAAGGCTGTAATGAGGTCAGGACCTCTGTGGCCCTGGAGGAACCCAAACTGAGTGTCACTAAGCAGGTAATGGCTGAGCAGGTGCTGCTTGGTAGCACTGTTGATGACACCTTCCATTGCTGTACTGATGATCAAGAGTAGACTGATGGGGTGGTAATTGGCCAGGTTGGACCTCTCCTGCTTTTTATATACAGAACATACTTGGGCAATTTTCCACAATGTCAGGAAGATACCAATATTATAACTGTGCTGGAACAGCTTGGCTAGGGGAGCAGCACGTACTGGAACACAAGTCTTCAGTACTATTGCTGGAATGCTGTCAGGGCCCGTAGCTTTTGTAGTATCCAGTAGCTCCATTTCTTGATATCACGTGGAGTGAATCGAATTGGCTGAAAACTGGTATCTGCAATGCTGGGAAGCACCGGAGGATTCAGAGATGGATTATCCACTTGACACTTCTGACTGCGAAAGCTTCAGCCTTATCTTTTGCACTGATGTGCTGGGCTCTTCCATCATTGAGATGGGGATATTTGTGGAGGCTCCTCCTCCAGACAGTTGTTCAATTGTCCATCACCATTCACAAATTGATGTGGCAGGACTGCAGAGCTTAGATCTGATCCGTTGGTGGTGGGATCACTTAGCTCTGTCTATCACCTGCTGCTTATACTGTTTGGCGGCTTCACCAGGTTGACACTTCATCTTCAGGTAGGCCTGGCATTGCTTCTGGCATGCTGTCCTGTGCTCTCTATTGAACCAGGATTGATCCCCTGGCTTGATGGTAATGGTTGAGTGGGGGATATGTCAGGGATATGCCGGTCATGAAGTTACAAGTTGTGCTGGAGTACAATTCTGCTGCTGTTGATGGCCCACAGCATCTCATGGATGCCCAGTCTTGAGATGCTAGATCTGTTCAAATTCCACCCCATTTAGCACAGTGATAGTGCCACACAACACAACGGACGTTATTCTCAGTGTGAAAGCGGAATTCATCTCCACAAGGACTGTGCGGTGGTCACTCTTACTGACACCGTCATGGACAGATGCAACTGCAGCTGGCAGATTGGTCAGGTCGAGTATGGTTTTCCCTCTCATTTCATTCGATGCAATTGAGAGATGGCTATTTGGGATGATTCCCAGTTTGCAGCGATTGTCTTATGTACAAAACCTGAACAGGTTGGGACTCTACTCATTGGAATTTAGAAGAATGAGAGGTGATCTAATTGAAGCATATAGGCTTCTTAAAGGACTTGACAGGATAAATGCTAAAAGGCTGTTTCCGCTGATGGGAGTGTCTAGAGCCAGAGGGTGATGCCTTCTGGAGCTTCTTCTGCGTGCTGAGTTTCTTTGGAGCGTCTTGCCAGAGAGCACTGTGGGGGCTGAATACTTGTGTATATTTAAGGCTGAGATAGAGAGATTATTCATCAGTAGGGGAATCAAGGCTTATGGGAAAAAAAAAGGATTCTGTAATATCAGATCCTATTGAATGACAAAACAGACAGAAGGGGCCAAACAGCCTACTCCTTTTCCTATTTTTTTTTTTTTAAAATGGTGTTATGTAGTGGAATCAACAAGTCAAAAGACAAGCTTACATTTCAGTTTCAAATCTCATCACTCCTATTCTTTTCATATTACAGAATTGTTTGTACCAATGTGCATTTTTCTAGTATTGAGAAGTAAGTTGCACAGTCAAGGAACAGAAAACAACTGTTTAAGTTCGAGACAACAAGGTGCAGAGCTGGATGAATACAGCAGGCTAAGCAGCATCATAGGAGCAAAAAGGCTGACGTTTCGGGCCGAGACCCTTCATCAGAAATGGGGGAGGGGAAAGGGGTTCTGAAATAAATAGGGAGAGAGGGGGAGGCGGATAGAAGATGGATAGAGGAGAGGATAGGTGGAGAGAAAACAAACAGGTTGAAGAGGCGGGGATGGAGCCAGTAAAGGTGAGTGTAGGTGGGGAGTTAGGGAGGGGATAAGTCCGTCCTCCCTGGACTGACGGGTCAAGGAGGCAGGATGAGGCTAGTAGGTAGGAGGTGGGGGTGGGACTTGAGGTGGGAGGAGGGGATAGGTGGGAGGAAGGACAGGTTAGGGAGGCGGGGATGAGCTGGGCTGGTTTTGGGATGCAGTAGAGGGAGGGGAGATTTTGAAGATTGTGAAGTCCATATTGATACCATTGGGCTGCACAGTTCCCAAGCGAAATATGAGATGCTGCTCCTGCAATCTTCGGGTGGCATCGTTGTGGCACTGCAGGAGGCCCAGGATGGACATGTCGTGCAAGGAGTGGAAGGGCGAGTTAAAATGGTTCGCGACTGGGAGGTGCAGTCGTTTGTCGCGAAACGAGTGTAGGTGTTCCACAAACGGTCCCCAAGCCTCCGCTTGGTTTCCCCGATGTAGAGGACGCCACAACGGGAACAGCGGATACAGTATACCACATTAGCAGATGTGCAGGTGAACATCTGTTTGATGTGGAAGGTCTTCTTGGGGCCTGGAATGGGGGTGAGGGGGAAGGTGTAGGGGCAGGTGTAGCACTTCCTGCGGTTGCAGGGAAAAGTGCCGGGATTGGTGGGCAGTGTGGAGCGGACAAGGGAGTCACGGAGAGAGTGGTCCCTCCGGAAAGCAGATAAGGGTGGGGAGGGAAAAGTGTCTTTGGTAGTGGGGACAGATTGCAGATGGCGGAAGTGTCGGAGGATGATGCGTTGGATCCGAAGGTTGGTGGGGTGGTATGTGAGGATGAGGGGGATTCTGTTTTGGTTGTTATTGCTTCAAAATCTCCCCTCCCCTGACCACATCCCAAAACCAGCCCAGCTCATCCCCGCCTCCCTAACCTG
>NC_063341.1:63908993-63926208 GCF_021869965.1 Rhincodon typus | reverse complement strand
TATTATCCTGATGTGACATATATTAAAAAGAAAATGAACATCTCTTCAATCCTACTGGAACTTTCTGCACAACAGCAATCATCACAGTGACAGTTGTTGATTAAGGCAGCCCAGCATCACCTTCTCCAGATGACAAGAAGCAAAAATATAAATTCAAGTCTTTTAAAAATATCCACACCCCAAGAATGGAAGACAAACTTTGTTTCTAAATATATTTTACATTCCTAAACAACTCATCTACTTTTGATGGCTATTGCCACTGGGAGAAAGACAAAGGCACATTGTATAATAACACCAATTGTTGATACTTAACCAGAAAAGATCCCCTTTACAAGAAAATATGAACTTAATGGCACTCACCTTTTATTCAACCTTTTGGCAGATTCAAAACCTGCAAAAGTTTATCACTTACATTATTCTAATTTCAAGCTACCAAATCAAGAAATTAAGGAATTAAGTAAATGACACACCTTCTGAATGAAACGCTTCTTTCAAATGTTCTAGTACATCTGCAAACTTCCTGACATCATTCACCAATTGCATAATATATTCTGGATCCACAACTGGACTGTCATAACAATCAGAGTTGGAGCTGATGCTGCTGACTGAACCACTTTTAGTACTTCGGCCCATACTCCAGTTTCCTGAGCTGGGCAAGGCAAAGAAATTTGAATTGGACAAACGGGCAAAACCACGTTTATTACTTCCAACAGCCTGTCGCAACATCCCAGCTGCTGCCCTGCTTGCAAATTCTTTAGGGCAATCTGTAGTTGATGCTAAAAAACCATTTACAAAATGGTTTAGGATGATGGATCCTGCAACAAAAAGAGAATACAAAAGTTTCAGTCAAAAATGCAAGATAACTTCAATACTGCCACTTAATAGAACATTAAAACAATTCTTCCAACATTAATACAAATACAATACAGCACAGGATCAGGCCCTTTGGCCCACTAAGCCTGCGCCAATTCCTAGTCCTTACTTAGACCCGCTACTTATTCCCCTTGCACGATTTCTATCCCTCTGTTCGCCTCCTGTTCATGCGTCTATCAAGATATGCCTTAAAAGCTGCTAATGTACCTGCTTCCATCACCTTCATTGGCAATTTTTCTAGGCAATTTAGAAGTGTAATAACAATGTTTTAATGGGCATTGAAGAACAATCAGTTTTTCTCAACCCACACTTCAGTTTTCCTTCATATGGGAAATATTATTCCAATTTTCTTTTGGTTCTTTTTTAAAATTCATTCACAGGATGACTAGGCCTACATGCATTGCTCACCTTAAGTGACCAAAGGGCAGTTGGAGAGTCAACCACATTGCTGTGGGTCTGGAGTCACATATAGGCCAGACCAAGTAAAGATGGCAGTTTCCCTCCATAAAATGGACATTAGTGAACTAGATAACAAGGTGTAGAGCTGGATGAACACAGCAGGCCAGGCAGCATCAGAGGAGCAGGAAAGCTGGCATTTCAGGTCTGGACCCTTCTTCAGAAAATTAGTGAACTAGATGTGTTTTTCATGATAATCAACTACATTTTGAAGGTCATTATTAGACATGAAAACAGCCAAAGATATAGTTTAGTTTATCAGAGTGTATGTTTGCCCCATTTGTGACAATTAGTGCTACAATTTTACAGGAGTTTGTAATCAGTTTTGACCACCTGACATCTTACTTTCATGTACTGACCTTCCTATGCATTCTGGGATATGGCTCAGCTGGCTCATTGTAATGTATTTTTATAATCTGTAATGTAAATGTTGTTAATATGGGAATATATCTGAGCAACCCTACTTCAATGATATTTTTGAAGTGTTTTGGAATAGAGAACAAAACAATTATGCAGTATTTTCATTGCGACATTTTAAGCATTACTCTGCTACAAGTCTGTAAATGGAACTTGTGGAAAGTACCTCAATGCTAACTACTTCAGTCTGTTGCTGATATTAAAGTAGAGAAGACATCATGAAATTCTAACTTCCAGATCTTTACGGAGTTCAAATTCCACCATCTGTTCTGATGGGATTCAAACCCAGGTGCCCAGAACATTACCTAGGTCTCTGGATTAATAATCTAGCGATTATACCACTAAACTGTTGCCACTCCTAAATGGTTCAATGGTTTTCTCAGCTACCAAGGCTCTACCATTTTTCTGTATTAATATCGGCAACGCACAAGGTACTTTCCACATGTCACATTTATAGACGCTTCAAATGTCACAATGAAAACAATGCATAGTAGTCTTGTTCTCGGTTCCAAAACTCTTGAAAATTGTCACTGAAGTCGGGTTACTCAGATACATCACATTAACAAAATTTTTATAACAGATTATAAATAAAAAAATACATTACGATGAATCAACTCAGGCACTGCCCAGAGTGAATGGAAACATCATCAATACATGGAGGTGGGATGCAATGAGGTCAAAAAAATTACATATTCATCAAAACTGTAACACTAACTGGCACAAATGGGGCAAATATATACTCCGATGAACTACATCTCTAGCCATTTTTATTTTTCTAATTTGATAACCCATAACATCAATATCACAATAACATCAATGCCATAACTTGTGTCGTAAGAGACTTTCCTGTTTACAACTGAGAACAGCAACACATTTCGGTGTCAGTCTCCTCCACTATCACCTTTCTTAGTTATTTTACAGGTATTTCGCTACAAGTTTCATTACCGTACAGCAACAAACAGTACAGATGGATAATAAAAAAAATCAACGTGGTTTCGCCGACATCGATCGATCGTCTTCGATAGTGACACTTAAAAAAAGTCGAAAAGCCACGCTAACATCCGAAAAAAACATATTGGTTTTTCAACACAGTACATGTGCTCACGCGCAGATGAAACCAATGAAGACGTGTTGATTGTAAAGCTGCTTCTTTTGAAAATAAAGAAACAGATTTACTGCTGATAACCCTTGCGAGGTGCGGCGCTCTTATCTGGCACTGAATGTCTCGCATTCCTTTAGGTTAAACAGCTCCGCACCACTCACCCACCGGTCCAGGCTCTCCCACCCAACCCCAGGGGCTGTTACTACACACGCCGCCGCCCTCATTTCACCCCACCAACCCTTCCCTCCAATTTACACCTCCCTAAATCAGAAACTTCCCCAAAGGGCTGTTATTTATGGAGTCAGAATTGTCTTCTTTAAAGCAGGAACTGCGAACACGGGCAGCACAGAGCAACGTGGACCCGGTTTGCATGCAGGGGGTAGGGGGGATGAAAGGGGGGGAACCTACAAAAGGGGTGCTGGAGGTGGGGGTGGGGAGTTTCCACTCATTGCGGGAGACCCCTGAGCGTTTGGGGGGGGGGGGGGGGGGGGGGGGTGGGGGGGGGGGGAGGGGGGGGAAACCCCCTGAGTTTGGGGGCTTGGGGGGGGGGGGTGGTGGAAGTATCAAAAGGCCGTCGCGAGCCTGACGTGAAGGGGTGCGCGCGCCACTTATCGCAGCGTGAGCCCTGGAACACCCGAGTAACGGTCACCGTTTAAACGGGGAGACAGGCACCCATCGGAGAGAGCTCCCCAAACAACTCGACAGAAATTGGACTCAATTTCAAATCAATGCCGATTTTGTGTTTTCTTGGGGGGGAGGGGTGGTTGGGAAACGTGCAGGCGCTTTTTACTGTTTTTGTTTTGGGGATGGAAAGTAAATATTTTCTCGCTTTTTAAACCCGCAATCAAACGGCTCCAACAATCGGGAGAAATCAGAGCGAACTTACCCGCCTTACGAAGGTATCGCCGGATTTCTTTAATCGCCTTACGATCATTGTGGTTTTGATTTTGGAAACGCTTCGCCTGCCTGAGGCTGGCGGCGTGAAAAGTAGAGTTTTGATGCTTCCCTCGGCCCACTCCTCCTCTGACGGCGGTCGGTATGAAAAACCCATCCGTCACCCGTTTACCTTCACACTTGGCCGCTGCCCGCCCTCAAACCCACGTGGGCCGCAATGCTTGGCCGCCGATTGGCTGAGGGTTGACGGTGCCCTGCCCTCCGCCCGCGGCCCCGCCCCGCCCTTTACCCCACATACCTACCGCCCACCACCTCCCCCCACCCCCGGCCCTCTGCCCCTTCTTCCACCCCACCCCCTCTGGAATCTATAACAACAGGTGAAACCTCAGAAGGATTACGGATCGGGTTGCAATGGTAGGGTCAGGGGCATGCCGGTGGTCGCATTTTGATTTTTATCTTTCCGTGCAACTTTTAAATGTTTCCACGTCTGCCGGGAGGTAATCGGACAAGCTGCGACCATTTATAAAAACTGCCCTGCCGACACAGACGAACAGTCTCTCTTACAGTGCAATTAAATTGCTTGTTCTCTCTCTTCTCCCCCACCTTCCCTCCTTCAGTTCAACCCCATGGATTTAACATTTACAAATTAGAGGCGCAGTCGCGATCCAAGATTTGTTTGGCCGTTGGTTTCCATTAGGAACCAATAATATTGAGACTGTACTGTCACATTTCATCCCGAAATTTTAATGTTAATGCTATTAATTACGGTGTTGGCTTTCTGCACCAAAAAGGCGATGATTTGTTATTTACACTTCGATAATAAATGGCACATTGATATTATCATAGACTAAGGTATTTGGGCTTGAAAACTGTCTGTTTGTTGAAATTGAGAACAAAGGGTTAAACTAGACAAAATATTGCCTGTGCAGTTCTTGCAAACACACTGGCAGCTATTCAAGATTGGCTTTAAATGAAGGTCTGTTAAGTGCTGATGCCACTCTCTTGTCCGTAACTGAAGCGTATCATGGGACAGACCGAAAAAAAACACGAACTGTAGAACATGTTAGTACGAAATGTAAAACAGATCGTTTGAAAAATTCTGTTTTCCTCTGTTAGTCAATGATAAAACATTGCACGTTTTTTACTGTAATGTGGGGATTACTAACATACATTATTTTTCCACGGCGTTTCTCTTTACTTCTATCAGCCTATTAGATTTCTGAAATGAATGATCAATTTTTAACTCATTTCTTAAGCCATTAGAGCATTCCGTCTGTGCTGAAATGTAAGATGAAATCTACGGGTAAACCGCATACCTAAGGTAGGCAATGTGCACAGGCTACTGAACACTAAATTACTGTTCTGCAAGATGACAGGAATGTGAAGGCCCTTTGATACGTTTATGGTTTGAGGAGGAAGGAAAAGATGACGTTCTTAAAATATTTTCACACTTTTACAATAACACCAATAGCTTATTCACATTATTTTATTTACAAGGATTCAGAAAATTCATGTCACTGAAAGATATTTTCCTCAAACCCACTCCCAGACAGTAATCTTGTAAATTGCAATGAATTATGACTTTATTTAGAAAAAAACAAAATTATTGCAATATTAAACATCTAATAACATGTTTATAATAAACATTTATAAAGGTTGAGAGTGTGTTGCAAGCTTGTAATATGCCAAAAGAAAGCAGACTAGAAGTCGCAAGGACAAATTTTAATGTTCCATATCAAAATTCCAGGGTTGACTACACCTCCAAACATAGGATTTTAAGACAATGCAGTATATAATGCTATTTAGTTATGTTTATTTTTAATTTAATTTTTTTAAATCTTGCTTTGGAATTATCACAATCAGCTCATCTCATTCTACTGTTGTAGCTCTCTAACTTCATCACTTTCAAATAAATAACCAGTTCTTTTAAAATCTCACATGGAATCTGCCTCCACCAATCTCCCAAAGCATTCCAAATCGTAACAATTGAGTAAAAAAAGTTTCTCTTCATCCCACTCCTGGCTCTCACTGACAATCTTGAAATTGTGATTCCCTTGTTACTGAAGCACATCTAGTAGAAACAGAATGTTCTTCTTTGCCCTGTCAAACCTGTTCATAATTTTGAACACCTCAATAAGTTCACCTCTTGATCTTCTCCAAGGAGAGTAAGCCCAATTTCTCTTTCCTTGTATCTAAAATGCTTCATTCCTGGTATCATTCTAGTAAATTTTCTTTGCATTCTCTCCAGGGCTTAAAATTCTTCCCTTAATAAAGGTACCAAGGACTGAACACAATACCCCAAAGGTGGTCTAACCAATGACTTGTATAGGTGAAACATCACTTCCTTGTTTTTATACTCTTTGCCTCTAATTATAAACCCAAGGATCCTATAAGCTTTAACAACTGTTTCAACTTGCCTGGCCAGAGAATTATGCATGTGAACCCTGAGGTCCCTCTGTTCCTGCACTTCCCTGAAAGTTGTAACATTGAGCCGGTATTGTCTCTGTGTTTCTTCTATCAAAATGCATTACCTCATATTTTTCTGCATTGAATTTCATCTGCCAGGTGTCTGCCTATTTGGTCAACTTGTCAATGTTCCTCTGAAATCACTCAACATCTTCCTTACAATTCACTATTCTCCCTAGTTTAGTATCATCTGCAAAATTAGAGATTTTGCCCTCAACACCCATCTCCAAATGGTTTATAAAAATCAGAAAAAGCAACAGTCCCAAAACCCATGTCTTTAATGGCTGTAAATTGTGAGAGGGGAGTGTGCAGCAGGACCTGGTATCCTTGTGCACCAGTCCCTGAAGGTAAGCATGCAGGTGCAGCAGGCAGTAAAGAAGGAAAATGGTATGTTGGCCTTCATTCCATAAGGTTTTGAGTACAGGAACAGGGATTTGTGGTTGCAGTTGTACAGGGCCTTGGTGAGTCCACACCTGGAATATTCTGTGCAATTTTGGTATCCTTTTCTGAGAAAGGACGCTCTTGCTCTTGAGGGTGTGCAGCCAAGGTTTACCAGGTTGATTCTGAGGATGGTGTGTTTGACGTACAAGGAGAGGTTGACTAGGTTGGGATTGTTTTTGTTAGGATTCAGACGAATTGGGGGAGATCTCGTAGATACTTATAAAATTCAAACAGGATTGCACAGGGTAGATGCAGGGAGGATGTTCCTGATGATGGATGTGTCCAGAACCAGGGGTCACAGTATGAAGATTCGGGGTAGATGATTTAGGACGGAGATGAGGAGACATTTCTTCACCCAAAGAGCGGTGAGCCTGTGAAATTCATTACCACAGAAAGTAGTTGATGCCAAAACATTGAATGTATTCAAGAGGCGACTAGATGTAGCATTTGGAGCGAATGGGATCAAAGGTTATGGGGAGAGAGCAGGATTAAACTATTGAATTGGATGATCAGCGATAATTGTGAAGAATGGTGGAAGAGACTTGAATGGCCAAATGGCCTCCTCCTGCTCCTATCTTCTATGTTTCTATGTATCTGGGTAACACCACTTTCAACTCCAATCTAAGAGTGGCATGGTGGCCCAGCGGTTAGCACTGCTGCCTCACAGTGCCAGGGACCCAGGTTTGATTCTGCCCTTGGGCAACCGTGTGTGTGGAGTTTGCACATTCTCCACGTGTCTGTGCAGTTTCCTCTAGGTGCTGTAGTTTTCATCATGATGCTACACCAGACTCATGCATGTGTCATCTGAACTAGGAAAGAATTTTACAGAGAAAAATATATCATGTATGATTGGTTCAATACTAGTGTTCTAGATATGGGAAATAAAAGTGGAAAATGCTGAATCAATTCTGCAAGTTAGAAAGTTTGTCCATCTGTAATATTATCCCTATCTCTCCCTTTAGATGCTATCTGACCAGTTGATATTCCAGCATTTTCTATTTTTATTTCAGATTTTCAGCTTCTGCTGTATTTTGCTTTTGTCTATATTTTAGGACTGGGTTCAAATCTAGCTCAGACAGATTACCTAGTTGGAACATATGCAAATTCCATTCGTGTTGTCTCAATCTAGTCCCAATTAGGTTTCAGTTGAGAATGATCCTTTATTGCAAAAAAAAACTGTAGGTGTCAAAACTTAGCAAAATTGCACAGTGAAGCTAAAACACATTGATACAATAGAGGAAAGTAACCCTATGATAACTGAGCTGAACTGAGTGTGCTTTCTGCTGAAGCATGTATCTAAAGTGAGAAATGCTCCATCCCTTCATTAACATCCCTTGCCTTGACGAACACAAATTTGCCATAACAACAGACATATGTACTTCATTTTCCAGAGTTGTATGCAATTCTACATACATTGTACACAGATTATGGACTTAAAATTGTACAATCCATGTTTAATTTAGAATTGCAGTATTAAGCACTTCACAATATGGGTTTACTTATTATAAGATGTTACATGACACAAGGGATAACTTGCATTCATGAACTACCATGTTATTTCAACTTATAACTTTGTAAAAAATGTATGCTTTCTGTATACTGAAAATCTTACATCTGCACACAACCTGTGCACAAGCTCTTGTTTCTTAATGTCACAATTTTGTATCAGCTATTCCTTCTAAATTCCTGTGTGTATATTTAGAATGAAACTACCCGTGTAAATCTATTGCATCATTCTTTCAGTGGTGACTCTGTAACACCCAATTTTCCATCATTAAAATTCCTTACCTGGTATTGCAGAGAATACGTTTATAAAAAGATATTGTGGTGGAGGTAAACTTTGCATAAGTGGTAAGTGAGATAAGTAATATGATAAAAATTATTGTAGAATTTATTTAAGCAAAAGGACATAAGATTGCCAATGACATATGAAAATCCTTGGGAATTATAGTTTGGGTTTTATTTCAAGCTAACGTGTGCCAGAAGAAAGGAGGATGACGCTGTGGTATCCATTTTCAAAAGGGACAGAGTTAACCTGTGTGATTACAAATCATCATTTAAAATTTAACACTAGGGGAAATATTTTGAATCTTTTATAAAAGATTAAATGCACACAAAAATATATTTAATAATGAAGAAAAACCAAGTAGATGCATCCAACATGGAGTTTCAGTAAGGAAAGTAATGCTTTCAAAAAATCTGGTAGAGTTCTTTGGAAAATGCAGATTGGGTATGTAAATACGGGTGTAAATAAACTAATGAGACTTTGATAAAATATGCCAGGTGATTTGGAAAGATTAAAGGGTATGGAATTTAATGGGGAAACTGTAATAAATATCAGCTGTTTCTTAGAGTGATTCAAAGTGAACATTGTTGTTTCATGTAGTTTTGTTATGAAATTATTTCTATTTGCTGTGCCCGTCAATAATTTGAATACAGAACTGGAGGAAACTTGGCACATATTTGCAAATGATATAAGATAAAGGCCATCAAAAGTCCTCTGAAATGTCAAATAAAACATTTTTCTGAAGAAGGGTCTAGGCCCGAAACATCAGCTTTTCTGCTCCTCTGATGCTGCTTGGCCTGCTGTGTTCATCCAGCACTACACCTTGTTCTCTCAGATTCTCCAGCATCTGCAGTTCCTACTATCTCCGAAGCATCAGGTGGGATTCACTGTCAGTCAATAAAGGCATGGTATTTTGTTTTAAAATACAAATAAAATTATATTGTGAAAGGAAAAGATGTTGGATGATATCAAGGGGCAAAAAATTTAGGAATTCAGGTTTACAAGACAAGTAGTACCTTAAATGTCCAGATTTAGAATGGAAATTGTGTAAAACTTGCCTGACCTTAATTGAAACAAAATGATATTCACATGCTGCAGCGCCATCATTTGTAAGGTGGTGTGATTACAGCTTGAAATTTGGCTCAACCTTCATGAACGTGGACCAAGGAATTCATATTGAGAATTCTTTAAATATCAACTTAAAATAGGGCTGAAATATGTCTGCATTTACTATTCCTTGTCCTCTATCCTATTCTAAGATTATTCTGGAATGTAAAGCTAAACTGCATCTTCTTTTCTCTATTACAAATGACATACCCTTCTGCTTTGTCTCCTTCACCCTCAACTGCCACAATAATTATAAGGAGCTGATGAGCTTCTTTGTCACTAAGATGGAAACTATTGATCAGCTGTGTCTGCTTCAACCCTACTTTCTACAACATGACCTTGTCAAACCTCATGTAAAGGCTTCTGTAGTGATTGTAAGGAGGTCAGCCAGCTGGACATCATAGAATATGAGTACCCAGACAGGGCCTGTTAATCTTGTCCAAGTAGGAAACGCTGATTGGCAGATAAAAAGGGGTGTGTCAGAGAAGCTTTTACTCTGAGAGCTGATACTGAAGAGGCAGTACTAAAGTCAAGGACTGAAGGACTGTTCTTGTGTAAACAAAGGGTGACTTGGTGATGGGATACCCACGTCTGTGGAGTTATTTCAGTTTCCTCTAACCTCTACCCTAGACCTGAAATTGCATCTTAACTATCTTTCATCCTACACATTTGAAGTTGTATTCATGAGATCCACCTCCTGCTTTACTATCTTTTTTGATAAATTTCATCCACAACTTAACAATCTGTCCAAACATTTATCTGTTTTCAAATTATCAAGCTCCAATTCTAAAAAAAACTTCGCTTTTTATCCTGCTTCTGTATGGCAATAGAACATGCTGAGGCCATACCTTGTTTTCTCTTTGGTAAAGAAATATCCCAGATCTACATGATAATTTCATTCCTCCATTGGTCATAAGGCTCATTTTGGAAAAAAGTGTACCCTGCAACATTATGTTTTGACTCAACCATCCTGTCCTAACAATGTTTATACACAAGAGAACTGAACTTGAACAGAGTCTGATTAGTGAAAATTTTATTTCAGTTAGCCACTCTCCATAAAACTCATACACCACTGATTACAGGATACTTTCCTAATCAACCTGTTCAGAGATGTTATGAAATACCTTTGGAGCAAGCAATACTTGAATCTGGGTCTAGCGGTAGGGACACTACCACTGCACCATCAAAGATGCTTAAATCAACTCCTTAACTGCCCATATTTATACAAGGAATGCACATCCAATTAACCCTTAATTAATGTATCTATCACCTGTTCCTTCACTCCATTAGGTCTCAAGAATTCCATCAGATGATATTAGATAATAACATACATGCCTCATATATATTGTGAACAGGCTTATTTCCTGTTTTTGCCAAGCAAAATTGTGCCTGCGAATGTAATTTCAACGTGGCTAGGGTATTAATGATAATTCATGACATACTGATGTATTCAAAACAGGTTCACAACCAGAAATCCTGCCTCCCTGGAAAGCTCTGAGAGCTTAATAGCAAAGGTTTAACCTGCTGTCATAGATGTTGTTTTTAGCCTTGTGCCCAATTTTCTCCTGCTTTCTGTTCAAAGTTTTGGGTGAGTCCACAAAATTCTACCCAATTTGCATAGTAGCACATGAGATTGACCATTTCATCATAGAGTCATAGAGCATGGAAACAGACCCTTCAGTCCAACCAGCCCATGCTGAACATAATCCCAACTAAACTAGTCCCACCTGCCTGCTCCTGGCCCATAGCCCTCGAAACCTTTCCTATTCATGTAGTTATCCAAATGTCTTTTAAACATTGTAATTGTACCCACATCTACCACTTCCTCAGGACGTTTGTTCCACGTGCAAGCCACCTTCTGTTTAAAAAAATTGCCCCTCATGTCTTTTTTAAATCTTTCTCCTCTTGCCTTAAAAATGTGCCCCCTAGTCTTGAAATCCCACATCCTAGGGAAAAGACAACTCTATCTACACCCCTCATTACTTTATAAACTTCTTTAAGGTCGCCTCTCAAACTCCTACACTCCAATGAAAAATTTCCCAGCCTATCCAGCCTTTCTTTATAACTCAAACCTTCCATTACTGGCAACATCTTGGTAAATCTCTTCTGAGCCCTCTCCATCTTAATAATATCCTTCCTACAAATGAGAGACCAGAACCGGACACAGAATTCCAGTCGAGGCCTCACCACTGTCCCGTACAACCTGTACTCAAAGGACGGAGCAATGAAGGCAAGCGTGCTATTGTCTATGTGTGACGCAAACTTCAAAGAATTATTTACCTGCACTCCTAGGTCCCTCTGTTCTACAACATGACCCAAGGCCCTACCGTTAATTGTATAAGCCCTACCCTTGTTTGTTGTACCAAATTGCAATACCTCACATTTATCCAGATTGAATTCCATCTGCCACTTTTCAGCCCATTTACCCATTTGATCAAGATCTCTTTGTAATCTTAGAAAACCTTCCTCACTGTTTACTATGCCACTAAGTTTAGTGTCATCCGGAAACTTACTAACCATGCCTTCTATGTTCTTATCCAAATCGTTTATATAATTGAAAAAAAAAAGAAGACCCAGAACTGATCCCTGTGGAACACCGTTGGTCACAGGCCTCCAGTCTGAAAAGCAACCCTCCACCATTACTCTCTATCTCCTGCTGCTAAGCCAATTATGTATCCAATTGGCAAGCTCTACCTGAATCCCTTGTGACCTAACTTCACTAATTTGTCTACCATGTGGAACCTTGTTGAAGGTTTTGCTAAAGTCCAAGTAAACAACATCCATTGCTCTGCCCTTATCGATCTTTTTGGTAACTTCTGCAAAAAATTCAATCAAGTTTGGGACACAATTTTCTTCATACAAAACCATGCTGGCTATCCCTAATCAATTTTTGCCTCTCTAAATGTCCATAAATCCTATCTTTTATAATCACTTCCAACAATTTGCCCACAACTGAAGTCAGACACAAAGGTTGATATTTCTCCAGTTTCTCCTTACAACCTTTCTTAAACAAAGGTACTACATTAGCTACCTTGCAGTCATCAGGTACCTCACCTGTAGTTATAGATGATGCAAATATTTCTGCAAGGAGTTTACAGCTACTTAAATTTTGGAGGAGCAGATAAAGTTTGCCATTGACAATAAAATTAGAGTTTAAAATATCAATGCTATGTTCAGTATAAGATAAAGATCATTGTATAATAATTATACCTATCCTAAGTGTTTCAAAAGTTAGCAGCAAATGTGTTATGATGCCAAAACCACAATATATAAATGCCATACCATAATCATTAATATCATCTGTCTTTATTTATTACTTCTATTTCAGTTTTTGTTATAAACTTCATTTTATTTTTTCTTAGATCCTAATAATCATGTCTAACTTTCAACTACATGATAACATTGATCACACATGAAATACTTTCTAATTTTCCTGGTTTCTCTTTGGAGAAGTATGATAACTTGGCTGGTATTTTCAGCTACAGCCAATCAAGCTATAGATTCACCAAAGGACTGGTATTATGATGAGTTAGGTACCAATTTTTCATGCAGCATCCTTTTGAAAAAAAAACTAATACCTGAAGCCGATAGTATCATCCAGCTATTGCTGTGTTGTGCAGAGATGCATAAGGGATGTGTGATGTTGAAACAGTGAGTTTATATGCGGTTAATTTAAATCTATTTGTTATTTTAAAATTTGCACCAGGAGGTAGGTGGTGCAATCTAAATAGTATGTTAAGTAAATTTACAGTGTTCAGAATGAAATATAATTAACAGCTTTCAGTAAATGGGTCTATTGAAACACAATGTCTCCTTAATTGGTTTTCTCCAAACACTTTTATTGAAAGTATGTTCTGAATCATAAGTTACATTTGGCATTCAGGCTTTATTAAATTCTAGTAGATGAGCCATAATGATTTGCTTTCTAGATTTTGTAGTAGATTCAAATATTCTACGCCAATAATATTTAATCACAATCATATTGCTTGCTGTTCTTGTTGAGTGATAGTCAGCCTAGGAACATTTAATGAGATTAACTTTGTTTTGTCCTTGTACTTCCAGAAGTATCATTCAAAATTCTGTCATAATTAACAAATTGTTTCACATCTTTATCATTCTCCAGAAAGAAATGTGTGCTATTTGGTGGGAGTTATCGTAGCATGTGTGTGGGGATGTTTTATGAGCTGTTATGAATTTGTTTGTATTTCGAAAGTTGTTTTATGTAAAAACACTGGAATCCTAGTTAGTGGTATGTGAATAATTTAGTTGCTACATTTTAGACTTTCAAACTGTGTACTGAAAAAGTGATTTGGATGAGGCATTTGGTATGCAGGAATGTAACTTCGTGTTTTTGATACTGTGTTTCGTTTTGTTAACAGAAATTTAATGTACTATTAATTTGAGGAATAAATAAAAATCTGTTTTATTCTTAAAATCTTACTCTTAAAAAAAAACTGAAGGTTTATTATTTGGAGCAGTTTCTGCCTCTGCTCTGAAAATCATTAGTTTTTTTATTACAAAATGTCTTTTTGATTCATTAAGGGATGAGGACATCACTGGCTGGGCCAGCATTTATTACCCATCCATAACTGCCATTGAGAAGTTGGTGGTGAGCTGCCTTTGTGAACTGCTGCAATCCATTTCATGTAGGTACAGCCACAATGGCATCGGGGGCGAGTTTCAGAATTTTGGGATATTTTCCAAGTCAGCATGGTTATGTGGCTTGGAGGGGAGTGGTGTTCCAATATATCTGCTGTGCGTGCCCACGTAGATGGCAGTAGTTGTATGTTTTGTAGGTGCTGTCTAAGGAGGCTTTGTGGATTTCTGCAATGCATCTTGAAGATGGTACACACTGCTGTAACTGAGTGGTGATATAGTACCAATCAAGTGGGCTGCTTTGTCTGAGAGGGTGCTGAGTGTTGGAAAGAGTACCTGAAAACACAGTGTGGAGCTAGAGGAACCTCCAGCTCCACACTGTGTTATCTCTGACTTTAGCAACAGCAGTTCTTACTATCTCTGGAAAGAGTACCTTTTTTTTAAACAAGTCATGGAAAGGATAGTGGGGCGCCTTTTCTTTCAAAACCACTCATTACAAATCAGATGGTTTAAGCTAACAAGTAAGCATGTGGAAATGCTGCTTTTATTGGAAGTTACATGATATCAGCTAACTAGGGTGGCACAGTGGTTAGGACTGTTGCCTCACAGTGCCAGGGACCTGGATTTGATTCTAGCCTCGGGTGATTGTCTGTGTGCGTTTCCTTTGAGTGCTCTAGTTTCCTCCCACAGTTCAAAGATGTGCAGGTTAGGTGGATTAGCTGTGCTAAATTGTCCTGTAGGATGTGCAGGTTAGGCGAATTAGTCATGGGAAAATGCAGGGTTACAAGGATGGGGTGGGATGCTGTTCAGAGGGTTGGTGTGAACTTGATGGGCTAAATGGCCTGCTTCTACACTGTACGGATTCTGTGGTCTATGATGATGATGCTTGGTTTTACTGAAAACCACATACCTGAACTTATGGCTGTGATGAGTTGTGGCTATTGGGATGTTGTTGGGAATTCAGTTGGGATACAGCCGGCTCACAGTGAAAAGCTCCCCAGCTCATCCTGTGCCTTTTTGAGAAAACTTGTTCCATTTGAGACCTGAAAAACTAATTCTCCTGAAACGACTTTAAGTTTTCAATGATCTGTAAATAAATTGCAACTGCAAAGATCCATGTGGCAAATATCTGCATCTAGTGACACACACCTGCGTTTTCCAGGGCACCAACTGAAAATTATCTTATACATATACATTTTATTAATTTGCTTTTCAAAACTAACAATATTAGACAAAGTGTTATTTTCAAAAGTAATCTCTGCAGGAAATCTTTTTTTCTTCTAATTGGTTTTTTTTGTTGGTGTAAGATGAAGTGTAAATATTTATACTTTGCTATTTCAAACTATGTTAATCAACTTTACATCTCTGCCAAACAAGACCTGTATTCATAAGAAATCAATAATTGTGCTTCTTCTTGAAATAAACCTGGTTGATGCATCTTTTTATCCTAAATATAGTATACATAATGCATAAAATAGTCCATAAGAGTAACTGGATAACACACTTAAATGTAAATTTTGACCAGTGGAATAATAGAACCAGAGGGAGATAGTGCACAACCCCCCAACCCTGTTTGTAGCAAATTGTACTTTATTTTGATGAGATCAAGTTTGAATCCAGTGTCATTTTTTACATTGAGATTTTTTTTTTCGTGATGATTTATGATTTATGAAAACATCTATGATATTTAATTTTCTCTCCTCCCCTCAAATTAAAAACTCATGTTAAGGTACCATTCCATCAACACCAGCCTGGTATGTTTTCATAATTTATTTGTGAGTTCAGTGAACAATTATTTGATCATGAATATGTTGTCACCTTACTTCCAATTTCATAAACCTGCTTCATGTTGATTTTATTTTCTCTCTAACACAGGTGTCTGATATACTGTTATGACATTTGTTTTACTGACATGGTTGAGATCCTAGCATTCAGCACAAACTACAGGTGGATGACCATATTGGTAAGTCAACTAGCCATGTATTAAGAGCGTAATCCATAAACCGTAAATTCAAACAAAAATCAACAACAATTGGTAAGGTGGAGTTCTTACAGAATAGGTTGATATCCATCAAACAGCTGAGCTGGAGTGTCATTCCAAAATATTCAAGTAAGCACCTTCCTTCTAGCCTGCAACTCAACATAATTTTCTATTTTGACACTGCAATGTTAGTGCATTGCACACTGAATATAATTTAATCGCAAACATTTATAAATTAATAATTTTGTGTTTTCAAACATGCAGCACAAAGCTCATGCAAGGTTGTAAATAACACAGGAGATGGATTCTGTTTATGTTTTCACTTTCTTTGATTAAAAGTTTTATTTTTGATAACTCACTGTTAATTATTTTTCTCCCCTTGTACCATTTCCCAACTGAATGAGACTATAATTAAATTTTTCTATTTATAAAAAGGTAAAGTCACAATAATCACAGAGGACCAGGGGGCTGCCCTCTCGTTAGGGAGAGATGACTGGTGGTGAGTTCAACCTGAGGGTCACCATGCCTCAAGCAAAGGGTGAGGTTGAGAAGGCCAGATCTCTATCATGACCTCAGCAGGTACATGAGATAATATGTGTAGAACTCCAGGTGATTGACTAGTTAATATGTCAAACAGTTGCAGCTCCATGTTTTTCCAGTCAATCTTTTACATTATAAATTCCTATGTTCACTTTTATAGAAATTCTGTGAATACACCAACCCGCCCTAGAAACACTACAGTTTTATCATTGGTGGGAAAGTGCTATTTTTGTTTATGTCATGCTATCTGGTTGATCCCACTCCCCTGTTATTTCCCCCTTCACCCTCCAAATATTTTCAATTATTTTCCATTTCAATTTTGAAAAGCACTGTTGAAACTGGTTCCAACACCAATTCAAGCATTGCATTTTAAATCACTGCAGCTAGCTGTGTGAAAAAAAAGTTCCCACCTTCCTCTTGGTCCTTTTACTAGTTATCTTAAAGGGTATAACAGAGATATAAAATGAGTAGCAAACATATGAGATAGCAAGAACTGCAGATGCTGGAGTCAGAGACAACCAAATGTGGAGCTGGAGGATCACAGCAGGCCAGGCAG
>NC_063341.1:63860142-63908593 GCF_021869965.1 Rhincodon typus | reverse complement strand
TCTGAAGGGTCCCGATCCGAAACGTCAGCTTTCCAGTTCCTCTGATACTGCCTGGCCTGCTGTGTTCCTCCAGCTCCATACTTTGTTATCTATATTAGCAAACATACGAGTTTTTTTTAAAATGGGATTTATTCTAATCATGTGCTTTGTCTAATATTCCCTGTATTCTAAGCCCATTTCATTTAAGGACTACACATGGACTTGACTCATTGGGCTGAAGTTTAAACTGCCACTGTGCTGGAAATGATCTGGTCTGGTATTGCAGGATATACAGAAATGCATCTGCCAGTGGTTTTTTTTTAACATAGCCACTGCATTAATATGTTATTCTGAGTTTCATGACCAATTATGTTGAACGAGTATGAAAATAATCCATATGAGTCAATTTCAACTTCAGTGTTTGAAGGGATACTGCAAACATGAAATTTCATAGTTTCTGTTGTGAGCAAATGCAGGTAAATGATAGAATGGAATGCATGTTGAAATAACTGCAATGAGGCCAGTATCCTGTCATCAAGTTACCCTTTATTTACATGAGCACAGTACATGGGCTCTGACCAGCCAGCTCAGAGCCAGTCCCTAGAATGAGGAGACTTTCTGAATCTCCTGTTTATATCTGTCAGCTATGGCTCCCTGATTGGCCCAGGTTAACAACCCCAATCAAGGATCTCATAGTCAATGAGATCCACTTGGCCCTTGTTCCAATTACTACAGTGTTGTCAAAGTCTTTGCCTCACTTTATTGACACTTCCCTGGGTGTTATGCTGGGCACTGTTCAGGCTCAAAGGAAAACATTGTTTTCTCCTGACAGGAGAAAGAAGCCTGCCAGTGAAACCAAGAAGCCTGGGGGTTGCAGAGGAAGTCAGCAGCAGGAGTGTGATGTCACACTCATAGATTTGATGCTGAAAGCATTTTAATGACATAATCATTAAAGATAAGTATATTGGCACATTCAGCAAGACACTTGTGTGTTCCATGCCAATGGCCTCACTCTATATTTTCAATACCACTTTGGCACATTAATCCTTACACCAATTTACGTTACAGTTGCACTCATCCTTCTCTATTTATGCAGTTCTTATATCCTTATTTGTCCATCCACCAGTGAACCACCTATATCTTTATGCAATACCATGCCTCTCCTTCGTGGTTACCCTCAACAAGCATTCCCCATCCGTCCAGTCAACACATGCCTTTGCTTGCACTGAAAGCTTTCTTCTTTCCTTCCTTACAGAAGACAATACAAAAACATGATGATGAAACTTTTGGTAACCCACCAACTGTTAAGCTAGAGAGGGTTCAGAAGAGATTTACCAGGATGTTGCTGGGTATGGAAGGTCTGAGTTGTAAAGAAAGGCTGGATAAGCTGGGAAATTTTTCACTGGAGCATAGGAGGTTGAGAAGTTACCTTATAGAGATTTTTTAAATAATGAGGAGTTTAAATAGGGTTAATGCTGTGTGTCTTTTCCCTAGGATCTGGGATTTCAAGACAATGGGGCATATTTTTAAGGTGAGAGGATAGAGATTTAAAAAAGACATGATGGGCAATTTTTTTACACAGAGGGTGGTTCACATGTGGAATGAATTTCTTGAGGAAGTGATGGATATGGGCACAGTTACAATGTTTAAAAGACACTTAGGTAAGTACATGAATAGGAAAGGTTTGAAGGATTATAGGCCAGGAGCAGGCAGTGGGACTAATGTAATTTGGGATTATGTTCACCATGGACTGAAAGGTCTGTTTCCAAGCTATATTACTGTATAACAGTTTCATAATTGACAGCTGCAAAGATCAGGAGCCAGGCATCAATGCAGTGTCAGTGTGCTTACCTTCAGTGAAGGGAAACTGGGTGCTTCCTACAATCATAATTACAGAATGAAATATCAACAATGACAAGGCAGAAAGCGATTTTATTGACTTGATGTCAGCAGCAGGTAAACTATGGTTATGAGCATAACGTTCACTTAAAGCACTCTTGCCTTTACAGCTCTATTCATGTCATTAACCTCATACAGAGCCTTCAAATGTCCTGCAGGAGATGGTGCAAGACAACAATGACAACTCCTCAGAGAAGTCACTCATTCTGAAGGCAGAGCACTCAAATAGACCATGCGCCAACTCCGATGCTCACACTTCAGTGGTATGGGATTGATCGAAGAATATTGATGTTTCATCTGGTGACTCTTATTTGATTTATTGATTGATTGATTGATTTATTGTCACATATACCGAAGTACAGTGAAAAGCCTTGTTTAACACGGTACAGGCATATCGTTTTAAGCAAAGGATATACACATCAAAAAAGACATAGAGGCAGAGATAGTAGGAACTGCTGATGCTGGAGAATCTGAGATATCAAGGTGTAGATCTGGATGAACACAGCAGAAATTTCTGAGGAAGGGTCCAGACCCGAAACGTCAGCTTTCCTGCTCCTCTGATGCTGCTTGGCCAACTTAGACAGAGGCATACAGGTTACATTGCATAGGGCGTACACTAGGCGAGAACATTAGCAAGATCAGCATTATTTGAGGCTAGAGAGTCCATTCATCAGTCTGATAATGGCTGAGAAGAAGCTGTTCCTGAACCTGCTTGTGCATGTGTTCAGCTTCTGTATCTTCTATCTGATAGAACAGGCTGTAGTAGATCATTACCAGGGTGCGATGGGTCTTTGATGATGTTGGCAGCCTTTCTCCAGCAGAGGGCCATGTAAATGGAGTCCATGGATGGAAGGTTGGCTTCCGTGATGGTCTGGGCTGTGCACACCACTTTCTATAGTTTCTTACAGTCCTGGGCAGAGCAGTTGCCATACCAGGCCGTTATGCACCCGGACTGTATGCTTTCAATGGTGCATCTGTAGAAGTTGGTAAGGGACCTTATGGACATGCCAAATTTAAGCTTTATTGTCATGTATACTCAAGTACAGAAGTTGAGAGGGCAGATGGTGGTCATGGGTATTAGTGGAGTTTTGCATTGGAGGCCATGGGACTCTCCAAGCTGAACTCTGCTGGAGCTTGGAGACCATTACTGAATATTTGGTGGACTCCTCATGGCTATCATCAGCCATTCTTTAACTGGATATTTCTTGATTCCAGGCAGCCGCTGGTAAATCTACTTTGAGGTGCAAAATGATTTGGTTGGGTCAACTGCTGAAGAAATAGAATGACAATTTCCCAGAAATCTTGTGCATATTCGGATTAGCATTATGGGGCAAGAAAGAAGAGTGAGGTTTCAGCATCTATTGGTATACATTCCTGTCATGTCTTCAGCCTCCTTTGTTGTTGCTATGTGTCCATGAAATCCGTTTACCCACAAATAAATTCAGTAAGCTTTATTAATATAAGTCTAATTGAATGCCTGCCCCCAAACCCATGAACACTTGCAAGTTAAAATTCACCTGATATGTGCAACATCAAGAATTTAAAATAAATGTTACAACAGTTCCATTATTCCCATTCATTTTCTATTAATAGTTTAATTTTTAAAGTGGTGTTCTGTTAATTGTTCACAAGAAATAGGTCTTAAGTGTACAAAAAATATAAAAGTGTCTTGAGCCCCAAACATTTTCATTCACTTGCAATTTCTGTAGAAAGCGTAGGAAGGAAAAGGTTCAGGAACAAACTTCTTCATAATACGATCTCAGAGCATGTCTATTAAATAGAAGTACAGATGTCAACGAAAATGTCAGCATATTAAAGGGACTGAGAATAGTGTCTTGAAAAATTGCATTTATATAGCATTTAGAAATCAGCAGAAATTGGCAGAGTATAAAATAAGTATATTAAGTTGCTCCATTACGGAATTATGGAGTATTTTTTAGGTTTGCTTATTCAGCGTAGCTAGACTTAACTTGACGATTTCCACCAGTCTCTAGATTGTCCAAGGTCAAATATTGTGACAAGCGGTAGTCTATTGTCCAAGTTTCTGTGACATGCACCAGCACGGAAATACAGGGTCAGACTGCAAGGGGAGTGGGAAAGTACAGCTGCAACTTTCGTAAACTGGCAGGATTCCAAGGCAGTGGTCTTGGTGAATGAACTGGAACAGATTCTTCTCTTTTCATTGTTTTCGATCGTACTCTGAGGAATTAACAGGAACGTCACACAACTCACGTACTATTCCAGTGACTCATTCTTTAAAGGGATACCTTCTAAAAATGGATTTGACAAACAGTATAAATGGCAATTTTGTTATTGAATTACTTTACCAACTCTATTATTGTTAAATCTGAGATTAACCCGATAGATCTTCTAAAGACATTAGCCATTAACAGATTTGTTGTTGATCAGATCCCTCTAGTGCCCTCTAGTGACACATATTCAAAATTGCACTGTTAATGACAATGTTGCCTTGGAACCAATTTGCAAATGAATTGTATTAGTGTAGTAAAACTAATTAAGTTGTTTTTGTTGATGAACTGAATCGCTTACTTTAGTATTCATAGAATCCACAGAATTATAGAAACATAACGCAGAAAAAGTCCACTGGGTCAATTGTGTCTACACAAGCAATAAATGAGCCATCCAACACAAACACACTGTTTTATATTTGGTCCATAACTCTGTAAGTGTCTTTCCACACACCTTTCACATGAGTTAAGGGTTTCTGCCTCCAACATCCTTCCAGGCAGTGGGTTTTAGACCCCTACCACTGTTAAAGCTTTTCGTCATCTCTCCTCTAATGTTTCTAACAATCAATTTGAATCTATGTCACTTTGTTACTGATCTCTCTTCTAGGGTAATTAGGCCATTCTGATTCATCCTATTCAAGCTTCTCATAATTTTGTACATCTCAAAACAAATCTCCCCTCTGCCTTCTCTGTAGCAATGAGAACAATTCCAGCCACTCCAATCTTTCCGCATAGCTGCAGTTTCCAATCTTAGCAACATCCTCATAAATCTCCTCTGTATCCTCTCTCACACAACTACATCCTTTCTACAATCAAATGACCTGCACAGCATGCAGTACTAAAGTTATGGCCTGACAAATGATTTACATAGTTCCAAAATAACATCCTGCTCTTGTATTCTATACCTTGGATAATAGAAGAAAAGATACCATGTATCTTCTTAGCCACATTATCTGCCCTACTACCTGTGAACATTCACTCTAATATCCTTCACTTCCTCTAAACCTCACAGTACTCTCCCATTAATTGTGCTTTCTTTTGCTTGTTTGATCTCATCAAATGCATCACTTCATACTTTTGTAGGGTGAATTCCATTTGTTACTTTTCTGCCTAAATGACAAGTCCATTGATACCTTTCTGGAGTCAATAACTATCTACCTCACTAACAACCACATGGTCAATTTTTGTGTCATCTGCAAATTCCTTGATCATGCCCCCTAAATTTACATTAACAAACTGTTATTGTATACCATAAAAAGAAAGGGACCTAGCACTGAGCTTAATGGAACCACAACAGAAACAGCCTTCCAGTAAGAACCTCATTCAGATAAAGACATCAGGGCCAAATGGGTGGGGCCCATTGTGCTCAGGTCAAGGCGACAGAGGTGGGTGGTCCAGGCCAGAAGCAGATGATGATTTCTGTTCATGGCCCTGCTTCCAATTGCACGAATGCCCATCAACAATTGCACTTCTGTCTTTGAGCTAATTTTGGCCTGATGATACTAGGTTTCTTCGCTAAGATTATTACGAACTGATTGAGCAAGGTTGCGGAAATCAACTCAAGGCAGAAGGTATTCCCAGTGGCAACCTCAGGATACAATGAAAATATTGCCATCTTAAATGGAATTAACACAAGGGCAAAAAGCAGCAGAAATGACCTTGGCAAAGGCTTACAACTGAATCAGACATAAAATGGTCACAAACGTTCCTCAGAAAATGGGGCCACCAACACTTCATCTCAATGGTTGAAGACCTATATTCTTCAATCTTGAAGAATGCAGAGCTGCTACCTGTCCAAAGAACCATAATCCAAAATACTCATGCAATTCCAAGAATATATTTTTATTTTGATGCTAGCAGACATATTCGTAAAATATCTGGTTAAACTGGACTATAAAATCAAGAACTCAGTGAAAAAGTCATTTTCTACAACTTATCACCAATGGGATCCTATACTACAGAAATGTGAGCAGAAGAATAGGTATCCACCAGAGGGTTCACCTTACGAAGTGATCTGACTTTGTTTAAATACAGTGGGCAAAATAACACCAAGGCTACCGAATCTTTGAACAGTCTCAAAGTTCTGTGAGATTGGAAAGGCATCTTTGGCGAGAGGTCCGGGCTGCCTCACGAAGAGGCGAACTCAGGGAACCTATCAACATGTGATGGGCAGACATTGAACTGGAACTAAGGGCAAATTTATCAATAGATACAGTTTGAAGGGATATTGTCCGAACCAGGGTTGGCAGACAGCAGAGACACTGGCGACCGGAGTGAGGACGCTGGCGACCAGCAGCCTGGAGTGGAGACGCCAGTGACTGGCAGCCCCAATTGGGGTCACCAGTAGCCTGGAGCAGGGATGCCAGCGACCAGTGGCTCGAAGCAGGGACACCAGCAACCAGCAGCCAGAGAGGGGATGCCAGCAGCCCAGTGCAGAGCATGGTGGCAGCCAACGGTCAGACCACGTGGAGGCCCACTGCGCTGGTCTGCTGCGGACAACCTTTGGGATAGACTGTGATATTTGACTTTTTAACTTTGTTTCTTGTTTTTCTGACCTGTGGTTATATTATGTATAGCTGTAATGTAACTTTTTCTTCATTTCTCTATTCTGTAATTAAGGATTGTACAAAGGTGCCTTTGTACCTAAGATGGTGCTGTAAGTGGCGACTTATAAACTTTTCACTGTACTCATTTGAGTACATGACAATAAAGCTAATTCAATTCAATAAAGTGAACCAAACTTCAAAGTCAAGGAATCAGAACAAAATATTATAAAAACAACATTGACTCAGACACTTGGTTCAAAACTTCATACGATAGTCAAAACTTATTAAGTTTACTACTCAAATCAAATTGTACCCAGCAAGATTGACAGTAACTATGGAATGGCTGAGTGTTATCAAGTCCTGTAGGAGATGCAGGGCTATGGTCAAATCATTTCTACACATTTTTAAATATGCCTATTTGTGAAAAAAATGGATGAGTAAAATGACACAAGATTTTGGATTGTCTGTATCAGCTCACCTCTAGATACATGGCTTGGCAAGTCTTTTTGCCAAGGGTGGGACACTTTGGAACCTGGACTTAGTACTTAAGAAGAAATTGTAGTGGTGGGCGTCACAGTATGGTATGAAGATGATCATAAATCATTAGAGATGGCTTGGGAGGAAAATTACTTGAAATATCAACACTTTAAGGAGGAGATTCTGGAATTAATGGTTGGCTGGTTCATTAAGTTGTTTAGGTTCATCATGGGACCCAGAGGGAAATGGCTGGAAAAAAATGGACTCATGCATTTCTTCAAGATCCAGAAATACAAATTCTTCATGCAGCTTATCTCAAAACTATCAGCTTCTTTGACACTTCAACTGCTGCTGATTTTCAGAGCTAAGTGATTGAAAAATCATCCACCATGGCCGCATGAGTATTGAGGACAAGTATCCAAGATAGAGAGAGATAGCAAGAACTGCAGATGCTAGACTCAGAGTTGATACAGTGTGGAGCTGGATGAACACAGCAGGTCAGGCAGCATCAGAGGAGTAGGAGAGGAGTTTCGGGCCGGGGTCCTCTGATGCTGCCTGACCTGCTGTGTTCGTGTAGCTCCACACTGTATCGTCCAGGACAGGGAGGTCATTCGACATCCAAATGGTTACTGTATGGACTGTATATAGATGATAACAAATACCTGAGTCTGAGTGGCAGGTATGGTGCACTGCCCCATATGATGTGCAGATTGACTTCAGAATGTTGTCTTTGACATGTTACCATTAGTAGTATGTGTTTTGTAGTTGTATGTTTGTTTTTATTACATTAAATGTATTTGGCTTTTTCTATGTTAATAATGCTAACTAATTAAAGTGCACGATGATCAGATGATATACTGAAGATTGTGGTGGTCCCAGGACATCATTGCAGAAGTATGCGCAAACGTCTTCAGCGGCTTCTTTCATCAGAAGGTCAAAAGTGGGATGTTCACCGATGAATACGCAATGTTCAGCACTATTCGTGACTCCTTAGATACTGAAGCAATCCATGTCCAACACAATAAGACCTGGACAATATTCAGATTTGGGTTGACAAGTGGCAAGTAATATTCATGCCACACAAGTGTAAGGCAATGACCATCTCCAACAAGAAGGAATCTAACCATCTCCTCTTTTCAATGGTATACCATCCCTGAATTCCCCGACTAGCATCCTGAGGATTATCATGGACCTGAAACTGAACTAGGCCAGCTATGTAAACATTTTGTTTACAAGAACAGTTCGAGGGTTGGAAATTTTGCCATCAGCAACTCATTTCCAAATTTCAAGTTATTGAGGTAAATCCTGAACTAATTTCAGGGAGCCTCTTGGCATCCTATTTACCCCTTATCTGTGTGAGTGTTTAAAAGGGTGAGGAAAAATGCAGTGGTATAATGTAAACAAAAAGTGGACCTTGAGCTGAATGATGGACAGAGAAGGTGACCATCCTGACATACTCGGTTATTGTCCTGTACTCATTGGTAAGAACGATTCAAAGAAGTGATTGACATAAGGTAAACTACAGCCCCAGGAAATACAGTAAATTCTATTAATGATTACTTCAAAGCAGGGAGCAGTCCTTGTTAGGTGGCAGTCCTGTTAGACAGCTGCTTTCTTCAGCTGGAAGATGGATCAGGAAAGATGGAGGAAGACCAAAGGAAGAGTTCCCTAACACTTTGGTTAGAGAGCAGAATGCTGCCGTCACAAACTACTGTGATCAACACAGTCTGTCCTAATCAGCTCTGCTATCAGTGAAGACCCTCAGCAGTCACCTGTGTATGTGTTTCCTGTCTATTAAGCTATTATATCTAAACTCCTCACTTTGATAAATTTTAATTACTTAAAAATACTCAACTGTCTAGTTTAGGTATCTGTACCTGCCAAACCTGAAATCTTACAATGTAGGAGCTGCAACAACACTGGACACCACTGAGGACAAAGCATTAGCATTGCATCCATCACCTTAAGTGTTCATTCCTTCCACTCCAGTGGCAGTACTGTGTACCATCTACAAGATTCACGGCTGCAAAACAAGGACCTGGGCCTAAGCCTGGGTCTGGGTGAGGTTTGTGATGTATGTCAGGGCCAAAAACCTGGAGTCCAGGCCAGGAGCAGCACTTTGATCTGTGATTTTTTTTGTCCCTGCCCCTGTTCCTTCGATAGCACGTTCCAAACTCAAAATGTTTTCCATCAAGAAGGACTAGACTAGCCAATGCCACCACCTTCAGGTAACCTTCCAAGCCACACATCATCCTGACTTGGAAGTAGATCCTTCACCTTTGTAACAGAATTGTGGATGTACCTAGCTGTATCATGGAGCAAGAAGGCTGCTCACCAACACGTTCACAAGGCAATTAGGGATGGACAATAAATGGTGACTTAACCATCGATGCCCACATTAAGTGATGGTGTAAAAAAAGTTAAATTTCGTGAACACAAGGAATTATTGTAGATATAATTCACAAAGTGTTCCAGTAAATTGCTTTTAAAATTGCAAACAGCTCTTTACACAGTTTCTTTGGTTTAAAGCAGTATTTTTTCTCATTTTTAGTCCATAATCCACAAGACTAAGTGGTCTTCACAATAGCAGCTGGAAAGAAATTCTCCATGTCAAAAATTGTAACAAAATATGATGCCTTCCTTATTTATTAAAAAATGTCAGCAATACCTATGGGAAAACTAGGGCCCATAAAAGACAAAAAAGGTCCTTTTATCTGCAGAGGCCAAAGGTGTTGGTATGGTTTTTAATTAAAACTTTAAATGTGTCTTTGCAAAAGAAAGTGATGATGCAGATACTGTAGTTTAGGAGGAGTGTGAAGTATTAGATATAATAGACATAGAGTAAAAGGAAGCGTTCATTGGAGTAGCATCCTTGAAAGTGGAGAAATCAGCAGGGTCAAATGACATGTACACTAGGCTGTTGAAAGAAGCCAGGGAGGAACTAGCAGAAGGCTTAATCAGGTGTGGTACCAGAGGGATGGAGTATGTTGTATCTTTGTTTAAAAGTGAGTGATGGTCAGACTGAATAATTACATGTCAGTCAGTGTAATATCAGTAGTGAGCAAATTATTGGAATCAATCCTGAGAGACAAGACAGACTATAATTTAGAACAGATTCATTAAGGATAGTCAGCATGAATCCATTAAGGAATGATTGTGTCTAACTTGATTGATTTTTTTTTGAGGAAGTAACGAGCAGGATTGATGAGGGTATTGCAGTTATATGGTCTACATGAATTTTAGCAAGGCTTTTGTCAAGGGGCCACATGGCAAACTAATTTTAAAAAGTCCATGGAAATGTGGCAAACTGTAGCTCATTTAAATGATGCCCAGTCCAAGGTTTACAAAACTTCTCCAAGTTGTTGACTTCTTTCTGTGGCCACCAACAAACCTTATGACATAGATAATTAGGAAATCAGGGAATTCGAACTTATGGCCATGAGCCTCAATGTTGACCAAGCGTGGAGTGCCATAATAACAAGTATACGTGACTAGTTACGGACCTAGTCGTCCTCCTTTGTGCTTGTCTGACTCCAGTGGAGAGATTTCCTCTGGGTCTGTTTCCGTGCTGTATTGACTCTCTGACTCTGTTTCCTATTGACTCTAGTTTCTTTGGGGCTCCTTGATAGTACATTTGGTAAAATATTGCTTTGTTGTGTAGGGCAGTCAACTCTCACCTCACTTCTAGAGTTTAGCTCATTTACTCATGTTTGGACCAAAGGTGTAATGAGGTCAGGTTCTGAGTGGACCTGACAGCACCCAAACTCGGTATAAATGGGTAGGTATTGCTGAGCAAGTGCTGCTTGACAGCCTTGTTGAACACCCCTTCCAACTCTTTGCTGCTGATTAAGAATAGACGGATGGGCAGTAATTGGCTTTCACCTGCTTTTTGTGGCCGTTCATACCTGAGCACTTTTCCACATTGCCAGGTAGATGCCAGTGTTGTGTCTTTTATGGAATAGCTTGGCTGAAATGTTGTTAGGGCCTCTAACTTTTGCAATATCCAGTTCCTTCCACTGTCTCTTTATGTCACATGGAGTGAGTCGAAATGGTTGAATACTGCATCCATAATGCTGGGGAAACTCAGGAAAAGGCCAAAATGGATCATCCACTCTGCATTTCTACCTGATGGTGGCTGCTAATGCTTCAGCCTTGTCTTGTCTTTTGCACTGATATGGATATTCGGGGACATTGTGATGCTTCCTTTATCTGTTGTTGCTTAATTGTTCATCGTCAGTCATGCCTGGATGTGACAGGATGTAGAGATTGGATTTGATCTGATCATGTAGTTCTATCTAACTCATTCTACTTCCATGTTTTGCATGCAATTCATGCTGTATTGTAGCTTCATTAGGTCGACAGCTCACTTTTAGGTATCTTGGTGCTGTTCCTGGCTTGATAGAGATGGTCATATGCCAAGCCATGAAGTTACAGATTGTGGTTAAATCCAGTTCTGCTACTGTAGATGGCCTACATTACCTCATTGAAGCCCTGTTTTAAGTTCCTTAAAGTCTATCCAATTTACACTGAGGTAGTGCCATACAACACAATGGAAGGTATCCTCAACATAAAAAGGATCTGTGTATTGGTCACTCCTACCAATACTGTCGTAGGCAGATGAATCTGCAACAGGTATACTGGTGAAGATAAGAGCAAGTAGATTTTTCCCTCTTATACGAACCCTCATCATCTGTAACAAAGTGCCAACTTGGTCAATAGTTCTGATACTGAGCCACTCTTGGTGATATTTTAGAACATAAAAAACATCAAACATAGAACACTACAGGCCCTTCGGCCCACGATGTCGTGCCGATCTATTGTCCTACTAAGATCAAACTATCCTGCATACCCTACATTTTACTGTCCTCCATGTGCCTATCCAAGAGTCACTTAAAAGTCTCTAAAGTATCTGACTCCACTACCACTGCCAGCAGTGCATTCCACACACCCACTACTCTCTGTGTAAAGAACCTGCCTCTGACATCTCCCCTATACCTTCCTCCAATTGTCTTAAAATTATGCACTCGAGTAATAGTATTTCCGCCCTGGGAAAAAGTCTCTGACTATCCACTCTACCTTGGTGATGGACATTGAGGCCCTCCATCTAAACTAGATATTATGTCCTTCCCAACCTCAGTTCTTCTTCCAAATGGTGCTCAACAGTGAGAAGTACGGATTCATTGCTTGAGGGAGGAGAGGTTTAGCAGTTGGTACTTGTAGGAGGTTTCCTTGCCCATGTTTGACTTGATACCATGAGACTCAGATTCAATGCTGAAGCCTCCCAGGGTACCTATCTTCCAACTGTATACCACTGTACCTGTCCTTCTCTGGTGTGCCTGTCTTGTTGGTAGGACAGTAAATAGCTAGGGATGATGATCATGGTGCCTATGACATTGTCTATTAAGTTTTATTCTGTGAGTACAGCTGCATCAGGCTGTAGCTTGACTAGTCTGTGAGACAGTTCTCCAAATTTTGGCAAAAACCCATAAATGTTCGCATGATAGTCTTTGCAATATTGACAGACCTGGGTTTGTCATAGTCGTTGCCAGTGACTAGATCAATGCTATGGAATCTATCCAATTTAATTCCTTTTTACAGACTTGGTTGTGGTTGTGTTACAACTGAGTGTCTCACCAGACTATTTCGGCTATCATTGTTGAGACAATCACATTGCCGTGGATCTGGAGTCCCATGGAGGCTAGACCTGACAAGTACAGTAGCTTTCCTTTTCTAAAGAGGATTAATATGCCAGACTTATTTTTTAAACTGACAGTTAATAATGGTTACCGTTCAAATGGTTTTTTATTCTTGACACATTAATTGAATTTAAATTCTACCAGCTACTGTAGTGAGATTTGAGACCATGTCCCCAGAGTAATAACCTGGGCCTTTGGATGACCAGTCTGGTGCCATTTTCACTGTGCCACATATTTTCTTTTGAGTGATAATTTTCAAAGAAAAAATAAATTTGCAATTGTGTAATGTTAACATGGCATACTGTTTTATCTTCACTGCCTAAATGATGAGTGAGTGAAATACATCATTCACTCTTTATAGAACTCACCTCATTTTAGGTACATTAATCTTAAAAACATGTTATAAAATAGGTAGGCAATCTATTTCCACTTAAGAATACAAAACTCTACACTGAACTGACAGACCTTTTGGAGGTAGCAAAGTACAGCTAATGGATTGCTCATATAAGCAGACAAAATCCATTACTTGTTTAAAAAGGCTTCCTGATCTAACTCTTTGGAATTGGAATTTCTGATTATCATGTTATAGAATCCTACAGCATGGAGACAGGCCCTTTGGCCCAATCTGGACCGTGCCAACCAAAATGTCCATCTACGCTACGCCCATTTCCCTGTACTTGGCTCATATCCTTCTAAACCTTTCCTATCCACGTATTTGTCCAAATGCCTTTTAAATGTTGTTAATGTACTCGCCTCAACCATTCCACTGGCAGCTCATTCCATATGTGTACCATGCTGTGTAAAAAAGTTGCCCCTCAGGTTCCCGTGTATTCTTTCCCCTCTTACCTTAAACTGATGTCCTCTGGTCCTCGATTCCCCAACCCTGGGAAAAAGACTGAATGTATTTACCCTATCCATTCCTCTCATGATCTTATACACTTCCATAACATCTCCCATCAGTCTCAGAAGAAAAAAATCCCAGCTTGTCCAACTTTTCCCTATAACTCAGTCTCTTGAGGCGTGGCAACATCCTTGTAACTTTTTTCTGCACTCTTTCCAGTTTAATAACATTCTTCCTATAGCAAGGTGACCAAAACTGAACACAATACTGCAAGTGCGGCCTCACCAACATCACGTATAACTGCATCATAACTTCCCAACTTCTATACTCAATACCCTGACTGATGAAGGCTAGTGTGCCAAAAGCCTTCTTCACTGCCCTGTCTACCTGTGAATCCACTTTCAGAGAACTGTGCACCTGAACTCCAAGGTCCCTCTGTTTCACTACACTCCTTAAGGCCCTACCATTCACCATGAAACTCCTACCTGGATTTGACTTTCCAAAATGCAACACCTCATACTTATCTACATTAAACTTCATTTGCCATTTCTTGGCCTACTTCCCCAGCTGCTGCAATTTCTGATAACCTTCCTCACTGCCCAGGACATTGTCTATTTTGGTGTCATCCGCAAACTTACTAATCAAGCCTTGTACATTCTCATCCAAATCATCGATATAGATAACAAACAGCAATGGGCCCAGCACCGATCCCGGAGTCACACCACTAGTCACAGGCCTCCAGTCAGACAAGCATCCTTCCAGTATTACCCTCTACTTCCTACCACCAAGCCAATTGTGTATCCAATTTGCCAGCTCTCCCTGGATTCCAAGTGATCTAACCTTCCAGAGTAGCCCAACATGTGGAACGTTATTAAAGGCCTTAATGAAATCCATATAGACTACGTCTACTGCCCTGCCGTCATCAACCTTCCTGGTCACTTCATCAAAGAACTCTAACAAATTTGTGAGGCATGATCTCCCACGCTCAAAGCCTTGCTGACTACTCCTAATCAAACCCTGCCTTTCCAAATGCATTTATATCTTATCCCTCAGAATCCTCTCAAGTATCTCACCTACCACAGATGATAAGCTTACTGGTCTATAATTCCCAGGTTTTTCTTTGCAGCTCTTCTTGAATAAAGGCACAACATTTGCTACCCTTCTCTTCTGGGACTTCATTCGTGGCTAACGATGATACAAGTATATCAGCTAGGAACCCCGCAATTTCTTCCCTCGACTCTTGCAGGGCTCTTGGATATATCCGGTCAGGACCAGGAGATTTATCCAACTTCGTACATTCTAATTCCCTCTTGTTTTCAGCGGCAGCAGCGCGAGCCAGAGTGCCGACGGGAAGGTAAGGCAGTTTTTGTTTCTCCCTGTATAAAAACTTACCTCATGCAGCAAGCGGCCCTCTTGTTTTCAGCGGCGTGTTTGGAGGGAACGTGAGCCAGGAAGAAACAGATAAATTCGGGCATTGGCTAAACCCGAAACACTACATGTGTAGTGTCTCCCACCCGTCCTCCTCCTCTAACCAAAAAAGACTGTGTGGAGGTTTGGTAAGGTAAGGCTTTTTTTTATTCTTCTTCTGGAAATCTCGAGTAGAGGGAATAGAAGCTAGGGCAGTTGCATGCTCCTCTTGCAGGATGTGGGAGGTAAGGGTCACTGCTGGTGTCCCCTCTGACTTCACCTGCGAGAAGTGCACCCAACTCCAGCTCCTCAAAAACCGTGTTAGGGAACTGGAGCTGGAGCTGAATGAACTCCAGATCATTCGGGAGACTGAGGGGGTGATAGAGAGGAGTTACAGGGAGGTGGTCACACCCAAGGTACAGGAAAAAGGTAGCTGGGTGACTGTCAGAAAGGGGAAAGGAAATAGGCAGACAGTGCAGGGATCCCCTGTGGCCGTTCCGCTCAGTAATAAGTATACCATTTTGGATACTGTTGGGGGGGGTGACCTACCAGGGGAAGGCCATAGCGGACAGGTCTCTGGCACTGAGCCTGACCCTGTGGCAAAGAAGGGAAGTGGGGAGAATAGGAGAGTAATTGTAGTGGGGGATTCAATAGTAAGAGGCACAGACAGGCGGTTCTGTGGACGCGAACGAGATGAAAGGATGGTATGATGCCTCCCGGGTGCCAGGGTCCGTGATGTCTCGGATCGGGTCTTCAAGATCCTTAAGGGGGAGGGTGAGCAACCAGCAGTCATGGTACACATTGGTATCAATGACATAGGTAGAAAAAGGACTGAGAATGTGAAAAACGAGTACAGGGAGTTACGTTGGAAGCTGAAGTCCAGGACAAACAGGGTAGTTATCTCTGGATTACTACCAGTGCCACGTGATAACAAAGTAAGAAATAGGGAGAGAGTGCAGCTAACACGTGGCTACAGGGCTGGTGTAGGAGGGAGGGCTTCCATAATGTGGATAATTGGAGCACATTCTGGGGAAGTTGGGGCCTGTACAGTAAGGACGGGTTGCACCTGAACTGGAAGGGCACAAATATCCTGGGAGGGAGGTTTGCTAGAGCGGTATGGGATGGTTTAAACTAGTTTGGCAGGGGATGGGGAACCGGATTTATAATTCAGAGGATGAGGTATTCGGCCTTCCATCAGACACAACAGGGAGTGAGGTCATTTATAAAGAAGTGTGGTTGATGGAGCGTAATTGCTGACACCGAGATGGTTTGAGGTGTGTATACTTCAATGCAAGAAGTATCAGAAATAAAGCGGATGAACTTAGCCCATGGGTCGGTACTTGGAAGTACGATGTTGTGGCCATTACAGAAACTTGGGTAACTCAGGGAGAGGAATGGATGTTGGAAGTTCCGGGATTTAGATGCTTTAAAAGAAATAGGGAGGGTGGAAAAAGAGGTGGGGGAGTGGCATTGCTAGTCAGGGCAAGTATAGCAGCTACTGAAAGGCAGTTCGAGAATGATATGTCTACAGAGTCAGTTTGGGTTGAGGTCAGGAACAAGAAAGGAGCAATCACTTTGTTGGGGGTTTTTTTACAGACCCCCTAATAGTTGCAGAGAAGTAGAGGAGCGGATTGGGAGGCAGATACTGGAAAGGTGCAGAAGTCACAGGGTTGTAGTCATGGGTGATTTCAACTTTCCAAATATCGATTGGAAACATTTTAGTTGTAATAGTTTAGATGGAGCAGATTTTGTCCAGTGCGTTCAGGAAGGATTCCTGACAAAGTATGTAGATAGACCAACACGAGGAGAGGCCACTTTGGATTTGGTGTTTGGCAACGAACCGGGCCAAGTGTTAGACCTGTTGGTAGGAGAGCATTTTGGCGGTAGTGATCATAACTCTGTTTCTTTCACGATAGTCATGGATAAGGATAGGTACATATGGCAGGGTAAAGTTTATAATTGGGGGAAGGGTAATTACAATTCAGTTAGGCAAGAACTGGGTAACAGAAATTGGGAACAGATGCTGTCAAGGAAGAGCACCACAGAAATGTGGAGATTGTTTAAGGAATGCATACTGCATGTGCTCGCGATGTTTGTCCCTATCAGGCAGAAAAGATGCGGTCGAGTGAGGGAGCCATTGTTCTCGAGAGAGGTCGAACGACTGGTTAAGAGGAAGAAGGAGGCTTATGTAAGGTTTAGGAAAAGAGGAACAGAAAAGGCTCTAGAGGGATACAAGTTAGCCAGGAAGGAGCTGAAGAAAGGGCTTAGGAGAGCTATAAGGGGGCATGAGAAAACCTTGGCGGATAGGATCAAGGAAAACTCCAAGGCTTTTTACACATATGTGAGGAATAAGAGAATGACCAGAGAAAGGGTAGGGCCGATCAAGGATTGTAAAGGGAAGTTGTGCACAGAGCCTAAAGAGATAGGAGAGGTCCTTAACGAATACTTTTCTTCAGTATTCACAACTGAGAGGGACCTAGTTGTAGAGGAGGACGTTGTGAAACAGGCAGGTAGGCTAGAGGAGGTTGATGTTAGTAAAGAAGATGTGCTAGGAATTCTGAGGAAGTTGAAGATAGATAAGTCCCCGGGCCTGATGGGATTTATCCAAGGATTCTATGGGAATCGAGGGACGAGATCGCAGGGCCTTTGGCGATGATCTTTTCGTCCTCACTGTCCACAGGTATAGTGCCGGAAGATTGGTGAGAGGCAAACGTCATTTCCTTGTTCAAAAAAGGGAACAGGGATAACCCTGGAAATTACAGACCAGGTTGTCTTATGTCAGTGGTGGGCAAATTATTGGAAAGGGCTCTGAGAGATAGGATTTATGATCACTTGGAAAGGCACAGTTTGATTTGTGATAGTCAGCATGGATTTGTGAGGGGTAGATCATGCCTCACAAACCTTACTGAATTCTTTGAAGAGATGACCAAACACGTAGATGAAGGTGGAGCAGTGGATGTGGTATACATGGATTTAAGTAAGGCGTTTGATAAGGTTCCCCATGGTAGGCTCATGCAGAAGGTAAGGAGGCATGGGATAGGGGGAAATGTGGCAGATTGGATTCAGAATTGGCTGACCCTTAGAAGACAAAGGGTGGTAGTGGATGGAAAATATTCAACATGGTGCTCAGTTACGAGTGGTGTACCACAAGGATCTGTTCTGGGTCCTCTTCTATTTGTGATTTTTGTAAATGATTTGGATGAAGGAGTGGAAGGGTGGATTAGCAAGTTCGTGGACGATACGAAGGTGGGTCACATTGTGGACAGTGCAGAGGGCTGTTCTAGGTTACAAAGGGACGTTGATAGAATGCAGAGCTGGGCTGAGAAATGGCAGATGGAGTTTAACCCTGAAAAGTGTGAGGTGATTCATTTTGGTAGGACAAACTTGAAAGCAGAATACAGGGTTAACGGAAAGATTCTTGGCAGTGTGGAGGAGCAGAGGGATCTTGGGGTTCATGTCCACAGTTCCCTGAAAGCTGCCACCCAGGTGGATAGAGTTGTTAAGAAGGCGTATGGTGTGTTAGCTTTCATTAATAGAGGGATTGAGTTCAAGAGCCGTGAAGTTATGCTCCAGCTATACAAAAGGCTGGTTCGGCCACATCTGGAGTATTGTGTCCAGTTCTGGTCACCTCATTACAGGAAAGATGTGGAAGCTTTGGAAAAGGTGCAGAGGAGATTTACAAGGATGTTGCCTGGAATGGAGGGAAGGTCTTACGAGGAAAGGTTGAGAGAGCTAGGGCTTTTCTCTTTAGAATGACGAAGGATGAGAGGTGACTTGATAGAGGTGTACGAAATGATCAGAGGTATAGATAGAGTAGACAGCCAGAGACTTTTTCCTAGGGTGGAAGTAGCTTTTACGAGGGGACATTGTTTTAAAGTGAAAGGAGGTAGATATAGGCGAGACGTCAGAGGTAGGTTCTTTACTCAGAGAGTGGTAGGGGCGTGGAACGCATTGCCGGAGAGGGTAGTGGAGTCGGCCTCATTAGGGGCATTTAAGCGACTGTTAGTTATGCATATGGATGATAGTATAAGGTAGCGGTGGAGGTTAGATAGACCTTAGGTTTCGGGTAGAAGTTCGGCACAACATCGTGGGCCAAAGGGCCTGTACTGTTCTATGTTCTAATACTTCCAATACCTCCTATACTCTAATATGGATTGTCTGCAAGATATCGCCACTAACTTCCCCAAGTTCCCAAGTCTTCATGTCTTTCTCCACGGTAAACACAGTTGAGAAGTATTCATTGAGGACCTTGCCCATCTCTTGCGGTTCCACACATACATGTCCACTTTGGTCCTTGAGGGATCCTATTCTCTCTCGTTAGTGTTTTTCCTTAACATACTTAAAGAATCTCTTTGGATTCATGCTAACCTTCTCAGCCAAAATTATCTCATGCCCCCTTTTTGCCCTCCTGTATACCCTATATCTGTCCAGGGATTCCCTTGATCCCAGCTGTCTGCTCCTGAGCCATGCCTCCTTTTCTTCTGGTCAAAGCCTCAATATCTCTTGTCATCCAGGGTTCCCTACTCCTGCCAACCTTGCTCTTCACCCTCACAGGGACATAAAGACCTTGCACTCTAGCTATGACGTTTTAAAGGCCTCCCACTTGCCGGAGGTCCCTTTGCCTGCAAACAAACTACTCCAATCAACCCCTGCAAGCTCCTGTCTAATTCCATCAAAATTCTCAGTGCCCCAATTTAGAACTTGAACCTGTGGACCAATTTTGTCTTTTTCCATAACTATTTTAAAATTATTAGAACTATGGTCACTGGTCCCAAAGTGCTCCCCCACTGTCACCTCAGTCACCTGTCCTGCTATATTTACTGAGTAGGTCCCTCTATATACTGCTAAGGAAACTTTCCTGAACACATTTAACAAATTCCACCCCATAAAAGCCCTTAATACTATGGCAGTCGAGTCTGTGTTAGGAAAATTAAAATCCCCCACTATGACAACCCTATTGCTCCTGCAAGTCTCTCCAGTCTCCCTGCATATTTGTTCTTCTAGGCCTACAGTACAACCCCAATAATGTCACCATCCCCTTCTTATTTCTTAGCTCCACCCACAAAGCCTCACCAGATGATCCCTCAGTTATTTCATCTCTGACTACTGCTGTGATACTCCCCTTAATCAAAATGCAACTTCCCTTCCCCTCTTCCCTCCACCTTTATCCCGCCCTGCACTAATTCTTTAGTTACGCATTCGTCTGCCATATCGTCCTGTTCTTAACCTCACTAGCACGTGGCACTGGAAGTAATCCGGAGATTACCACCTTCGAGGTCCTGGTTTTTAACTTTTTACCTATCTCTCTGTAATCACTCTGCAGGACCTCATCCTTATCCTACCTTTGTCATTTGTGCCAACGTGCACAATAACTTCTGGCTGCTCACTCTCCCCCTTGAAAACGCTCTGCAGCTGCTCCGAGACATCCTGGACCCTGACACCAGGAAGGAACACACCATCCTGGAATATCGTCTGCGGTCACAGAATCTCTAGTTTGTCCCCCTAACTATCAAATTTCCTACCACTAAGGTCCTGTTTACCTTTACACTTTCCCACTGTACCCCAGAGCCAGTTGTAGTGCCACCAACCTGGCTACTGGTGCTTTCTCCTGATCAGTCATCCCCCCCCCAACAACAGTATACCAGGCCCACAATGATCCGCCCTTCAGAGGTGACTGGTTCCAGGCTCTAATATATGTGCTGAAGTGATGCCTCTCCTTTGCTGTTGCCCTCTGCTGGATCAAAAAAAAATTTGCCTTTTCAAATTTTTTCCCTCTAGAGTTGAAAATGCAGACACACAAAGATCATTTCAGCTGGGATCAAAGACAAAAGTAGAAGGATTAGCTTCTCCAATTTGAGGTGGATGCACTTCCTCTGAGATTTAGTCACTATTTTCGTCAGTCAATTTCTGCTGGGGAGAAAACTTGTCCTCTTCACTGGGGTAGTAGGAACTGCAGATGCTGGAGAATCCTAGACAACAAGGTGCGGAGCTGGATGAACACAGCAGGCCAAGCAGCATCATAGGAGCAGAAAGGCTGACGTTTCGGGCCTAGACCCTTCATCAGAAACGTCAGCCTTTCTGCTCCTATGATGCTGCTTAGCCTGCTGTGTTCATCCAGCTCTGCACCTTGTTCTCTCCTCACTGGGGTGTGTTTTTGTTGAAAGTCTCCCTAAATGTCTGCTGTTGCTTCCTTACTGTCATTCCTTCTAATTTATCAGTCCAGTTCACTTGAACTAAGTCTATCCTCATTTCATTGTCATTCCCATATTTAAATTCAACACAGTTGTTGAGAATGAGGGTGAAAGTGAGATAGCAATGTTGGCTGTAGATAGGGAGTCTTATCTTACTGTTGTAAGCTCTCCTACAGTGCAGGCATCGATTGCAGTCTGATGGAGGATGGATTGTTAATATTAACAGCTATCCTCTTTATTTTCTATCGCTCTCGATGTTCTTTTTGTGTTTTCTCTTGATAATTGGAATTGATAATAAATCGTCAGCTTCCCATCTGCCGAAGTTGATAGAGCACATTTTCATGGAGGCTTTCGGCATTGTCTCTAAAATGTTTCCTTTGCTCAGAGTAAAGCCCCCGTGTGGGCAGTCTTGATCTGGGCGTCCTGACGACGTTCACCGTCCATCACAGCTGATGTGAGATTGTCATGACCTGTGTACTTGACAGACATGTCTTGGAGGGAAGTGGACATCCGAACTCTCCGGATGGGTAGCGTGGTTAGCTTCACTGTTACACCAAATTAGGGGCCTTGAATGCACCATCACGGTCCCGAAGGCAGATTCTACCTGAACAAAAACATCTTGAACACACACACTATGTCTTTCAGCGTTGTTGATAAATCTGAGAATAGGAACTCCGGAGTTTAATGCATAGGCAAAGTGGAAACTGCATCCCATGCTCAGATTTAGCAATGCAAAGGTTATGAATTAAAATGAATAATACATGGATAGGTGCAAATTCTTTAGGTGACCTCTTACCTAGTACTTGCATTCAGGTGAAAGTCCCTTCAGCGTTGACCGTGACCTGAACTGCGGTCGCTTAGCAGACATTGATTGAGATTTGGAGTGACGTCTGTCCCGGCAGCGCTCGCGCAGATGTTCCGGTTTCTCCGCCGTTGCCGCTGCTATACCTGCAATGGCGGCCTTCAGCAAATTAGTGACAGCCAAACATTCTGCGCTCGGAGCGGCCGCTGTCTTTGTACTCTTTGCGTTGAGTAGAAGACGGGGCAGAGGCACATTGCACAGGTACAGGATCGCGCTTGCTGTTACTGACCATTCGAAAGCCGGATTCCCTGTCGCGTGTTACTCGAGGCCGGGGATTTAAAAACGGCCTAGTCATTTCAATCTGGAAAGACAGGAGTGACAGAAGCTGACAAACATGACAGTACATTGATTGAAGGAAAGGTCGGCCCCACGATCCTCTGTAATTTTGTTATCTTTGTTGTGCGATTTGTTTTACTTCATCGGTAATTGGTTATTGCTTTGCTGTAACTACTGTCGAAAGCAACCTTTCTAAAGCATTATTTTAATTCATCCTCTCTTTGGATTTTACCAATAATTGATAAAACTGTCATTTGCAATATTTTGTTCGCGATTGCTGAAAATGTAATGCTTTCTCGCACTTAAACCTGGCAATTTAATGGTCCAACTACTCAGCTTCATTGTTAATTCGTACAGCTTAGAGAACAGCGTCGTAACTCTTCACATTTGGTTATTGCTTGATTACTTAGCGGTGATTGTTCCCTTTATTTCGTGGGATGTGGTATTGCTGGCATGAAAATTTGTTGCCCACCCCTAATTGTCGTTGATCTTTGTGGCTAACTGGAGCATTAGCCATTTTCTGGAGTCTCATGTCGGCCAGAATAATGACTGCAGATTTTCTTCCCTTAAGCGCATCTAGTGAACCAGTTGAGGTTTTTTTTACAACAGTGGAGTTGTGAAATTAGCTTTTATCGCCAAGTTTGAGCATCGGTCTGGGTTCTAGTCTAGTGACATTGCCATTATTCCACCACCCCTCCTGTGATTATTGATTGAATACTTGTTCTGGGTTCAGGACCCCAATGTTGAATGAACTTCCAGGCCATGATTCAGCATTGATTTATGTTGTTTGATGTTATAATCTGATTTTTGATGAGCTGGCCAAGAGTGCATGTTCATTGAAATAAAATCAAGAACTGTGGATGCTGGAAATCTGAAACAAAAACAGAAATGTTGACCTGAAACATCGACTCTGTTTTCTCTCCACAGAATCTGCCAGACATGCTAAGTTACTCCAGCAATTTCTATTTTTGTTGTTGCATGCTCACTGTATATTTAAGATGGCAGGCAGGTGGGTAGGCTTTCAAATCTGTAGGATCAGCAGGAGGCACTCCAGCACAGAGATTGGGAAATGCTGGTACCTCTAATGTAGATTGGAGAAGGAGAAGTCACCTCAAGATGGAAGTGGCAGCTGAAGACATTTTGAAAAGTTTTAATATTTATTTTGGTATTAAAAAAAATTCTTCAGCCCCCCCTCTGGGGCTTTTGCCAACTGTTTTAAATTTGTACCCTCCAGTTACTGACTCTCCTGCCAGTTCTGGGAAGCATCTGATCAGGTCCTGTGGTAGAGGTGAGTACAATTAGAACACTTAAAAGACCTTTGGTACATGAATGGCAAATGGGACTTGTTCAGTTTTGGAAACCAGCTCAGCATGGACAAGGTGGGCTGAAGGGTCTGTTTTTGTGCAGTATAACTTTGATATCTGTGCTGTAGTGTCCCTCTGGGGCTTGGAAGATGGCTTAAACTTTCTATTATGACACTTTACTGAGATTCCTCCTTTGTAAGCATTTTGGTATAAAAAAACTGTTTGGACATGCTATGATCCTCACTGCATCGTAGCCGGTGGTAGGTCTTGAAACCAGATTTTCTAGAACTGTAGTATATTTTACTGTTTTAGCACATTATCAGTTAATAAGGTCAGGTATTTTGGAGGCTGGAAGTATATTAGTAACTGGAAGGATTGTGAGTATAAGGAAACATAGAATAAGTGTTTGAAATGAAAATATTTGTCAATATTTTCCACCCTCATTTCATTGCCATACGTGCTTACTTCCATCTCCAGTCTCCTAAGTCACTCTCACTGTCGACTAAAATCACATTTAAACTTGTAATGTCTCTTGACTTGATATTTCATAATGTGCCATGTTCCAAACCTCTTCCTCCTCAAATTTCTGCCTGAAGCAGGCCCTTGGCAAATATTCGGTGAAGAATGGCAAAGTACTGTCATTTTTGTTTTGATTATGGGTAGACCGCAAAGGCAGATCCCTAGTCCATCTGTTAAATCTCCTCTTAACCTTTTCTGCTGTAAGATGAGCAATTCTCCCATCGTTAGTCTCTCCATAAAACTGAAGTACCTCATCCCTGAAACCATTCCAGTAAATTCCCTGTTTTATCTTCTCCACGACTTTTGCATTCAATATTTTGGTTAATGTAGAATTAAAAGCACGATTCCAGCTGAGGCTGAACCAGTGATTTTTCAAAGGGTTAGCACAAACTTCCTTGCTTCCATAATCTGTCACTTTGATAAAGCCGGTGATCTGAATACATTTTTTTAACAATTTTCTCAACTTGTCCTGCCACCATATTAAATGTGAACCCTCACATCTCTCTGTTTCAGTAGCCCTTTAAAATTTTGCGTTTCGTTCTCCTTATTCTTTGCACAACAAAAAAAAGCATTCTTTCACACATTGCCTTGTCCAGCTTTCCACCAATTTTATGCAACCTTGAAGTTTCTTTCACTAATTATTACATTTCCAAGTTTTATGTCAGTTGTAGATTCTGAAATTATGCTACCTTTACCCGAGATTCAAGATCAGTGTCCCTGAGACACACCACTGCAAACCTCCATTTGAAAAATGAAATTTGACCACGACTCTCTGATTTCTGTGTCAAACAACTTTGTGTCCACACAGTCATTATCCACATAATCTCATGTCTTCAGTTTTATTAGCAAGTCTGTGATGTGATTCTTCATCAAACATTTTTGAAAGTTCATATATGTAATTTTAAATTTTTTCCCTTAATCACCCCTCTCTATTGTTTAATCAAAAAGTTTAAATTACTTTATCAGCTGTGATTTAACAAATTCGTGTTAGCAATTATTTATTAACCAATGCATTTCAAAGTGAAAATACACTTCTCGGATGCTAGATTCTTAAAGCTTCCTTGTTATCAACACTCAGTTTCACCCAGTACTGTCCCTGCACTTTTATAACAAAGCATGTGCCATTTTCAAACTTTGATCCTCTGGCACCATTCCCATATTGAAGAAACATTGAAAGACTTAGGCTAGAATCATAGTTCTTTCAGTTTCACCAGTTGACATCAGCAACATCCAACGATGCCCTTTGCCTCCACAAGGTTATTTTCTTTTTGGTCCTAATTGACCCTCCCCTTCTTTTTGTGCCTTTTGAATTCCTTTTAGCTTTTTAGTTTCTTAATTGCATCACCAGATATGTAATATCCATCAATTATAGGTCACCGGCTAAGTGCCACGTTGTTTTATGTATGCCAAAGCCTGTATTTACATAATTGATCATATTCCTGTAGAAGGCCGGTATTATGATCTGCCAGTGACAGTTGGTATGACTTTGCAAGATCTTCAAAGCATTTACGAAGACCGTCAAGAAGATCAGGAGCAGTGAAATGTTGTTACTGATTGCTTTTATAACATAATACAATGGTTGAACAAATAAAAGTCATTGTTGTTTCATTGATTGTTAAGCAGATTTTGGTTTGGAGAAAAGTTCACTTGTAACTTTCACACACTGTTCATGTATAAGAATGGGAAGTTGGAACCAACAAAATATCATCATTTAGTGTAAATTCACTTTGAGTGGGTAAAGGTTTACATACCTGGAACAAATGCTGCATTTCTGTCTGTCCTGTACTATTTACAATAAGTACTACAGCCATATTCTTGATGGCTGTTGCGATCAATGCAACAGGGGGAAAAAAAAAGAGGATAAAATAAAGTAGTTGGAAAGTCAACACTCATTTTGCCCCCTGTGATTTATCAAGATATTTGCATTTATGGAATGAAAGTGCAGGCTAGGTGGATTACTGATGATAAATGTGGGGTTATGGGGAGTGGGTCTGGCTGGGATGCTCTTTGGAGAGTTGGTGCAGACTTGATGGGCCGAATGGTCTCTTTCTGCACTGTAAGAATTCTATGATTCTATGATCTGACGGCCAAAGATAAAAAAATCTTGTTCAGACTATTGTGTGTTTAGTTTAATGGAACAATTGATATTTAGAGTTCAGTGACACACTGTTCCAAATGTTACATAATTTTGTAAGCTGTACCTAGATTGCCATGATGGCACATTTCCTATTTTTGAAATCAACTCTTGCACAATGCCACGTTTTAAAAAATCAGTACAAATATTTTACATAGCAAATAATCTACCATACTTAAAAACAATTGTACAAAACCAGTGTGATTAAATGAATATGCCTGTTAAGATATCGGTCTCTTCAGAGAGAATGCATATATATAATGCATATATTAACCTAGTATTTGAATATTTGAAATCTCTGATTTCTTTACACGATCATGATGTGATGTTGGTTAATTAGTCATTAAGACGTTACATCTTTATCACAAATAAATAATAGGACCATAAAGACGTAGGAGCAGAAGTAGGCCATTCAGCCCGTTGAGTCTGCTTCATCATTTATTGACATCATTGTAGATCTGATAATCCTCAACTCCATTATCCTGCCTTTTCCCTTTAAACCTTGATTCCCTTGCTGATTAAAAATCTGTCCATCTTAGCCTTGAATATACTTAATAACATAGCCACAACAGTGGCTGCGGTACAGTATTCCACAGATTCATTACCGTCACCTCATCTCTGTCTTAAATGTGTGACCCCTTATTCAAAGATTATATCATTTGGTCCTGGACTCTCAATTAAGGGAAAACAACCTATCTCCCTCTACCCTGTCAAGTCCTCGAAGATGACTGTATGTTTCAGTAAGGTCGCCTCTCATTCTTCTACGTTTCAGTGAATACACACCCGACCTATTCAGCCTCTCCCCATAAGACAGTCGCTCCGTACCTGGTTTCAGCCTAGTGAACCTCCTCTGGACTGACTGCAATGCCAGTATAACTTTCCTTAGGTGAGGGGTCCAAAACTGCTCACAGTATTCTAGCTGTGTTCTGACTAGTGACATGTCAAGTTTTGACAATTTCCCAACTTTTATACTCCATTTCCTCTGAAAAGAAAGCCAACATTCAACATCAAATAAGGAATAAAAAGGAGGAATTTGATGCATACCTGAATAATAATAGTAATAGAAATCAGGAAGAGTATCTCAAATGCACGAGAGAGTCTAAGGCTGGAATAAGAAAGGCTCAGAGGAAGTATGAGGAAAGGATGGTAGGCTGCACTGAAGCAAAGAGTAAAATGTTCTTTAACCATATTCATTGTAAAAGATTAGTGAAGAATAGAGTGGGGCCTGCAAAGAATTGTCAGGGTAAGCTGCTCACTCAAGCAAAGATTACGGCAGAGGTACTAAATTAGTACTTTGCTTCTGTCTTTACCAAATTAGAAAATGGTGAGAGTTACCTAGTTGAAAATGTGGGTGCTGAGCAACTGAACAGTATATTGATACGTAAAGATTTTTTTTTCAAAAAGGCTGGCAGCACTCCAGGTAGAGAAGTCACCAGGCCCAGATGGGATGCATCTTAGATAACTAAGAGAGGTAAAGGAGCAAACTGCAGAGCATTTGACAGAAATTTTCCAGGCCTGTCTGAACACAGGATTAGTCCCAGGGAATTGGAGGATTGCAAACGTGACACTGTTGTTTGAGAAAGGGACAGAGGACAACCCAGAAACCTACAGACCTGTCAGCTTAATGTTAATAGAAGGAAAATGATGGAGGCCTTAATGTGGAATAAGGTTAATATATACCAGAGAAAGATAGTTAATTCTTGACAGTCAACGTGGCTTTGTCAAGGGCAGATCATGTCTGACAAATCTGATTGAGTTCTTTGAGGTGGCACAGGCTGTGGATGTTGTATGTTTGGAAATTTTCTGAAAGCATATTGTACGGTACCACATGGCAGGCTACTTTGAGATAGATGGGTCATTGGCAGCATGGATTAGAAGTTGGCTAAAAGATGGGTAGGTACAGATGGGCATTTCTCAGATTGGAGACAAGTTGCAAGTGGTGTTCATTAGGGATCGGTATTGGGACCCTTGCTTTTTCTGATTCATAAGTGGTTTGAGATGGGTATTGAGGGCAAAATCTCTAAATTTTTACATGATACTAAGCTAGGGAGAATAGTGAGTTGTGAGGATGATGCTGAGCAACTTCGGAGGGATATTGACAAGTTGGCCAAATGAGCCGACACAGGCACAATGGTACAACTTTGAGGGGAGCATAGGAGCAGAGGGACCTCGGGATTCATGTGCATAATTCTCTGAAAGTGGCCAGGCAAGTTGAAACAGTTGTAAAGACAGCTTATAAGATTTTGAGTTTATAAATAGAGGCATACAGTATAAAAGCAAGGAAATAATGCTGCACCTCTATAAATCATTGGTCAGACCACATTTGCGGGTATTGTGTTCAATTTCCTTTATTTTAGGAAGCATGTTAAAGACCTGGAGAGAGCGCAAAGTAGATTGATACCAGCAATGAGAGATTTTGAATACAAGGAAAGATTAGAGAAATTGGGCTTATTGTGCTTGAAGCAAAGAATATAAAGAAGTAACCTTATTCGGGTGTTCAAAATTATAAACAATTTTGGGGTAAAGAAGGATATTTTGTTTCCACTAGTTGGTATGTCAGTAACTAGCAGTCACAATTTCAAGATTGTCAGCAAGAGAGCTAGGAGTGACATGAGGAGAAACTACTTTACTCAGAGTGTTGATAGAATTTGGAATGCATTGCCTGGGAGAGTGATGGAGGTGAATTCCATGTGAGGTTTCAAAAGAGAGCTGGATATATTTTTGAAAGTGATAAATTTAGAAGGCTGCAGAGATAAGGCCGGAGAATGGGACTAGCTGGGTAACTCTTTTGGGAGCCAGTACAGACCCAATGGGTCAAATACCTCCGTTTATCCTGTAAAATTCAATGATTCTGTCATCCAATTTGCCTTTCCTATTACCTCTTAAACTTGTGTAATAGTAGGTTATATTGACTTCTATTTAGTTCACAGTATTTTAGGTGAAAGAATGTACGTTTTGAGAATTGGTAGAGTCATAGAATCATTCAGTACAGAAGAGGTCTTTCGAATCTGTACCACCAAAAATATACTACCACCTATACTATTCCACTTTTCTGCACTAACCCCACATATCCTTGAGTATTTAAACAAAATAATTTCGAAAAGCAAAGAACCATGAACTTTATGAAGTCAAAATATAAGTGAAGAGAAAGGAAGTACTACAAAAAATGTAAATGTCTGCAGGAAATTTTAAATGCTACAAGACCGCGGCGGCCAAAATCTAACTGAGAAGGAGAGACCAAGAGATTAAACAATAAAGATGGCATTTTTTTCTTTTATCACAATGCAGGGGCCTCATTGATATTAAAAACCTTTCACATATTCATTTCTTGGCAGCTGTTTAAATTTAAGATGCAATGCATTTTGGATTTTGCAATGTTATTTTGCCATTTGCACAGGTGAAGGAATATTAGCGGGGTAAGAAAGTTATATTTTCATGGCTTCGCAGGAAAAAAAAAGCCTGATTTGAATCTCCTTGCTAATTCTAGATATAAAAGATACTACAAGTTTCAACAGTATGAATCATGATGAATCTCAAATCATAATAATGTTTATTGCAACTTCATTAAGATGATCCCTGTTTCTAACCTGAAGGGACATGGTAGGTCTGAGTCCCACAGAAGTGATATCAACGGTGGTGGGATGTGGGCATGCTCAACAAAAGTCCATTGGTCTGTTCTCAAAGGTTTCTTCTGAATCCATCAAATATAGCTTTTTGGTAGTGTGGGCATTGAAAATTGAGTGAATAAGTGAGATGAAGCCATATGAAAAGTTGGTGGGACATTCACCCTATAATGAATGAAAATGGTGAGATCAGGAGTGAAGAAGGAACTCATTAGACAGAGATATGAATTTTAAGGCAAAAATTCCAGAGCGGAGACTGTGAAACAAGATTGTGGACAAAACTGACAATTCAGACAGCAGATGATAGTAACCTTATTGAGATGTGGCAAATAAGAATTGAGCACAATTGTGATGACTGTTGACGCACAGTGATGCTAGTTGTAGGGGTGCCTAAGTATCATGGTTTAGGGAATCAAAAGATGTGGAATACAGTCTAATGGCAGACAGAAAAGAAGTGAATGATTAGAATATGGAACACACCAGAAATGACCCTGAAACAAGGAATGCCATTTGCTGTTCCAGCAGCTGATTGAGACCTAACAAAATGTTGGGTGGGCAGAGAGAACCCAGATGCAGTAACTCTTTATGATGTTGTGGAAGATTCATCAGTAATTTAATCAATATTTTGCATTCAACATGCATCCTTTTATTTGTCAACTTGCTTGCTGTTTTAATTTAGTTACATTTTTCCACCACACCTGCATGCACATCTGCAATATACACTATTCTTCAGATATTTAACCCCTAGGTTCTCCAAGACTTGTTGGTGCAGCTGTTTGTATGAATACTGTGTCCCGAATTGGTTTCTTTAAGTTGCACTGACTCTAAGTTTATTTGTTTAAATTCATGTTTAATAAAGACCCCAACTCAGTTTTTTTAACATTAAGATTATTGTAGAATCTTCTGTTCTGAGCATCCATGGAAACTTGGGGCAGGGGTTGGTTGTAAAAATTGTTCTGTTTTACCATTTAATGATTTTTGCCTAACTCATTACCTATACATTATAATGACTAGCTCAGGGTTCTGACAGTTATTTTTCCATTTGAATAAAACCTCTCAGTCTTCTATTTTTGCTACAAAAACAGAAATTGCTGAAAAAAGAACTCAGCAGGTCAGGCAGCAGAATTAATGTTTTGGACCCTGTGGCCGGTCTTCAGAACCCCCGAAGAAAGATCACTGAATTCGAAACGTTAACTCTGCTTGCTCTCCACAGATGCTGCCAGATGTTTTTTTCTTCTGATGTCCAGCACCCACACTTCTTTGTGTTTTTCTCTCAAAATTTGCCTTTTTTTAAATAAAGCGCTTGTATGTTTATAGCTTATCTAAATCTCAGGTTTTTGGTTAAAAAAAAATAGCTCTGTAGGTAATCATAAAGAATTGAATAGCTGGGTGGAAGTGTGAAGTTTAATATGAAAGGGAAATGGTATGAAGTAGAAATGGAAAGGGATAACAGATGGGCGAGAAATGGGAGATTAAAGAGCCAGAAGTGTGAAAAAAGGGAGAGTTGAAGTTGGAAAAGAGAGCATAGTGGAAATCAAGTGCAGAAGGAATAGAAAACAAGTATGAAGTTATGGATGTGAGGGGGGTCAAGAAGCTTATGGAAGCTGATGTGGAAGTAGTAAAATAAGTAGCAAGTGCTGGTATGATGGATAAGAAAAAGAGAAGCAAGGTTAGAAGTGAGGGACTTAGAAGGAAAACAGAGGAGGTGGTGGTGTTTGTAATAAAATGGTAGGGAGAAGCTTGATAGACAGGCAGAGGAAGGCAATGCAATGTTAGGAGTTCAGAACCTGTGGTAAGTGGGTTGGATGGAGTTGGAATGCCTCATCTGGCATTGCTTTCACCTGCTATGGAGTGTGTTTATTAATGAGATGAATGATGATTAAAAGGAAAAGAATAATAAAAATGAAGGTGCCATGTTGCAGAGTATGAGTACAGTAAGGGGCTGAGTACTCAGCCTTGTGGGGCACTGGTGTTGAGGATTATTGTGGAGAAGGTGTTGTCACCTATCCTTACTGATCGCAGTCTGTTGGTCAGGAATTCGAGGATCCAGTTGCAAAGAGGGGAGCAGAGTCCTACGTCTCGGAGTTTGGAGATGAATCTTTTTGGAATTATTCTGTTGAAGGTGGAGCTAAAGTCAACAAATAGGTTTCAGACAAAGGCGTCCTTGTTATCCAGAAGAAGTATTTGAATGGACGCATGATTGGGTGGGGAAAGGATGGATGCAGGCCATGTGCAGATGGGTGGGATTGGTTTGGAATGGCATCATGGTTGGCGCAAAGGGTCTGTTCCTGTGCTGCGCTGTTCCATTTTCTATAGTGTTAAAATTGGAAGAAGATAAATCTGCCCTTTATTTGGCATACATGATTTATTCAGAAATCTTATGAACTTTACTTTGTAATATCTTAAATGTTAATCTTTTGATTACAGTAAGAATGATGGAAAGCTTTCTCTTCAGAATGAGGTGGGTAAATCATGAAAATATATTGCAATTTTAGTTGTTCATTTAAATGACTTCTTTTGCTTCATATGGTTTTTCAGGAACAGAAAGCTCTACCCTCTGTTTTTCAGAAAGAAGGAAAAAAAGAAAAAGCAGTTGTGGATAGTGTTTTCTTTGCAAGGATCTGGAGAATTTTGAAGATAATGGTACCTGGAATGTTTTCACAAGAAGTGGGTATTGTATATTTATTCAGGTGAAGATTGATAATTAGTGATTTGTAAAGTTTGCAATCAAACACAAATAAATCTGTATCTAACATTGAGCAGAGCTCAATGGCCTGCTTCCCATGTAACTCTAGTTTTTATATGTCCCTTGCTGATGATAAGGGAACATTAATGGCTCTGATTCAACTTACCTGCTCTGTAAACCAGGAGATCATACAGTTAATGACAGGGAGAAAGATACCATATGATGAGTATGAAAAGTTCCAGATTGTGTCTCATATAATTATAACAGAGGTACCTTTACAAGTCAGCGCCTTTCAGCAGAGTTATGGAAAAGTGCCTTTAACCTGAAACATGACCCTTTCTGTCTCAGCAGATCCTGCTGGATTCAGTGAATATTTCCAGTGTTTTCCATTTCAAATCCCGAGTTTGGATCTAAGCCAATTACAGTTTAGTTCCTGATAATTTATGTCATGATCAAAGTTTTGGCAAAGATCTGTAGCTCAGTTTGTGGGGAGGTTGTTGACTTGCTCGCCAAGCTGGCCCGTTCTTGTTCAGACATTTCGTCTCCATGCTAGGTGACATCATCAGCGGAGCCTCCAATGAAGCGATGTTATTCTATTCCGCTTGGAATTTATACTGTCCGGTCCATTATGGTGGGTAGCGTCATTTCCGATTTTGATCTGTAAGGGTTTGTACATGGTGTCCAATTCTATATGTTTGTTGATTGCGTTACGGGTGGAGACCCATGCCTCTAGGAATTCCCGTGCGTGTCTATGTTTGGCTTGGGCTACTATAGTTACCTTGTCCCAGTTGAACTGATGGCCTTCATTGTTTGAGTTTACCGATATTAAGGAGAGTTCGTCCCGTTTTGCTGCTAGTTGATGTTCATGTATTCTGATGGCTAGTTTCCTTCCTATCTGTCCGATGTAATGTTTGTGGCAGTCGTTGCATGGTATTTTGTAAACCATGTTGGTGCTGCATATTGTGGGAATGGGGTCTTTAATCCTTGTAAGTGTTTGTCATAGAGTGACTGTGGGCTTGTGGGCTACCATGATTCCTAGTGGTCCTAGGAGTCTTGTTGTCAATTCTGATGTGTTCTTGATGTAGGGCAGTGTGGCCAGTGTGTTAGGGTGTACTGTGTCCTCCTGTTGTTGACTGTTTAGTAGACATCTGTGGATGAAGTTGCGAGATTTCCGTTTATAGCGAGAATTTTGTATAGGTGCTCTTCCTCTTTCCTGTCTAGTTCTGGAGTGTTGCAATATGTCCTGTTGCAGTGTCCTAATGCAGCTTTGTTTGTGGACGTTGGAGTTGTTGCTGTGGAAGTTGAGGATTTGATCAGTATAGGTTGCTTTTCTGTATACTGAGGTTTGTAACTCCCTGTTGGCCATATGTTCAACTTTACCATCCAGAAACGGAAGTTGATTGTTGTTTACTTCTTCCGTTGTGAATTTATTCACACAAACTGGCCTACAACAGCGATTGAAACACCTAGTCGATGGATAACCCCATTCCATCCACACAACCCAAGATTTCCTCGACACCCTCAAGAACTTAAAAATCAATGAGATTATGATATCTTTTGATGTCACAGCTTTATTCATATCAGTTGACATCCCACTAGCCAAAGAAACAGTGGCCACGTTACAAGAGGAAGCAGCAATGCCAACCAGCAGCTCCATCAGCAGTGACAACATACTTAAACTATTGGACCTCTGCCTCAGAGATAGTAGGAACTGCCGATGCTGGAGTCTGAGATAACAAGATGTGGAGCTGGAGGAACACAGCAGGCCAGGCAGCATCAGAGGAGCAGGAAGGCTGACGTTTCAGGTCTGGACCCTTCTTCAGAAATGGGGAAGGGGAAGGGCTCTGAAATAAATAGAGAGGGGGGAGACAGTGATAGAAGGTGGATAGTGAAGCAGATAGGTGGGAGAGAAGACAGACAGGTCAGGGAGGCGAGGATGAAGTTAGTAAAGGTTAGTGTAGGTAGGAAGTGGGGGTGGGGGTTGGTCAGTGAGGTGAGAGGAGCAGATAGGTGGGAGAGAACATGGACAGGTCAAGGAGGCGGAGATGGGGGGGTGGTGGTTGGTCTTGGTATGAGGTCGGGGGTGGGGAGATTTTGAAGCTCGTAAAGTCCACATTGAGACCATTGGGTTGTAGGCTTCCAAGGCAGAATATGAGGTGCTGTTCCTCCAGTTTCCGGCTGGCATCGTTGTGACACTGGAGGAGGCCCAGGATGGACATGTTGTCCAGGGAGTGGGAGGGGGAGTTGAAGTGGTTCGCGACTGGGAGGATGTTGTCGTTTGTCACGAACCGAGCGTAGGTGCTCTACAAAGCGGTCCTCGAGCCTCCCCTTGGTCTCCCCGATGTAGAGGAGGCCACATTAGGAACAACGGATACAATAGACCACATTAGCGGATGTGTGGGTGAACATCTGTTTAATGTGGAAGGTTTTTTTTTTGGGGCCTGGGATGAAGGTAATGGGGGGAGGTGTAGCAGCAGGTGTAGCACCTCCTGCGGTTGCGGGGAAAGGTGCCGGGGGTGATGGGGCTAGTGGGGAGTGTGGAGCGGACGAGGGATTCGCGGAGAGAGTGGTCCCCCCAGAAGGCAGATAAGGGTGGGGAGGGAAATATATCCTTCGTAGCGGGGTCAGATTGAAGGTGGCGGAAGTGGCAGAAAATGATGCGTTGAATCCGGAGGTTAGTGGGGTGATACGTGAGGACACGGGGAATTCTGTTTTTGTTTTTATTGCGGGAAACGCAAGAGATGCGATTGAGGGCGTTTTCAACCACTGTTGAGGGGAAACTGCGTTCCTTGAAAAACGAGGACATCTGGGATGTCCGGGAGTGGAACGCCTCATCTTGGGAGCAGATGCGGTGGAGGAATTGGGAATAGGGGATTGCATTCTTGCAGGAAGGTGGGTGAGAGGAGGTGTAGACCTTTGCCTCACCTCACACTTCATCTTTAATGGTCAAATGTACAAGCTGATGGTACACCATTGGTACACCAATGGGGTCACCCATCTCAGGACTCATTGTAGAAGCAGTCATGCAAAGACTAGAACACACTACCCTTCCCTGCATTCAACCTAAACTGTGGATCTGGTACGTAGATGATACATTTGTTATTATTAAACGCAACAAATTAGAAGAGACCCACCACCTCATCAACGATGTATTTGCAGGGATTAAATTCACAAGGGAAGAAGAAAACAACAATCAACTTCCATTTCTGATGTTAAAGTTGAGCGTATGACCAACGGGAAGTTCCAAACCTCAGTATACAGAAAAGCAAACCATGCTGATCAAATCCTCAACTTCCACAGCAACCTCCCCAATGTCCACAAACAAAGTTGCATTAGGACACAATTTAAACGGGCCAGGACACACTGCAACACTCCGGAACGCAGGAAACAGGAAGAGCACCTATACAAAATTTTTGCTATAAATGAATATCCCCACAACTTCATCCACAGATGCCTACTAAACAGACAACAAGAGGAGGACGCAGTATGCCCTAACACACTGGCCACACTGCCCTACATCAAGAATACATCAGAATTGACAACAAGACCCCGAAGACCACTAGGAATCATGGTAGCCCACAAGCCCACAAGCCCACAGTCACTCTATGACAAACACTTACAAGGATTAAAGACCCCATTCCCACAACATGCAGAACCAACATGGTTTACAAAATACCACGCAACGACTGCCACAAACATTACATCAGGCAGACAGGAAGGAAACAAGCCATCAGAATACATGAATATCAACTAGCAGCAAAACGGCACGACAAACTCTCCTTAATATTGGTACACTCAGACAATGAAGGCCATCAATTCAACTGGGACAAGGTAACTATAGTAGCCCAGGCCAAACATAGACACGCACAGGACTTCCTAGAGGCATGGGTCTCCGCCCATAATGCAATCAACAAACATATAGAATTGGATCCAATGTACAAACCCTTACAGATCAAAACCGGAAATTACACTACTCACCATAATGGACTGGATAGTATAAATTCCAAGCAGAGTAGAATAACATCACTTCATTGGAGGCTCCACAGATGATGTCACCTAACGTGGTGACGAAACGTCTGAACGAGAACAAGCCAGCTCGGCGAGCAAGTCAACAATCTTATGTCATGATGTTAATTGAAGCAGCCAACTGAAATTAACTAAATTTGTTTCAAGGATGTCTTGAATTTTTCACTTTTTAAACTTCACCCAGCTTTTTAGAGCTGCTAACCTAGCGAAAAAGTTATCAGGGTACAAGTTCCTCAAATCCTTTATGCGTTTTATAAACTAGTAAAGAATGTTGTTGAAACAATATTGGTTTTAAAAATAAAAGCATGTAATGGGGGCATGGGCAGGAAGTTTGGAGAAATGCTGTTTCTCCATTGAGAGTAGAGCAACATATTGACATATTATGTGAAAGTGGCAAGTCCATGATTCAGTTGCCGATTTGTGATAACATTAAATGCTAATGTAAACATGGGTGTACATTAGCTTGTAAAGGATGGAATAAATCTGTCAAGATCCCTGCTTATGATTGATATCCTGTTGTGAAATACACATATTCACTAAGTGATGTGATGACTAGGCTTGGCTGAGACTCTTCTCTCTTTGCTTGTTCATTGGAGTGCTTATATCTTCAAAGGAACACTTAATCTTTGAAAAAAAAATAATTCTGCCTCAGCCAAGATGTTGCATTTCAACAGGAGGCAATGAATAGAATTTTGTTGGGAATTAAGAGTGGATAATAATTTCTAATTTATTCTTGCTGTATCCTAACTGCTATGCTGTCAGCTGTGTAGATAGACACTTTGGAGTATTGCCCTTTGATCTCTCTTTGTGGTCTGTAAAAGCAATAGAAATAAAGAATTGAATTTGATTTAGTGTTTCACAAGCTTAAGACATCCCAAATTCCTTTGTGAGCAAATAAGTACTTTTTAAAATTTAGTTATTGTTGGAATGTGCAAAACTGGTTGCCAATTTACATAAAAGCTCCCATAAATAGCAATGAGATAATGATCAGATCTGTTTTGTTGATGTTGATTGAAAAATATATTTTGGGCAGGAAGCACAGGAGGACACTCTGATACAGCACTGTGGATCTTTTTTGATCAGTTAGAGTGCAGAAGAGGCCTTGGTTTAATTAGAATTAGGTTTTATTGTCAGGTGTACTCAAGTACAGGGATATAGGAGAACAGTGAAAAATGTACAATATCGCCACTTAAGACACTATCTTAGATACAAGGTACCTAGATACAAAGTCTTGGGTAAAGAGTAGAAAAATAAAGAAACAAGTTAGAAGTTCGACATTGCAGTTCTTGTCAGTATAAAGTCGTAAATGAGAAATAAAGCCAAAAGTTCCAAATTACAGTCTTTCTTCAGCGAAAGGCCTGCAGTCGCTGCACGCTGGCCTTTCCCCATGAGGGTTCGATTCCCCCTACTCTGCTGGGCTTAATCTCTTGATCCCCCTGCCTCCATTGTTGCCATCAATCACCATCCTCTCTTTCCTTTTTAATGCCTCAACTGAAAGGCAGCACCTCTGATTGAGCTGTACTCTTCATATTTGCACTGGAGTGTAAACGATATTATGTGCTAAAGTCTTTGTAACGGGTCTAAATGGATACCTTCTGGCTCAGAAGTGAGAGTGCTACCAAAGAACAATAGTAAATATGTCAGAGTTCTTGGTTAATAGTACAAGCAATCTTTTTTGGCAAGTCGCAAAATAATTACAAATGTGGAACTTGTTTGACTCATTTTTCTCATTGACTCAAATTGAATGTAATGTCTTGCCACTGCAGCATCCACTTAATTCTTAAAATGATTCCAACAGTCTTGCTTTCTCTACTTTATCCAGGAGGACATCCTAAATACTTTACAAAGACTAGTTTTGATAATGTCAGTTTTAGCTTTGTCTTTTATTTATTTGAATAAGTAAGCCATTGTTTTATCTTGTGATTTAATATAATTACCCTTATTTTCTAGATAGAGGAAATGTAATGTATGTAGACTTCAGGAAAGCATTTTGCCAAGATACTGCACAGGACATTAGAAGATTAATGGTTATGGAATTAAGAGGAGAATGTCTAACTCAAATAAAGAAATGTTAGAAAAGAGGAATCAGAATAGGACAGGGTGGGTTTTCAGAGTGGTTGAAAACGGGTGTTAATGGGCCTCTGGTTACAATTCTGCGGTCACTTTTCTTCACTGTTTGTATTATTTGAAATGGGAGTTGAGTTGACATTTGGTGATGAACTCAAAATTGAAAGTATGTTTAACTTATTAGAAGCCTTAGGAAATAGGATATTAATAAGTCAGTGGAATAGGCTAAAAAGTAGCAGAGAAAATATGGGCCATAAATTCTGAGGATTGGCAATCACAAAAGATTGCCATTTCACCACTTTGTTCTTACAAATTAAAAGACCTTTGTATTTCCAACAGGAGATTCCAATCAGGGCTCCTTCTTTCATACTGACAGGTCCCTTGTAGTGTAGAACAATTGGGTGAAGGCAAACAACACCTTTTTTTCGTAATAGCTACTTGCCATATTCTGTAATTTAAAAGTCCAGCATCAACTTCAGTAAGGCATTCAACAAGGTTCCTCATGGTAGATTGGTTGGCAAGGTTAGGTCACATGGAATACAGGGAGAATTAGCCATTTGGATACAGAACTGGCTCGAAGGTAGAGGGTGGTGGTGGGATGTGGCATTTCACACTGGAGGCCTGTGATCAGTGGTGTGCCGCAAGGATAAGTGCTGGGTCCACTGCTTTTCGTCATTTATATAAATGATTTAGATGTGTACATAGGAGGTATGTTTAGTAAGTTTGCAGATGACACTAAAATTGGATGTGCCGAGAGCAGGTGAGACCAACTGAAACTAAAAAGTGCAGAACCTTCTAGAAGTTTATAAAATCATGAGTGGCATGGATAGGGTAAATAGGCAAGGTCTTTTCCCCTAGGTAGGGGAATCCAAAGCTAGAGGGTATAGGTTGAAGATGAGAGGGGAAAGATTTAAAAGGGATCTAAGGGATAACTTTTTCACTCAGAGGGTGGTGCATGTATGGAATGAGCTGCCAGAGGAAGTGGTGGAGGCTGGTACAATTACAACATTTAAAAGGCATCTGGACGCTTATGTGAATAGGAGAGGTTTAGAGGGATATGGGATAAATGCTGGCATATGGGACTAGATTAATTTAAGATATCTGGTCGGCATGGACAAGCTGGACCGAAGAATCTGTTTCCATGCTGTACATCTCTATGACTGTATGACTCCATAACAGCTGCTGTAAAAGTGTAAATACGTAAGGCAACTGTGAGAGGGTAGCTAACTTATTTCACTAGTGGCTTAATTTGAGAATAATCCTGAACAGAGTTCTGATGAATGGAGTTGTCACAGCAACAGTAACCATGAACAATTGATGGAATGTTAAATACCTTTCATTCTTTCTAGCATCAGACATTCCGGTAGAAATTTGATCTAAACCTGGAAGCCCTGCTTTGCTGTTCATTTAATCCTTTGAGAAAGAGTTTAGTTCAGTAATTGTGCTTTTACTAATGGTGCACCAAGATTTCCCATGTCTGTATAATCTGAAATTACAAAAGCAACAGCACTATATTGGAAAAAAAAGTTTCCATTTCTTTGCAGTCGGTATATTAAAAGAAAGTGTGGCAGCTGTACCATCCTGATATGAGCATTTTTTTTCATCCTAGGCATTTGTAAGATAACTTTTAAACTTTACCCATGATTTAGAGTTATCTAAAAAAATTCAGTAGCTGTAATTTACTCAATTGTAACTATAAGTTCTTGAAGAAGCCATTTTTTCAGCTTCAAATGATTTATTTTCCTGAACCAGTAATACAATCAATAGTTCGTCATTGTTTTTCTGTACAGCTATCTTTTTTTTAATTTTAAATTTAAAAATCCTAATTTCCTAGAGCACTCGACCTCCGTTGCAACCAGTAATTTTGGGAAAAAAAATCACCTCTCGTATTCTCATGACAGTTTAAATGGGAAAGCAAGACAACAAGTGCTGAATAAGCTGAGCAAGTCTGGCATCATCTGTGAAAAGAAAAGAATCAAGGGTTATGGGGAAAGGATCGGAAAGTGAATGTGAGGAATGTCGAATCAGCCATGATCTTACTGAATGGTGGAGAAGGCTTGAGAGGCTGAACGGCCTACCTCTGTTACTATTTCGTATTTCTTATGGTTATGGTCCTGTAGAAACGTTTTTAGGCCAGTATGACTCACCAATCTGACCAAGTCAGTTTTATTGTCCATTTAAAATTTGAGTGAGAAAATGGGCTTACCAACACCTTGTTTTTGCTAAGAATGCCCATAAAACTCAGACTGATCATGATATCACACTGATTTGATACCAGAAGTGCCATTTTGGAACTGGAAAATGCCTTCCCTCCTTAAGCCTTGAATGCTGGACACTTAAGCAGCAAGAACAATCACCGCCTGTCTCATTAATACTGCTAACAGGTTAGTTGTTGAATGATTTCTTCCAGTTGCTGCTATAATTCAGCAAGTTTTTATGCAACCTATAGTCATTTCCAGTCACAAAAGTCTGAATCAAGTGCACAAGGAGTTTTACTGACTTCGATTTTTTTTTATATAAACCAGTTGCGTCCAGATGTGTGAATGACTAGGCTTTACCTTAAAGTGTGCATGACCTGGAGAATGAACAGCGGGCATGCGGAAGTGGGCAAGTTCCTGAATGGGAGGAGGAGAATGGTGTGGGTGAAAAGTTGCATGTTTAACACCCATCTGCAGCTTGTAAATCAGAGTTAGATGAAGAGGAAGTGAAATGTGAGAAAGAAGATTAAGTGAAAACATAGCAGTCACTGCAATGGTGTCAGCCTTATGCTGGACGTAATGTCCTCAGTAGATGTTCCAATAAAGACCAACACTATCCCCACCATGGGAATTAGGACAGGTGGGTGAGCGGGTCTCCTCCTCCAGTTCAGGAAAGAAAGATTTGCATTTTTGTAGCATTTTTCATGGTTATTGGGTGCCCTAAAGCATTTTGCAGCAAACTAAATATTTTTTAGTAACTTAGGAAATGTTGCAGGCAACTTACATAGTGCAAGATCCATCAACAGCAAAGCTATAAGTAACTTTATAATCGAAATACGTGATTTGAATGAGACCATAAGATAGGAGCAGCATTAAGCCATTTGGCCCATCGAGTCTGCTCTGCCATTTGATCATGGTTGATATGTTTCTCAACCTCATTCTCCTGCCATCTCTCCTTACCAATGAAGAACCTATCTGTCCCTATCTTAAATACACCCAATGACTTGCCCTCCACAGCCATCAGCAGAAATGACTTCCACAGATTAACTACCCTCAGGCTGAAGAAATTCCTTTTCATCTTAGTTGCAAAGGGCCGGCCCTTCAGCCTCTGAGCCTATACCCTCAGGTCCTATTCTCTTCCATGAGTAGAAACATCTTCTCTATGTCCACTCTATCCAGGCCTCTCAGTATTATGTAAGTTTCAATCAGATCCACCCCACCCCCCCCAACTTTCCTTCCAAACTCCATCGAGTACAAATCAAGGCTTCAGCTGCTGCTCATATGACAAGCCCTTCATTCCAGAGATCATTCTTGTAGACATCCTCTGGAGACCCTGCAAGGCCAGCACATCCTTGCTCAGATATGGGATCCAAAACTGCTCATAATATTCCAAATGTAGTCTGACCAGAGCCTTATACAGCCTCAGTGGTACGTCTTTTCTCTTGAATTCTAGACCTCTTGAAATGAATGCTAACATTGCAGTTAAAATGGTAAATGCAATATGAACCTGCATGTTAACCTGAAGTGAATTCTGAACTAGGACTCCCAGATATCTTTGTTCTTTAAATTTCCAAAGCCTTTCTCCATTTAGGAAATAGTCTGTTTCTTTATTTTTTGTACCAAAGTGTATAACCTCACACCTTCCCACAGTGAACTCCATCTGCCACTTCTTTGTCCATTTGCTTAGCATATCCAAAGAATTGGATGAATGTTGGGCAAGGTAAGAGGGATACCCCCCCTATTCTTTGAATGTAGTACCTTGAGACATTTTGCTTGTACTTGAGAGGACAGACAGTCCTCAATTTAACATCTCAGCTAATAGCTGACAGCTCCAACAAAGCAGAATGCTGCCAGTAATGTACCAAAGTGTCAGCTCCAGTCCTGGAGTGGTACTTGAACCTGCAACTTTGAGGCAAAGATGGTAGCAACTGAACCACGATTGATAGCCCAGCTTTCAGCTCTCTCTACCTCTAGCTGTGTGCTATCGTTCCTTGAAAAAGAGAGTAGGTATGGGAGGCTGCATGTTGTCTAAGACTTGCAGCAGTGCTAAGCATGTGAAGGTGAGGTAAAGTATACAGTCGTTTGGTACAAATCTTTTTGGATTGAGATTTTTGGTAAGTTTGTGATTGGTATATGATGATATCTGAATCTAGTGGTGTAAAAACCGAAAGAACTGCAGATGCTGTAAATCAGAAGCAAAAACAGAAATTGCTGGAAAAGCTCAGCCGGTATAGCAGCATCTGTGAAGAGAAATCAGAGTTGACCTACTGGCATAGTTTGTCATTTGAAGATGCATCCCTGACCTTAAATATTTGACAGAGGTTTCATTTATGTTCCAGCTATCTTTTGAGCATTTGACTGGAGGATATCTTGGCTCTCAGTTAATACAGGATGCCTCTTATTTTCTATCATCTCTCCTGTGGCCTCCATTCAGCATCTGAAAATCTTGCAGCCTGTTGTGTCCTGTATTGTGCATTTTATTGTCATTTCCCAGATCAAAAATCACTTCCTGATTGATTTCTGTGCACCATCCACAACCACAGTGCACCTCCACTTTAAAAGATGCAAGTTAACTGTACACAGTGCATGCTGCTTTAACCAGTTCTGGAAAGTTACAATTTTGGGTGCGTTGTGATGCCTGCAATCAATGAGCAGCATGGCTTGTACTATCCTTAAAGTGGAAAGCAGCGCAAATATGTCATTGCCACATTTTATTGAACAAGCATAGTTTAATTAAACATTGCAATTCCAAACCCCATTTTTCAGAGGTAATTAATTTAGTCCCCTTAGTGTTTTTTGGGCTTTGTTTTTAACTTTAAAAGGTTGATCAGTAGGTAAGTAGAGTCGGAAGTATATAGTTAACTTCTAAAAAAAAATGCAGTTTTGTTTTCAACTTCACTGAACCTGAAGAAAGTAAGCTTGTGAATGGTATGGTAGTTAATCACCTGGACCTGTTGGATTGAATAGCCTGCTTCTATATTGTAAGTGCTGTGGATATTTACTCCATGTGCAGACACCACTTAATGGGCCTGACTGATATGTAGAAAAGTTTTAGGTAGCATTGATATTTATTGTATGCACTCACCTCGTAATGTATACTGTATAATTTTGCTTTGTTGCATTCGATCAATTAAACTGATCACGGGCACTGCAAGGCATAAAGCTAAGCATTCATGCTTTTTCAGACTTTGGAATGTGCAAATTAAAATTTCAGGATGTTGGCATTCCACCTAAATCCCATCAATTTTTGCAACTGCCTTTAATTTTGCACCATACGCCTAATGCAGTAAATAATTTTAATTCTATATTCAATGAATATGAAGCTCATAACCATTGCATACATTCTTGATTCTGAATTTCATTGGATGACAGAAAAATACGCATTAAGTAAGTTCTTTTCCATCTTGTCAATTCTGAAAGCTCCATTTATATTTCAGGTTGATGGGTTGGATGATCAGTATGTCAGTTTTTTTTTTATTACTCAAATATCTTGTCTCAAACATCCTTCCAGACTTAGGCACTGAAAACTAGATATGCATCATGCTGGTTACATTATCTCATACTTTTTTCAAAAAGTCACTAGTGTGATGCATGATCATCTCAGGATCCACTGGGAGTAGGAAAGGTTCTTAAAGATACAAATTGTATTTTTTACTTCAACTGATCCATCCATCAGGAAGATCTTGGAATGTATTGGTGGAAATTGTTTTAAAATTATTTTAGTGATCTCTGTATAACTGTAGTGAGTTACAGGCAAAACTTAATAGGATAGCACCTGAAGTTTGATTCTGCTAATCTGAGTTTAGGTATTGACGACAATTAGACTGTGCTACATGATTGATCTGTGATGTAGCATTGTTTATGCTTTTATCTTACTACAGTAGATTTTTATCCATTTATCTTCAGCAAATTGAATTGTAACAAAGAATTTAACAGTTTCTTTACAGTGACCAAATTGATGTAGCATACCAGTTCCAGATCTTAGCCAGTTGGGGCTATACAAGGCAGAGATAAATTTAATGAATTTTATTAAGAAAATTTAGACCAAGCTGAATTAAAAAGAGCCCAACAAAGAATACCTTGAGTTATTCCTTGTCTTTGTGACTAGTTTGTAAAAGAAATGGTTGATGGAGCAATTTCCAGTGAAAGTACTAATGGGAAACAAGATACAAGCAAATAAGCAAGAGAGCCTTGAGAATAGAAGAGAGATTGAACAATAAGTACCCACAGGATATTTGATGTGTAGAAGATTATTATAAACTCTATAGAAAACAATAACTTCAAAAAGAGATATGAATTTCACAGCAATCAATGGAAAGAATCACAAGATAACATTTCATATTTTAAGACTTAACTCTAAAGACCTAAATAAAAACCGAAAGGACTGTGGATGCTATAAATCAAAGACAAAAATAGAAATTGCTGGAAAAGCTCAGCAGGTCTGGCAGCATCTGTGGAGAGAAATCGGAGTTAATGTTTCAGGCCGAGTGACCCTTCCTCAGAACTGACGGTAGCTAGGAAAATGTCGGTTTATATGCAGAAGATAGGGTGGCGGAAGGGAGAAATGGGAGTAAACAATAGGTGGAGATAGAGCCCAAAAGAAGAGCAGTTAGACAGACAAAGGAGTGGATAATGATCTGGCTAGGAGGTTGAATTACTGTTAATGGGGACTGTTAGTGGCTGAAAAGAACTAAATATAGATTCAAAATATTACTCAATAGGTAACTAATATACCAAATTACAAAAAAAGTACTTCCTATTTAATTAAAACAACTGAAAATACATTATGACCCATTTCTATGTTACACTGTGCTCTCAGCAAGTATGTAGCCTTGTACATTTTGGTTCAAACCCCTTCCAGCTTTTCACCAAGTCAGAAGTAACATGACACCAACGTAAGGTCCATCAAGTTTATTTGAAATCACAAGCTTTCAAAGTGCAGCTCCTTCATCAGGTGAAGTGATACATAGCTTTTCACCAGACTCCCTTCTCCCTGTCACTTAACTTGGTCTTCTGAGTGTCCCTAAGCTAACTTCCTGCAACAAGACTCACTCGGATGGTTGCTTAATTATTAAAACTTTGCAAGCCCCATCTCTTTAAAGTCAGAAAATCCATCTTCCTACTCCTCCTCATCCTGCTTAGTGGATAATGCAAAGCAGCAACTATTTCTGACTTCCACTCTGCATCTCTGAGCCTTTGTCCAGAAAGGCCAGCTGCCCTGTTCTTGTTGTGTCAGGGTGTCAAAACTTATCACTTTATTTTCTGTAGGTTTTGACCTAAACCTCTTTCCCCACGACAACCAAATTACATAGGTATGTCTGCTGATAATATTGCTATGATCATACTATCCACCATTCAGAACATTCTACCTCCTCTTAAAGTATAACTGCCATATAAAGTCGTAATGTTGTCAGAGCAAGTTGCTGATTGAAAGCCAATTTACGTCTTTTAATATTAACTGAATTAATATCTATAGACATATTAATTTTTCACTATTTTGGGGAGATAGAGGGAAAAGTTTTAATGTTTCATAAAGAAGTGGTGAGATTTTTTAAAAAAAGAGGATGGAATAACAATATTGGGAAACTGGATTCAGTAGGCCTGAGACATTTTTTTGCTCCGGATGCAATATTCTTGTGTGATTAAATCACTTTTGCTGTTGGTGATAAGCATGGTTCACAGTCTGCTGGAGGAGCAATGAAAAAAGTCTTAAAGTTCTGTTAGTGTTTCCTAAATATTGGTATTGAAGATAATTAAAGGAAACACAAAATCTGAGGCCATGATTCTTCTGTGAAAATTATAGATTTCTCATATCCTCTCTAATGGCCAAATTTATACTGTTATAGAGTCACAGAGGTGTGCAGCACGGAAACAGGCCCTTTGGCCCAACTCACCCATGCTGACCACATTGCCTAAACTGAAGTAGTCCCATTTGCCTGCATTTGACCCATATCTCCTTAAACCTTTCCTATCAATGTGCCTGGCCAAATGATTTTTAAATATTTTAATTGTACCCGTCTCTATCACTTCCTCTGATAGATCATTCAATACATACACCACCCTCTGTGTGGAAAAAGTTACAACTCAGGTCCGTTTTACATCTTTTCCCCTCTCACCTTAAACCTATGCCCTCTAGTTTCGGACTCACCTACCCTGGGGAAAAAGACATTGGCTATTCACCTTATCTATGCCCCTCAATCAAGTTTGTGAGACACGAATTTCCCACGCACAAAGCAATACTGACTATCCCTAATTAGCCTTTGCCTTTCTAAATGTATGCAGATCCTGTCTGTCAGAATCACCTCCAACAAGTTGCCCACCACTGACATTAGGTGTCCGGTCTGTAATTCCCTGGCTTTTCCTTTCAGCATTTCTTAAATAATGGGACAATATTAACCACCCTCCAATCTTACACATGTCACCTGTGGCTGTCGATAATACAGATATCCCTGCTAGGAGCCTTGCAATTTCTTCCCTAACTTCCCATACTGCCCTCAGATATACTTGATCAGGTCCCAGGAATTTATCTACGTTTATGCATTTTAACGCCTCCAGCACCACCGCTTCTGAAATCACTGTTTATTACCCTGAGCTCTCTAACTTCCATGTCTTTCTCCACAGTAAATACTGACATGAAATATTCGTTCAGGATCTCATCCATCTCATCTGACTCCACGCGTTGATCTTTAATGACCCCTATTCTCTCCCTAGTTACTCTGTTGAACTTAATATTCTTGGAGAATCTCTTTGGATTCTCCTATCTGCAAAAGCTATCTTGTACACTTTTTGCCCTCCTGATTTCTCTCTTAAGTGTACTCCTACACCCGCTATACTCTTCTCAAAAACTTTGGACCCACTACACTTGTCAAGGGATTCACTTGATTCCAGCTGTCTACACCTGACATATGCCTCCTTCTTTTACAGCACCTCCATTTCTCTAGTCTTCCCGTGTTTCCCTACTCCTGCCAGCCTTGTCCTTTACACTAACAGGTACATGCTGTCCCTGACCTCTTATTATCCCACTTTTGAAAGCCTCCCATTTGCCAGATGCCCCTTTACCTGCAAATAGCTGCTCCCAATCAACTTCTAAAAATTCCTGTCTAATGCCATCAAAATTGGCCTTGCCCCAACTTAATACTTTAACTTTTGGACCAGGCCTATCCTTTTCCATAATGATTTTAAAACTAAAAGAATTATGGTCACTGGTCCCAAAAGTTCTCCCCACTAACACCTCAGTCACTAACCCTGCCTTATTTCCCAAGAGGAGGTAGAGTTTTACTCCTTCCCTAGTAGGGCAGTCTACATAATGATTGAGAGTTTTCTTGAACATACGTGACAAATTCCTCCTCAAAGCCCTTAACGCTATTGCAGTCCCAGTCTATTTTGATAGTTAAAATTCCCTACTCTTATTCTTACACCTCTATTATTCTTACACCTCTATTATTCTTACACCTCTATTATTCTTACACCT
>NC_063341.1:63849342-63860132 GCF_021869965.1 Rhincodon typus | reverse complement strand
TATTCTTACACCTCTATTATTCTTACACCTCTATTATTCTTACACCTGTGATCTCCTGACATTTTTGGTTCTCAATTTCCCACTGACTATTGGGGAGGGCCTATAATACAATCCCATCAAAGTGATCACCCCCTTATTTCTCAGTTCCACCCATATTGCTTCACTGGATGATCCCACAGGAATATCCTCTCTTAAGTACTGTTGTGATATTTTCTCTAATCAAAAACACCACTCCCCCTCCTCCTGTCTCCCCTTCCATCCTTCCTGTGACATCTGTACCCTGGAACTATTGAGCCGCCAGTCCTGCTCCTCCCTCATCCGTGTTTCTGCAATAGCTATGATATCCCAGCTCTATGTTCCCATCCATGTCCTGAGTTAATTCTGCCTTATCTGTGAGGCCTCTTGCATTGAAATAAATGCAGTTTAATTCATCAGTTTTTCCTTGTTCCCTGATGTGCTTTTGCCTGCCTTGTCTATTTAACTTGCTCACTTTAACTTCTGTACCGACCTGAACCCCACTGTTGTCTCACTACTGCTTAGGGACCCAAGCACCTGGCACACTAGCTTAAGCCCTCCCGAGTAGCTCCAGCAAATCCAGAGATTAAAATTGAAATCTGTCTCTTTTCTATTTCGTTCAATATAGTACTAAAATGCATTAACCTACCAAACCTTCAAGGAGTATTGATCAGGTTCTATGGCAATTTCTTGGTTTAACGAACATATGTGTACATGTAGTGTAGTATTCAAATTTTAAAACATCAATCAATGCTTCTATTCCAAAGTTTGGATGCAGTGAAAATGAATTTTCCATTCTCTTTGGTTTCCTTCAGTATTCTTTGTCTTTCTGTAGCCAGGAGGGGTGAACGGAGAATGTTCTGTGGACTATTTCCTGTTGCAGTCCCTAATTTAGTTGTTATACTGTGCTTATTTTAGTTTCCTTTTCTCTATTCCCTCTCATGTGGCATTAACTTGGTATCCACTTGATCACGTGGTGAGGAATTAAAGGAAAAACTGTCCCCTGTGGTACCAATGTACAGTGGCATCCATGTGCAAGATGTCAGGGTCAACCAAAGATATGAACCTTTGTAACTATTGGAGGGAAGATGTCTTGTTTGTATCAAGCTAATATTTTTATATCCTTGTTTTTTTTTCATTCTAGTCTGCATACCTGATTCTCATTGCAGTCATGCTTGTTGCTCGAACCTACTGTGATGTCTGGATGATTCAAAATGGAACTATGATTGAAAGGTATGTTTGCAGATCTCTGTTCATTACATATCTATCTGGATAAAAATATGGGAACAGTTGGTTTGAAATGTTTTTTCACGGAATAAACTTCATTTTTGATCCAATCCCACCTACTCCCAATTGTTTAGGACTCTTTAAATAAGATTGGCTGAATTTCCACGAGGCCTGCTGTTCTGCTTTACACCATCGAAAAGCAATTTTCACCTAACTGTAGTCTGGAGAGGTCCTTAACAGAGTGTTTCCTGAGTCAGCTCATTTCAATATTCATTACAGTGGTAGTTGATACACATTCTTTTTAAAACAAATATATTTTGCTAGAATCCATGGGAATTAGAATACAGCTTTTATAAAGGCTGGATAGCCAAGTCACTTTTTGTGGAGAGTTAAGCATTGTCACCTAGAAACCATCTGTTGACACAGAGGGTGGTGCGTTTATGGAACAAACTGCCAAAGGAAGTAGAGGTCAGAAATCACACAACACCAGGTTATAGTCCAGCAGGTTTATTTGAAAACACAAGCTTTCCGAGCCTCACTCCTCCTTCAGGTGTTAGTGAGAGAGGTGGTTACAGAATTTATAAGTAAAAGTTCAAAGGGTCACACCACTGATGAGGGTGTATTAAACAAACCTAAGATGCTGTTAAATTCAGGTGGATAGAGTTAAGAAGGCATATAGTGTGTTAGCTTTCATTAATAGAGGGATCGAGTTCAAGAGCTGTGAAGTTATGATGCAGCTATATAAAAGCCTGTTTCGGCCACATCTGGAGTATTGTGTCCAGTTCTGGTTGCCTCATTACAGGAAAGATGTGGAGATGTTGGAAAAGGTGCAGAGGAGATTTACCAGGATGTTGCCTGGAATGAAGGGAAGGTCTTACGAGGAAAGGTTGAGAGAGCTAGGGCTTTTCTGTTTAGAACGACGAAGGATGAGAGGTGACTTGATAGAGATGTACAAAATGATCAGAGGTATAGATAGGGTAGACAGCCAGAGACTTTTTCCTAGGGTGGAGGTAGCTATCACGAGGGGTCATAGTTTTAAAGTGAGTGGAGGTAGATATAGGGGAGACATCAGAGGTAGGTTCTTTACTCGGAGTGGTAGGGGCATTGCCGGAGAGGGTAGTGGAGTCGGCCTCATTAGGGGCATTTAAGCGGCTATTAGATAGGCATATGGATGATAGTATAAGGTAGGGGTGGACGTTAGATAGATGTTAGGATTAGGGTAAAAGTTCAGCACAACATCGTGGGCTGAAGGGCCTGTGCTGTATTGTTCTATGTTCTTTATTCAGTTAGATGGTTTTAATTGATTAATATGTATGTGTAAATCCCTGAATTTCTTTCAAGTCACTGCCCTGAGAGAGCTAAAGGTTTTATCTGTGTAAAGAAGAGGTGACGTTTTAGGTCAGACAATGCATATTAGGTGTGAGGACTTGTTTAGAATATGTTTGTGTTTTAGTCTCGAGTCAGACTGATTTTATTTCTAAAGTAGGAATTCTTAAAATGCCACATCGACTGTCTATAAATTGTGTGCTTTTTGAACAAAATAGGACATACCTGCAAATACAAATCCACCCCATAGATTTACGTGTCACTTTCTAACTGAATAAAGATTTGACAGCATCTTAGGAACAAAAGCGAAGTTGCTTGAAAAGCTCAGCAGGTCTGGCAGCATCTGTGAAGGAGAAAACAGAGTTAACGTTTTGGGTCCGGTGACCCTTCCTCAGAACTGATGGTGGCTGGGAAAACATCAGTTTATATGCAGAAAATAGGGAGGTGGGTGGGGTGGGGAGTAAACGATAGGATAGAGCCAAAGAGAGAGAGAGACAGTTGGACAGACAAGAGTTGCTAACAATTAGGCTGGGAGGGTGAATAGTTGTTAATGGGGACTGTTAGTGACTAACAACAGGGGGTAGGTAATGGCAGGCTTTGTGGTAACAAGGGGTGGGGGGCTGGGACGTGGGAGAGTTTAGGCCCTAAAATTATTGAACTCAATATTGAGGCTAGAGGGCTGTAGGTTCCCCAAGCGGAAAATGAGGTGTTGTTCCTCCAGCTTGTGTTGGGCTTCGCTGGAGCACTGCAGCAAGCCAGAGACAGAGATGTTGGCCAGGGAGCAGGGTGGTGCGTTGACGTGGCAGGCAACAGGTAGTTCAGGGTCTTTTTTGCGAGCAGAACGTAGATGTTCTGCGAAGCGGTCGCCAAGTCTACGCTTTGTTTCCCCAATGTAGAGGAGACCACATTGTGAGCAGCGAATGCAGTCGACTAGATTCTGGGAAGTGCAGGTGAAGTGTTGGTTCACCTGGAAGGTATGTTTGGGCCCTTACATACTGGGGAGGGAGGAGGTAACTGGGCAGATGTTGCATCTTCGCTGGTTACAGGGGAAGGTGCTGTAGGGTTGTGGGGAGGTGTTGGGGGTGAAGGAAGTGTGGACCAGGGTGTCCCGGAGGGAACAGTCGCTGTGGAAGGCGGACAAGGGAGGGGAATATGTGTCTGGTGGTGGCATTTTGCTGGAGGTGGCGGAAATGGCGTCTGATGATCTTCTGGATGTGGATGCTGGTGGGATGGTAGGTGAGGATAAGGGGAACCCTATCGCTGTTGCGGGAGGGAAGAGAAGGGGTGAGGGCGGAAGTGCAGGAGATGGGTCGGACCTGGTTGAGGGTCCTGTTGACAACGGAGCTGGGGAATTCTTGGTTGAGGGAGAAGGTGGACATGTTGGAGGCTCCCTTGTTGAAGTTGGCCTCATCTGGAGACGGAGGAAATGGAGAATGGGATGGAGTCCTTACAGAAAGTGGGGTGTGAGGATGTACAGTCCAGATTGCTGTGGGAGTCAGTGGGTTTGTAGTGGATACTCGTGGCCAGTCTATCCCCAGAAATGGAAACAGAAATGTCGAGGAAGGGAAGGGAGGAGTCGGAGATAGATCAGGTGAAAGTGAGGGCAGGGTGGAAATTGGATGTGAAATTGATGAAGTTTTCCAATTCCAGACGAGAGAAGGAAGCAGCACCGACGATATCATCAACGTATCAGAGAAAGAGTTGTGGGTGGGGGCCGGAATAGGACTGGAACAGGGAATGTTCCACGTACCCCATGAAGAGACAGGCATAATTAGGGCCCATGCGGGTACCCTCTTACCTGAAGAAAATAGGAGGAGTTGAAGGAGAAGTTGTTGAGGGTGAGGACAAGCTCGGACAAGCGCAGGAGGGTGGTGGTGGCTGGGGATGGTTCAGGTCTTTGCTCCTGGAAGAAGCGGAGAGCCCTAAGACCCTCCTGGTGGGGAATGGACGTGTAAAGGGATTGCACGTCCATGGTAAATAGGAGGTGGCTGGAGCCGGTAAACTGGAAGTTTCTGACAGCATTTTAGATTTGTTTAATACACCCTCGTCAGTGGTGTGACCCTTTGAACTTTTACTTAAAAATTCTGATACCACCTCTCTCACTAACACCTGGAGGAGGAGCGAGGTTCAAAAACTTTTCAAATAAAGCTGTTGGACTATAACCTGGTGTCGTGTGGTTTCTGACCTTGTCCACCCCAGTCCAACACTGGCAGAGTGTTGTCCACATCATGCCAGAGAACTGGTAGAGGTGAGTACAGTTACAACGTTTGAAAGAAATTTGGACAGGTGTATGAATATGAAAGGTTAGAGGGATGTGGGCCAAACGCAGGCAAATGGGACTTGTTCTGTTTAGGAAACCTGGTCGGCATGGATGAGTTTGTTTCTGTGCTGTATGGTTCGATAAATCTGGGAAGTCTGAATTTTGGAAAGTGGACATATAGTGACAACTTTGCTGCCATTGATCAGTGGGATCCTGTACGTTGTTATCCATGATCCCTACATTGAGTGAATGGTTGCTTTTTCTATTTCGATTCTTTGGAAGATTATTCAATGAGAGTTTGAAAGGAACAAGTTGCCATAGCTGAAAGAGCAGTGTAGGCAGACAAGCGAGATTGAGGACCTTCATGCATTTCATTCAGTCATTTTCTAACCATATTTGGAATAATAGTGTATGTGTGTTTTGAACAAATTGAGACCTAATCTTTGTCTTTGCATGTCTTGATTTACAGTGCAATTATTGGCCGGAGCACCAGAGATTTCAAGAGATATTTATTCAACTTCGTGGCTGCAATGCCAGCTGTAAGTTTTTTTTTCCGTTGCTTGTTATATCAATAGCTTCAGATAGCTAACTTTGGACTGACAGTCAAATGTAACTGCAGGCATTTCTGTATCTACAGTACCCAACTACTTTGTAAACTTTCTTTAGCTACTTCATCAGTGACCTTTCTTCCACCATAAGGTCAGATGTGTGAATGTTCTCTGATTTCCACCATTCATGACTCCTTAGATACTGAGGACAGCAGTCTGGCTGAAGTTGATAAATGACAAATAACATTTGTGTCGCACGAGTGCCAGACAATGATCATCTCCAAAAAGTGGGAATCTAACCATCAAGTTTAATCTAGGTAAGTGTGAGGTGCTACATATTGATAGGGCAAATCAGGGCAGGAGTTACGCACCTAATGGCAAGACCCTGGGGAGTGTTGCCAAACAAAGGGACTTTGGAGTGCAGGTTCATAGTTCCTTGAAAGTGGAGTTGCAAGTAGACAGGGTAGTGAAGAAGGCATTTGGTATGCTTGCCTATATTGGTCAGTGCATTGAGTATCGGAGTTGGGAGGTCATGTTGTGGCTTACAGGACATTGGTTAGACCACTTTTAGAATACTGTGTTCAGTTCTGGTCTCCTTGCTAAAGGAAGGATGTTGTTAAGCTTGAAAGGGTTCAGAAAAGATTTACAAGGCTATAGAGAGAGGCTAAATAGGCTGGGGCTATTTTCTCCGGAGCGTCAGAGGTTGAAGGGCATAGACAGGGTGAATAGACATGGTCTTTTCTCCAGGATAGAGGAGTCTGAAACTAGAGAACATAGTTCTAAGGTGAGGGGGAAAGATTTAAAAGGAACCTAGGGATCAACTTTTTCACACAGGGTGGTGTGTATATGGAATGAACTGCCAGAGGATGTGTTGGAGGTTGGTACAATTACAACATTTGGAAAGGCATATGAATAGGAAAGGTTTAGAGGGATATGGGCCAAATGCTGGCAAATAGGACTAGATTAATTTAGGATATCTAGTTGGCATGGATGAGTTGGACTGAAGGGTCTGTTTCCATGCTGTACAACTCTCTGACTTTAACATTTGACTTTCAGTGGCACTATCATTGCTGAATTCCCCACTGTCAGTGTCCTGGGGTTTCTGTTAACCAGAAACTGAACTGGGTCAGTCATATAAATCCTGTGGCTGCATGAACAGTTCGGAGGCTAGGATAGTGAGCAACCTATCTCCTGTCTGCTGAATTTCTGACCATTATCTACAAGGCGTGCTTCAGGACTGTGATGGGATACTCTCCACCTGCCTGAATGAGTGAAGCTCCAACACCATTCAAGGAGTGTGACACCAACCAGCGCAGGGCAGCCTGCTAGATTGACAACCATTCACCACTTTCAACATTGATTCCCCTCACCACCGATCCACAGTGCCAGTAGTGTGTGCTATCTACAGTGTTCACTGCAGGAACTCACCAAGGTTCCTTAAACAACCGCTTTCAAACCTGTGACCTCTGCCTTTAAGGTCAAGGGCAGCAGATGGGAACACCACCGCCTGTGCATTCCTGAACGAGCCTCACACCGTTCTGACTTGAAACTATGCCGCTGATACTTCATTGTTGCTGGGTTAAAATCCTGGATCTCCCTTCCAAACAGCATTGTAGGTATCTCAACACCTAAAGGACTGCAGTGGTTCAAGAAGGCAGTGCACCACCGCCTCCATGGCAAGTATCTCCAGTAAGATGGCAGTGGGATAGCGCATCTGAGCTTGGGGCTCATCTGCTCTGACTATTCTTTTTGTTTCATTTTTTTCACTCTCTCTGTCCTTTCTGATTTTATTTTCTCCTCTTTTGATTTACTTACCCCTTGTTGAAGAGCTCTGTCCTGGCGTCAACATCAGCGACAGCGAGGGGGCCTAGTGCAGACTTGCATAGGCCCAGAGGTGTGGACTTGCGGTAGTGTTAGAGGCGAGTTTATGTTCCTGGCGGCTTCTGCGTCGATGAGACAGTCCTAGCACTGACTCATGGCTGCTGTGGTGGAGGAGAATTTGGATTCCTGGCAGCATCTGCCTTCAGCACAGATTCATGGATTTGGCAGTGGAGGTGAGTTTGGGCCTGGTACGATACCGAGCAGCATCAGTATCGGCATCGGCTGAATCATCGAGGTGGGCCCAAAGCAGATTCATGGTGGTGATGGAGTTGAGTATGGGCCGCTGGTTGCATCGGTGGTGTCTGCGTTGGCGATGTCCGGTGAGGGTGTCAATGGACCCGAGATGGTGCCGAAGAGTGGACACTTTCGTTCCAGCGGCAGCACTGCGAAGAGGACTCATGCCTGGCCACCAGCCCCATGACCCATGGTGGAGTATCTAACAAGAACTGTAAAGTTAAACACCTTTTCTTTATTTCTTTATTTTTCTATCTTTATATTCTATGTTTTGATTTATTTTTTGTGTTTTAAGATGGCACTGGAGATTGGCGATACTATACAACACTTCACTGTATTTTGTAACAAAATGTGCATGGTAATAAATAAATCAAAAATAAGGATGGGCATTAAATATTGACCTAGCTATTGACGCCCACAATCCCATGAATGAGTAAAAAATGCTGTAAAGGCTCCAAATTAAGATTGGATGCTTGTGTTTTCAGGATACTCTTGTTAATCAAAATTAGAAGTTGTACTTCCTAAGTGCAGTTTTTAGTGATGCTAATTTGTAACTTGTATTACTTCAGATATCTCTGGTAAATAATTTCCTGAAGTTTGGTTTGAATCAACTAAAACTTCGATTCAGAATACGACTCACCACCTACCTGTATGGGGAGTACTTAAAGTAAGTCAATAGCTTTTGGAACAAAACAGTAAAGTAAATTTATATAGTAATTATTAAATAAAACTGTCTTGTCTGTGTATTCTGATTGATTTAGAAGTAAAAGGTCAAATAATCATGAGCCTTGAGTTTGAATTAATATTATAATTTTAATCATTGGCCATTATCAAACAAAAATATCATTTAAAATTAATGATGAACTAAAGCGACTGCACGTACTGCTAGCTATGCTGTTTTAAAACACCTTCAAGAGATTGATTTTAAACTGCAATAATTTTTCACCTAAGTTGGGAATGGGGAATGAGGTAGTGGGGAGGGCAGCAAGTGCAAAAGTAGCTCACAAATCTTACTTCCAGACTATGTTAACTCTCAGGTCTTATCTACATCGCTGTCAGGCAAATAGTTGCCTGAAGCTGAGGGGAAAGTAGCAGTTATTTGTTGGGTTGAAGAGGAAGTTCAAGAAGTCTGAAGCAATAGCCAATAACAAAATAGACTCACTGGGAAAAAGCATATCATTAGAGAGAAGGTTCCTGGAGGGCCCAGGGCAAAAGGAAGCTTACCTGCTAACAGCAATTAACTGGCTGAGGTGCCTGCTGGAATCTGACAGGGATCTCATGAAGTAATGCAAATCATGTAGTTTGAGGTGCGTGCTGAAAAACCCTGAGCAGGGAAGCTGCAACAAAGGAAATTGTTTAACATAATTTGGAAGATCTCCTCATCCTTCCAGACCTGCTTCGCTCTTCAGGGAAAACCATGCCAGATTCCCCATTCAGACCTGAGTTAAAATGTAGAGGTCTACCGTTGAGGTTGGTTGGCTCACCGAGCTGGTTTGTTGTTCCGCAGACGTTTCATTACCCTGCTGGGTAACATCATCAGTGCAGCCTCCTAAGAAGCGTCAGTGTGTTTTCCTGCCTGGTTTTTAAACTCTGGAGTCCGTTGAGCTGGATTGTCTCACTTCCTGTTTTCCTTCATAGTGGAGAGTATATGGAGTCAAGTTCTGTGTGTTTATTGATGGCTTTCTTCGTGGAGTACCAGGCTTCTAGGAATTCCCGTGCTTGTCTCTGCTTAGCTTGACCCAGGATTTTGGTGTTGTCCCAGTTGAATTGGTGATTCTCCTTATCCATCCTTATCCATACAAATCTACTCCAAAACCTTTGTAGAGGGCTACCATCAATATACTGGGATCCGGAGTTGCATTAATTCATGAGGCTCCTATTTGCTTCCAACAAGTGCCTCAGCCATCTAACTGGTGTAAGTACTTCGAATGATGACCAGTGTGATTGCTATGGAGTGGCAGCTTTTTTTTTTTAAAAGACATGTTCCTGCCAGGCAGGTATTATTAAAATCACATCCAAGGTATTTTTTTTTTGTCCTTAGTGTGATCCAGAAGAAGGTGAATTAAACGTTTAAACATGTAGTGTGTAGCTATATGTGCCTATCTCTTTAAGGGGAGGTTATACTGAATTTTGCAATATAACCTCTGCCCTGCATTGCTTCCCTTCGCTACCCTCTTATTTGAATAAACTACAGGTGCAGTGAAAGCCTAGAGACATTGACCTGTAATATACTTTGTGGTAAATCACATACGGGAGCGTTTCTTAAAAAGTTTGAATTTGCCATTAATAGTAATAGGAGCAGAATCACTGTTGAGAAAGCACAGCTGAGACCTGTAGGCAGATATGATCTCTTTGATATTGCAGAATGAAAGATCCTGCCCACGTAGCAGTTATGCCAAAGCAACGTGGTCTAATTTTGGATTAAATGCCACTGTAAGACAAGTCACTGACTCAGTAACTGCCGTCCCTCAGTTTCCCAAAATCTGGCTGCGTATGAGAAAGAAGTGTGTTGGTGTTAGGCAGCAGCTGTAGAAAGTGTGCTTTGAAATAGGTTGCCAAAAACCACAGGCAGTATGTTAACAATGGCTCAAGTATATCAATTACTTATTGCTGTCATACTGTATGTACTATTTATAAAACTTAACAATAAAACAATTATAAAGGAGCCAAGTGAGTCTAAAGTCTGTTATGCAATGTATTAAATTGAGGAATTTTAATCAACCACTAGAACCCACCATATTAATAGTTAACATTATGAGTATTTTAAATTTTTTTTCACTGAAGCAAAAATGTTTTTGTTTTGACAGAGGTTATACATATTATAAAATGGGTAATCTTGACAACAGAATAGCAAATGCCGACCAGCTATTAACTCAAGATGTGGAGAAGTTCTGCAACAGTGTAGTGGATTTGTATTCAAATCTCAGTAAGGTGAGTTATACCTATCACTTCCGTAATCCTCCTCTCGGAAATACCACAGATTATGAATTTAAGATGACATGACTATTGCATAATCCTTTTACTTGGATTTTTCCAGTGCCCTCCGATTGGCCAATTAGCTTGCACCCACTATAGATCTGCACTGATCCATACCTCTGTTCACAATGTCCTCATGTGTACCAGATCCTGTTCAATCATCACTCCTGAGTATGTTGACCTACAGCTATTAATACTATTTTCTTCTCTGAAATAGATGGTGGGGTGTGTAACAGTGAAAATGCAACCCTCTAACAATTGTTTCAGAGATAGTAGGAACTGCAGATGCTGGAGAATCTGAGATAACAAGGTGTAGAGCTGGA
>NC_063341.1:63759328-63819342 GCF_021869965.1 Rhincodon typus | reverse complement strand
TCAGGGTTTATTTTGTTCCTGATTTACAGCATCCGCAGTTCTTTCAGTGACAGACTCTAACTTCATGGTTTCCAAATTAATCTGTCCATATGCTAAAACTGAATTGTGGTCAACTTGAAATCCCACTGGCAGTTTACTACAAGAAATCCCTGCAAAAATAGGGACACCCGACTAAGATTATCCTAAAATCTAAAGAGAAGTGCACCTAATCCCATGCACTTAAAAACTTGGTGATTTATTTTCAAAAGTCTGTTTTAATCTCTCAGTCCATATTTGACCTTTAGATTCCCTACCACCAAGGATATCTATAAGCACCTTGAGTAATTTCCATTGGAGCCAGAACAGATTGGGGATTTGATTAGAGTAACCCACCATCCTGGGATTGACCTGAATTTACTAACAATTAAAAATTTAATCACCAAACACTAGTGAAAACCCATTGGTGGGAAAATAATGCCAGTGATGGAAAACTGGACAGTTAGAAGATAGAATTAAAACTTCTACCTGTTAAGAATTCGCCAGTCAGGGTAACAAAAGAATCGGCTCACCTTTTGAATTAGTCCATAGTCGTGTCAGGCACTCATTAATGGGAGTATTGGCAAGGAACTCGGAGGTAGAAAGCCATATAATGCAACTTCCCAGAATACATTCAACGAGAGCTGGTAACCCTAGTTCTGGAACAGGTCTGTCTGAGGTTTGTGAATAACTTATTCACATTATAATAAATCATATAATTTTAAACTTGCACAAAAAGAGACTAAGCATGTTGATTCTCTTTGAAAAACCTAAAATTTTAAATATTTCTTAAAAGTTTATAAGACGTATGAGTCCCAGGTAGGACCTATCACTTAATATCTGATTTGACTCTCGCCTAGAATAGGAGACACAGGTGATAAGTACCTGAGATTTTATTTTGGGTGTTTCTGTGTGTGCAGCTATTCAATATAAAATTTGAAAAGCAGATTATGTTCTAAATTGACTTTGAATCCTGTGTTGCTTCAAAACTTGGGTTTCCAAAATCCGTGACTTCTTTTAAAATTCTTAAATGAAAGCAACATATTTTTATTGTCTTACAGCGACCATACATGACCTTAGGAACTCTGAGGGATCAGGTGATCTACCCAGATGCACTGGAAGATCAAAGGCAGAAAGGAATATCTGATCAGGTATAACATATTGTTCTGTCAAGTTAGGTATCCACTTTATGCTTAGAACCTCATATGGCTTGTTAGCCATTCCTGGGTGCAGCAAGTGCCAATGTTGGAATAGAGGTTGGTTTAGCTCGATTGGCTGGACAGTTGGTTTATGGAGCAGTGTCATGCCAACAGAGTGGGTTCAATTCCCATCACTGGCTGAGGTTACCATGAAGGACTCTGTTTCAGCCTATCCCCTCGCCTGAGGTATGATGGCCCTGAGGGTAAATCATCACCAGTAATCTCTGTCTAATGAGAGAACAACCCTATGGTCTGGTAAGAATGTGGTGACACAACAACAGCAATATTGAAATGAAGTGGGTGATGAGGAAAAATTATGAAAAATATGGGATCAGTTGTGAAATTAGTTAATTTGGAGCTCTCATTGCAAGGACTCAGTTAAAGCTCTGATTTTTATGCCATTGCAGTCATCATTATCTCAAATTCCCTTACATCTTGTATCACTCCTCTCTGCTCCGAAACTATTTATTGGATTAACAAAGTTGCTGGAAAAGCTCTGAAGAAGAGTCACTGGACCCGAAACGTTAACTCTGTTTTTCCCTTCATATATGCTACTAGACCTGCTGAGCTTTTCCAGTAACTTTGTTTTTGTTCCTGATTTACAGCATCCACGGTTCTTTCGGTTTTCATTTATTGGATTAGTTGCTGCATTTCACCAACAGTATTTACAGAACATTGGTCAATGTGGGCGGCACGGTGGCTCAGTGGTTAGTACTGCTGCCTCATAGTGCCAGGGACCCGGGTTCGATTCCACCCTCTGGCAACTCTCTGTGTGGAGTTTGCACATTTTCCCTATGTCTGTGTGGGCTTCCTCCCGGTACTCCAGTTTAATCCAAAGATTTGCAGATTAGGTGGATTGGCCATGTTTTCAGGGATCTGTGGATTGGGTGTGTTAGCCATGGGAACTTAAGGATTACAGGGAAGAGGTAGATGGATGGGGCTGGGTGGAATGCTCTTCAGAGGGTTGGTGTGGACTGGCTAGGCCTGTTTCTATGCCCCGCATGGAAGATCAAAGAATGTCAGTGACTTTTGTGCTATTGTGTCCCTCTGTTGCTTCCATCACAAGATCTCTCTTTTGTCTTTTTCTTCTCCCTCTGTCCTTGTTTGCTTTTTATTGACTTTCTTTATGGTCAGGAAAAGGTGGATGGCATGGCACACAATCAGCTTTTAACCTGGTAATTGTGAGGAAAATATGGTTTTTCCAGTGATTTTCTGCCAATCTCTTCCCTGCTCATGCTTTCTCGCCTCCATTATGTCCCATCTCAGCATATTCTGACTACCCATTCACTTTCCTACTACCCTCTTAATCTTATCCCAACCTTAATAGGCAAACCTGAGAGGCCATCTTTGAAGAAAAGGTAGTTTGAATAAGATTGGTGTGTGTTCCCATCAAGGGGAAAAATGGATTTGTATAAATCTAGAACTCCCTGAATGACAAAAGAGATAGAGATTATGACAGAGGAGAAAAGTGTGTTCATGACAGATGTAGTTAATTGAGGACAAATCTAATTTAGAACATTCAGAGAGGTATTGAAAAGATAAATAAGGGAAGCAAGGACAGAATGTGAGAAGGGACAGGCAGTTAACATAAAGGAATTCGTAAACCTTCTGTAGGCATATAAAAGTAAATAAAGGAGATATATGCCTGGAGATGGGAGGCATACTCGGGAACAAGATTTTTCCCATGTAACCCTGAATAAGGAGGCAGTTCAGACCCCTGAAGATGTTATAATTGACAAGGAGGAAGTAATGTACTTAAAATTGATAAGGCACCAGGATCAAATCAGCTGCATCCACAGATACTAATGGAAGTGAAAGTAGAAATTGTTACGCCGTAAGCTATAATTTTCCTTAGACTTGGGGTGCAAGAAACATGGAGAATAGTCAGAATGTCGTCAGTTTCTGAAGTTATTCAATTCAAAATTGAGACCTCAAGGCAGATTTAAAATAGAGATGAAGAGAAATTACTTCTCGCAAAAGGTCATGAATCTGCAGAGTTCGCTACCTCTGAGTGTGGTGGATGCTGGGACAGTGAGTAAATTTAAGAAGCAGAGAGATACATTTTTAATTAATAATGTGTTAAAGGGTATGGAGAATGGACAGGAAAATGAAGTTGAGGCTGAGATGAGATCAGCCATGATTGTGTTAAGTGCTAGACCAGACTTGAAGGGCTGAATTGTGTACTCCTGCTCCTATTTATGTTCTTTTGAAGGGTCTGAGCAAAACAGGTAGTGGAAAATTGTTTCCATTAGTGGAAAGATCTAGAACCAGAGGACAAAGATTTAAAATAATTGAGAAAAGAAGCAATGTGACACAAGGAAAAGCTTTATTCACAGTGAGTTAAAGGGATTTAGAATGCACTGTCAAAGCATATGGTGGAGACCAGATGAATTGGAACTTGGGAATTAAATCGTATCTGAAAAGGAAAAATTGCAGGGCTACAGAGATGAGTCAGGAGAGTGGCTCTCTGTGAATTGCTCCTTCAGAGCAGTTGAATGGTATCCTTCTGTGTGGTAACCATTCAATAAATCGTCTCCCCACTCTCAAATTCCATAAAACTCTGCATCATTTCATCTTCATTTCTTGGCTGTTATCCACCTTATCCTTAACCCTGCATGCACTCCGTCCACACTATTTGTTACAATTTAATGTAGAATTTCCTCACTACTGCAATGAAATGGTGGCCTGTGTTACATACTTATCCCCTCCTGGCCACTGACCTTGGTTAAGTCAGCTGTGACAACCTCAGAGACTTATTTTGACTCATGAGCTGAATTTCTAACTCATATTTGGTATATCACAAACACCAACTTGAGGTGTGTTGAAGTCACCCTTGTAGAATTGGATGTGATATCTTAAATAAGCACATTTATACATCTTGAAGATTACAGGGAACTATAATTAGTATCAAAAACAGAAAATGCTGGAAAACTCAGCAGTTTTGTTCAGAACAGTTCTGAGGAAAGGTCACTGAACGTGAAATGTTAACTCTGCTTTCTATCCACAGATGCTGCCAGACAATGCTGAATTTTTCCAACATTTTGTTTTTGTTTCTGATTTTCAGCATCTGCAGTTTTATTTTGCTATAAATGATATAGTTAGTTCTGTTATAAAATTTATCACTATCAGAGGCATGATGAATTTGACAGCATCTTTTGGTGCTGAAATTTCTTAATTACACCATATCCTATCTGAAAAATGCGATAATAAAAATGATTTTTTTGACTATCCAGTGTCCCTCAAGTTGCCATAAAATGTATTTTGCTACTTGAACAAAAAGAACTATACTCAAAATGGATTGAAAATTTAAACTCTCTTTAGTAACTTTTTAAAATGTAATTTCCAAGTCTCCCATGCTTTGTTACTCATGAAACATTTTAACAAACAGTCCATTCCACTTACTGATGTTATTTGTCACCAGGTACTGAAAGAGTATCTCGACAACGTCCAGCTTGGTCATATTCTGGAGCGTGAGGGAGGCTGGGATTGCATTCAGGACTGGATGGATGTACTCAGTGGAGGGGAGAAACAACGAATGGCTGTATGTCTCACTTACATATTTTCAAAAGCTTTAAACTTGTGTGCTTCATATTTGATACGAGGATGAAATATGAAATCCTTCCATCATATTCATGAGAACTTCATACAGCACTGTATAACCTTCACACATTTATTGATTTTCTATTACAAAGGCTAGAGTCTAAATTCAAAATAACTATTTTTGTAGCTTTGTGAGAATCTTTTACACCTAGGATGGGTGGATAAGATGAAAGAATGCAAACATATTTTCAAGCAAACTTCAAATAAATATCCCACGAAATGTAGAGCCATTTTTTACATTGCTGTTAAGAATCCTGCCAGCATTAAGTCTACAAAGGTAAAAGCTACTTTCCAGTCAGTCCATTTGTTGGAGAGGAGTAGGGAAATGGAAAGGCTTGTTTTTGAAGAAAGAGTGAACAAAATCAGATTTTTTTTTGGAAAAATTCAGCATCTGTGGGTCTCTTCTCTTCTGAAGAAGGGTCACTGGATATGCAACTTTAACTCTGCTTTCTGTTCACAGATGCTGCCAGACATGCTGAGCTTTTCCAGCAATTCCTGATTTTTGTTTTTTTTTGGTTTCATCTGCAGATCTTTAGTTTCGTTTGAAGAAAGTGTGAGCCCAATTGGTGGACTACAAGGAAAGCAGCTCCTGCGTAGTTTTGCATTTGTTGCTGTATTAATTGTAGTGTAAGGGCTGTAGGACCATGAAATAAATGTGCGATGTCCCATTGCTTATCGCAGGGGATAAATAACACAGAGTGGAAGGTGTTAGATAAACTGAAGATGGAAGAACGTTGGAAAATAGATGTGTCTTAACAATAAGCTCTGAACTTGATATCTCTCAGATTGCCATGCATAGTTGGATGTAATATTAACATGCAATAACTAGAGTTTTACAAAGGCAAAGGTTTGAAAACATTTCTCAACCTTGTCTTTTACTGACCAGTCTGCCTTGAACCCAAACTCTGAAATGGAACCCTAAAAGTGTGTGACTAAATGTGGTAGTAGCCGTCGAATCCACCACCTAAAAAAAATCTTAGCAGTAGTGAAGGTCGAGAAATGGACCTGAAATCGTCTGGAGAATAACTCAGAAAATCACTTCTTTCCAAAAATTCATCAGTACCGATTTAAGTCCAGCTAGCAGCAGAAGAACAACTGTGCTGAATGGTTCCTGTGCAAGAAGAATCTCTGAATAGGAAATTTCTGCTCATAAATCACCAAGACAACTGTAAATCAATGAAAGCTTTTTATAGCCAGTAATAGGAAAAACTAACAGTAAAAGGAAAAGCAGTGAAAATAAGAAAAGCCCATCAGCTACCAATGGGATAAAAACAAAGTTGCTGGAAAAGCTCAGCAGGTCTGGCAGCATCTGTGAAGGGAAAAACAGAGTTAACGTTTTGGTTCCGGTGATCCTTCCTCAGAATAGTTCTGAGGGTCACCGGACCCGAAACGTTAACTCTGTTTTTCCCTTCACAGATGCTGCCAGACTAGCTGAGCTTTTCCAGCAATTTTGTTTTTGTTTCTGATTTACAGCATCCGCAGTTCTTTCGGTTTTTACCAATGGGATAAACCTGAATTGAGCACCTGCAAAAGGAGACTGATTGATTGATTACTGGACACTTGATGCAGAGCCAATCCATTTCTTAGAGGAGAAACCTGAAAAATTGGGCTGGAAGGCAAAGTTAGAATTATGGCAGCTTTAAACTACTTATTCGTTGATGAGTTTATCAACAAGCAAATTACAAAAATTCTTCAGTAGCATTGATTGATTGAAAAAAGTCATGAGTAAGAATCATTTGGAATTCAAAATCTGAAAACACTAACGAAGAATTTAACTGAATTTTCATGATGTCGACAGTTTGGGTGAAGAATTTTATTCAATAACCACAAAGTTTTATCAAGTTTAATTGTTAATAAATGAATGCAATGAAAATGCTGCATATCGGATCCTCTAGGATGAATTTGGTGAGAATATACCCAGATGCAGAAAAAAAATTGGAGTGAACGATGTTATGGCAGCTTTGATACAGTTAAAAAATAACTATCAATCTATTGATTGAAGCCATTTTGAGAAAGTTTCTACCCACAAGTCTATAGGCAATCCTTCATTCACCTCTATGAAGATGCCATATCAGTAAAGAAAAACTGATTTTTACGTTGAAAACAGCATTTATCCAGCAGAAGCTTCAACAACTTTCAGTTCTAGTGTGATAACAACATTTACATCAAGAAAGACTAAAACAAGGCAACAAAATGACGATACAGGATGATCAAAATCCTAATATAGTCATCTACCAAGTCAAGAAACCTGAGGTGCTCATCTACAATCAGCCATTGCAGCAATATTCACTCGTTTTCCATTAGTGAAGTTCAAGCTATCACAACATTTGATAAATAAGAAAATCGGCATTGTAGAAAGCACAATTCCCTAGATTTTGAACAGCTTCAGCATTGGGTACCTAATCAAATAAAGAACTGGTTATCACACCTCTTGATACATAGGACAAATATCAGGTCATGTGATACGTTGACAGCAGATTAGTAAAACTTAAATTATATTTGACGACTTCAGAATAGTTTTTGAGCAATGTTTCACTTTGAGAACAAATAAGACACTGAGATCAAGCTTCAACAGATACCAACTCTCAGGACAGTCTGTACATAACTTCATTCATCACCTTTATGTACTCTGTTGAACCTTACAATATGGGAACATACAACAAGAGCTCATTTGCAACAAAATCAGTGCCGAACTTTTCTAATCAAAAAAAACTTTTGAATGAGCAGTCCAGATAGCAGAGATGCAGAATCTAGAAAGATTTTCTAGAAACATTATGTAGCAAAGGTTAATTTTAACGTGGAACATTCTACAGAAAGTGGATTATTTACAGCAAGATGGAGCTTTAAATTTGAGGAGACAGACATCTCATTTTAAAATAGAATATATGTTGTCACATACTATATAATGCTGTAGTTGCAGGTGTGCTTGTAAAACTCCACATTACAAAGACAAAACTGTAAGAAAAGAAGTCACTTCTCAAAAATGTGCTACGGTCTGAAGATCACACTAAGCATTAAACGAAATTGTTTCCAGGCCAATGTGTATGTTCATGCCTTGGAACAAACCTAGAAGAAAAGATCAACAGTTCAATAGAATATGTGTTATTATATGGGGATCAACCACCTATAGATGAATAACATCACTGATTTTTTTTCTTGGAGAAATAACACCATCACCCAATCCAAATGCTACTGATGGAGACAAAGGAACAACCCTACTTTTCCATACATTTCTGCAGTTATATCAATGCAAAACGGTTCAGCAAATGCTACTCATTAAGGAAATGTGATCAGCACACCAGATAGATTAACTCTCTAAGCTAACAGAAACCAGCAGGGAGAAAGAGAAAGCTCGTCAACTTTACTTCTATCTATCAGTGACTTTCCTTACCCACCTATTGGCACAGATGAATCATATCAAAGACCTGAGGAGGGATGGGAGATAGACAGACATGCAGTAAATGTTGTAAAAATAAGTAACCTAAGCAACTCATTTGAGAATGTATGTGTAAAATGTTGATTATGAGGTGTAGAAACCTTGTGGAAGGGTGTTGGTTAAGAGTGAAAAGACCCTGGAGCAATATTACAATGATGTCATTGAGCTGCTTCCCACGTGGTACAAATAGCACAGTGTGGGTGGAGTTAGTCGGATGAAAGATCATTAGAAGGAAGGTAACAATAAGCTGTGACTTTGGTTTCTCTAAGATTACTACGTAGAGTTCTATGTAATGAGAGTTCTACAGAAGTCTGAGGTTGAAGACAGTTCTTGACTTTGCCTTCTCGACCAGTCTACACTGAACCCAAACTGTCAGGTGTGGCCCTAAATACACACAATAAAAGAATGAACAAACCTTTCACAACCGCTGCAAAACATTTTTTTTCCCCCCTGTATTGACCAATCAAGCTCTGGCAGTTGCTTCTTTACTGTTTTATTCTCTTGGTATTAACATACTTTACCTGATACAATTGATATATTTTTTCTTTCTGTTTTCTTATGTTGAAAATTTGTTTAAGCCTGTTCATCTCAATTAACAGAACTTTTGAATTAGTCTAAAACTTAGCTGCATTTTCTTGTCAATATTGTTGTATTTCCAAGCGATTGGTACCATTGTAGTTTAACAAAGCCAGAACAGGCTAACGGCTAGTTTGATTAAAATGAATATCCTCTGAAAGAAATACTGACCTTGCATGAACCACTGCTGTTGTTATTATTATTCATTTCTTCTTAAATGCAGATGGCTCGATTATTCTACCACAAACCACAATTTGCTATTTTAGATGAATGTACCAGTGCGGTTAGCGTAGATGTTGAAGGCTATATCTACAGTCACTGCAGAAAGGTAAGCCATGCCGCTGGAGGATAACGTCAATTAAAATGCTGTTCATAGACGAGATGTAAACAGTAACAAATACCAGAGTTTAAGTAAATTCATTTTTTTCGTACATATGATCTCCTGAGATGATTCTGATCACTTGAGGATGTCAAAGGAATTTTCCAGATTAAATTTTTCTCTGCCAGGAGATTACATGGCTGTGATGTAGGGGTTTGAAAAGGAAGTTTCTGGTCTAGATTCTCCTTTTGTCATGAAAGAGACAGGCTTGATGAATGAGAGGGGTAGGTAAATGTTTTTCCCTTGGGGCTCTTTGAAACAATTTGTAATTGATATGAAGAGGTGGCTGAAAATACCCCCATGTAAATTCTCTTTTTTTTTTTCCCTTTGCTCTTCTCCCTTTTGAACAAGAGCTTGATTTTCTATTTGCATGTCTCTAATTGGCAGAGCTGAAATCATTTACGTAATGGACACTGCTTCAGCCTAGCATCCTTGATCTATAAGAACATAAGATATAGGAGCAGAATTAGGCCATTCACAGAATCCCTACAATGTGGAAAGAGGCCATTTGGCTATTCACCAACCCTCTGAAGAATATTCACCCCAGACCCATCCCCGCCTTATCCCCATAATTCCACATTACCATGACTAATCCCACTAATCTGTACATCCCTGGAAACTATGGGGCAATTTAGCATGGCCCATCCACCTAACATCTTTGGATTATGGGAGGAAACTGGAGGACCCAGCAGAAACCCATGCAGACATGGAGCAAAGTGTAGACTCCACACAGGCAGGCACCCAAGGCTGGAACCCAAGGCAGCAGTGTGAACCACTGAGCCACCATGCTGCCCTGCCAATCTACTCCGACATTCAATCATGGCTGATATGTTTCTCATCCCTATTCTCCTGCCTTCTCCCTGAAACCTATGACCCCTTACTAATCAAGAACCAATCTGCCCCTGTCTTAAAGACTCTCGACTTCACCTCCACAGTCCTTTGAGGCACTGAGTTCCACAGATTCACCATACTCTGGCTGAAGAAATTCCTCCTCATCTCAGATCTAAAGGGTCGACCCTTCAGTCTGAAGCTCTACCCTGAAGTCCTATTCTCTCCTACTAGTGGAAACGTTTCTCCACATTCATTCTATCCAGTCCTTTCAGTGTTCTGTAAGTGTTAATGAGATACCTCTTGTCCTTCTAAATTCCATTGAATACAGACCCAGAGTCCTGGATCATTCCTGATATGACAAGCCCTTCATTTCTGGGATCATTGTTGTGAACCTCCTTTGGGCTCCCTCCAAGGCCAGCATATCCTTCCTTAGATACGAGACCCATAACTGCTCATAGTATTCCAAAGGTGGTCTGACCAGAGCCTTGTGCAGTACATCTCTGCTGTTGTATTCTAGCCGCCATCAAAATGAGTTCTCAATTTGATTTTGACGTCCTAACTTCCAACACTGAATCATATGTTAACTTTAAGAGAATCCTGAACTAGGACTTCTAAGTCACTTTGTGCTTCAGATTTCTAAAGCCTTTTCCCATTTAGAAAGTAGTCAATGTCTCTATTCTGCCTACCAAAGTGCATAACCTCCCCCTTTCCAATATTGTATTCCATCCCCACTTTGCCCACTCTCCTAGCCCGTCCAAGTCCTTCTGCAGTCTTCCTGCCTTCTCAACACTACCTAGTCCTTCACCTATCTTTGTGTCATCTGCAAACCTAGCAACAATACCCTCAGTCCCAACACTGACCCCTGCAGAACTTCACTAGTCACTGGCTGCCTGAAGAAGACCCATTTATCCCCAGTCTCTGCCTTCTGTTAGCCAGCCATAGACAGATGAATACCTGTCCATGCCAGCACCTTGCCCCTAACACCAGGGTCTCTTATTTAGCAGCCTTCTGTGGGGAACTTTTTCAAATGCCTTCTGGAAATGCAAATAGATCACATTCGCTGACTCTTCTTTGCCTTCAAAGAACTCTAACAGATTTGTCAGACACAACCTCCCCTTAATGAAGCTGCCCTGACTCAGCTGTATTTTACTGTGCACTTCCAAGAGTTCTGCAGTGTCATCCTTAATAATGAACTCTAAAATCTGGCTGACAACTGAGGTTAGGCTAACTGGCCTATAATTTCCCATCTCCTCAGCTGTCTCCTTCAGAACTCTGGGGTGTAGTCCATCTGGTCTGGATGACTTATCCACCTTCAGACCTTTCAGTTTTCCCAACAATTTCTCCTTAGTGATGGCCACCTCACCTCTGCCCCCCTATCCTCTTGAATGTCTCGTATGCTACTAGTGTCTTCCACCGTGAAGACTGATTCAAAGTACATATTCGGTTCCTCTGCCATTTCTTTTTTTCCATTTAATACTTGTCCTGATTGATTTTTCAGCTGTCCAATGTCGATTCTTGCCTCTCTTTGACCTTTTAGATCTCTAACAATACTCTTGCAATCATCTTTTATATTTTTAACGAGCTTATCTCATATTTCATCTTCTTTTCTCTTTTTGCTTTTTTAATTATCCTCTGCTGATTTTTAAAGACTTTCCCATCCTCTGGCTTTCCATTAATCTTCACCATGTTGTTTTCTTTTGCTTTTATGCTGTCCCTGACTTCCTTTGCCAGACATGGTTGCCTCATTCTCCCCTTAATATGTTTCTTTCTGAATAGAATGAATTTCTGCTGTGCCTCCTGAATTACCATCAGAAGTTCCTGCCATTGCTGCTCCACTATATTCCCTGCTAGGCTCCCCTTCCAACCAGTTCTGGCCTGCTTCATATCTTTATAGTTACCTTTACTCAACTGTAATACTGTTACATCTGATTTCAGCTTCTCCCTCTCAAACTGCAGAGTGAATTCTGTTGCAGTCACTGCCCCCGAGGGGGTTCCTTCACCTTAAGCTCCCTAACCAAGTCTGCCTCATTAGACATCGCCAAATCTAGAATTGGCTGGTTCCTTGTGGGCTCTACCACAAACCACCAAAAGAATTTTTGTAGACATTCCACGAATTATTTTTTTTTGAGATTCGCTACCAAACTGCATATTGAAGTCCCCATGATTACTGTAATAGTGCCTTTCCTTGCCTTTTCTATCTCCTGATTAATTATCTGCCCCATTCCTGGCTACTGTTAGTGGGCCTGTATATAACTCCCATCAGAGTCTTTTATCCCTTCTGGTTCCTCAACTCTGCTCAGACGGATTCTGCACCATCTGATTCTATATCACTTTTTGCTCTTGATTTAATTTTATTTCTTACAAACAAGACCCCCTTCCCACTCCACTCATCTATCTGTCCTTTCAGTGGGATGCATGTCCTTGGATACTTAATTCCCAACACTGATCCCCTTGCATCCACATCTCTGTGATACCCGCAACATCGTGCTCAACAATTTCAATCTGTGCTACAAGCTTATTTACTTTGTTTCATACACTGCACGTGTTTAAGTGCAACACCCTCAGTCCTGCATTGACTTTTCCACCACCCCCAATCTCATAGTTGTCTGTCTATTTGTTGTGCCTGAAGTTAGATTCCTGACCCTTTCCATACTCCCTGTCCTCTTGTTCTTTAATAACCTCTCCTGAGCCTTTCCTTGCTTTTAGTGATTATTCACGCATAAATTTCTTGCAGTGATTTATTATACAGGTAATCCTCATTTAACATTGCCCAGTTTAACATTATCATGCTTGAACATTGTTTTTCTTTTAGAGCCTGTTTCTTTGAGTCATATAGCTATCATCACTTTTTTGCTGTATGGTGTGTATCACTTTGTCGAAGTCATAAGATGCTGAGACCTGATTGGTGCTATGAGAGCTGTTGACCATAACATGATCTTTGTTTGATTTAAAGGTTGGCATCACTTTGTTCACTGTGTCACACAGAAAATCTCTCTGGACTCACCATGAGGTCAGTACCAAACAGCTCAATTTTCAGCTTTTCAGACGAGCACATTAAGCTTTCGAGAGCATAATTTTAAACAACTGCATTTGACAGATGCTATCTAAGAAGGAGCTCTGCAGACAAGATGAACAATGTGCAACCCAATTCATGTTCGAATGTACCTGTAGAGTAGAACTAAGTCGTGATATTAAAGTTAGAAAAAGAGAAATGAAGGCACATGACCCTCCTAGTCACTGCAGACCTTCCCTCTCGCCGACACTCCCAGCCACTGCAAACTTTGCTCTTGTTGACCCTCCTAGAACTGCAGACTTTCCCTCTTATTGGCCTTCTTAGAACTGCAGGCCTTAGCAATGTAAAGTCTTTCAATTTAAAGAGTAAAATGTTTTAATATTTTCTGATGAAGAAGGTCCTACGGAATTACACATTCATCTTAGTATTTAGTGTGAAATCTAATTTGCTTAACATTGTTTAAAATTGTGCTTCTTAGGAACACAAATACATATTTTAGTGAGGACATCCTATACTTTAAAGTTATTTTGCAAAAAAAACAGATACAGGAACCACACTGTACCTATCTCATTTATACTTCTTTCACTATTTATCATAAGATCATAAGATGTAGGGGAGAAATAAGCCATTTAGCCCAGTGACTCTGCTCCACCATTCGTTGCAATCTGGTCTGATAATCCTCAGCTCCACTTTCCTGCCATTTCTCCATAACGTTTGATTCCATTACTCAGTAAAAATCAGTCTATCTCGGTCTCGAATATATAACAACGCAATCTTTAACGCCCTCTAAGGTAATGAATTCCACAGATTCACTGTCCTCTGAGAGAAGAAATTCCTGCTCATCATTTTAAATGGGCAGCCCGTTAGTATGAGGTTATGCCCTTTGGCCCTAGTCTCTCCCACAATGGGGAATGACCTTTCTGTATCTCTTCTGTCAATGTTGCCTCTCATTTCTTTAAATAGCAATAAGTATAGGCCCAACTTACTCAACCTCTCCCCATAAGACAGACTGTCACATTTCCAGGATCAACTAAGTGAACCTTCTGTGGACTTCCTCCAATGCCAGTATAGTGCCAAATGTCTTGTATAGAAAAAGCAAGATTTCCATATTTTTATATTCTATTTCCTTTGATAAAGAACATTCAATTTTCCCTTTCCATGCGCTTACATCGGAATTACTGTATGTTGGAGAGACGTAGTGCAGATTGGATGGCCACTTTTCCTTTCAGTTCACAAACACAATCCAGAACTTCCAGTCACCTGTCTTTCCTGGGACTCCTACATTGTACTGTTGAAGCTCAACATCATGATGGTTACTATACTAACTGGGACAAAGTAACCATAGTAGCCCAAGCCAAACATAGACATGCACGGGAATTCCTAGAGGCATGGTTCCCCATCAACACTTCAATCAACAAACATATAGAATTGGACCCCATATATAAACCCATACAAATCAAAACCAGAAATGACAGTACTCCCCATAACAGACCAGACGGTATAAATTCCAAGCGGAGTAGAATAACATCGCTTCGTCGGAGGCTGCACTGATGATGTCAGCTAGCATGGTGACGAAACTTCTGAACAAAGTAAGATAACAGCCTGTGGTTCTGGGGACCAGGTACTGGCATGGACAGAGGATTGGTTGTCTAGCAGAATGCAGAGAGTGGGGTTAAAATGATCTTTTCAGGATGGCAGCCAGTGATTAATGGAGTTCTGCAGGGATCTTTGTTGGGACCACATATAATCACGTTATGCATTAACAATCTGGACAAAGGAACTGAGGGCATTGTTACTAAGTTTACAGATAACACAAAGATAGGTGGAGGGACAAGTAGTGTTGAGGAGACGGGGAAGCTGCATTAAGGACTTGGACAGGCTAGGAGAGTGGGCAAAAAAGTGCCAGATGGAATACAATGTGGGAAATTGTGAGGTTATGCACCTTGGTAGGCAGAATAGAGGCATGGACTATTTTCTAAATGGGGAAAGGCTTTGGAAATCTGAAGCACAAGGGAACTTGGGGGTCCTAGTTCAGGCTTCTCTTAAGGTTAACATGCAGATTCAGTTGGTAGCTAGGAAGGCAAATATAATGTTAGCTGTCATGTTGAGAGTCATAGAGTCAGGGTCCCACAACATGGAGATAGGCCCGTCTGCCTAAACGGGTCCATGCCGAACAGAATGTCCATCCACGCTAACCCTATTTCCCTGCACTTGGCCCATATCCTTCTAAACCTTTTCTGTCCATGTATTCATTCAAATGCCTTTTAAATATTGTTAATGTACCCACCCCAACCACTTCTGCTGGCAGCTCATTCCATATGCATATCACCCTCTGAAAAATAGTTGCCCCTCAAGTACTCATTTATTCTTTCTCCCCTTACCTTAAACTGATGCCCTCTAGTCCTCAATTCCCCAACCCTGGGAAAAAGACTGAGTGCATTCACCCTATCCGTGCCTCTCATGATCTTATACATTTCTATAAGATCCCCCCTCAGTCTCCTACACTCTAAAGAAAAATGTCCTAGTTTGTCCAACCACTCCTTATAACTCAGTCCGTTGAGTCCTGGCAACATCCTTGTAAATTTCTCCAGCACTCTTTCCAGTTTAATAACATCCTTCCTATAGCAAGGTGACCAAAACTGAACACAATACTCCAAATGCAGCCTCACCAACGTCCTGTACAACTGCATCATAACTTCCCAACTTCTGTACTCAATGCCCTGATTGATGAAGGCCATGTGCCAAACACCACCTTCACTGCCCTGTTTACCTGTGACTCCACTTCCAGAGAATGGTGCACCTGCAGTCCAAGGTCCCTCTGTTCCACTACACTCCTTAAGGCCCTACCATTCACCTTGAAACTGCTACCTTGAATTTCCAAAATGCAACACCTCACACTTATCTACATTAAACTTCATTTGCCATTTCTCGGCCCACTTCCCCAGCTGATTAAGATCCTGCTGAAATTTCTGATAACCTTCCTCGCTGTCCACTATACCACCTATTTTAGTGTCATTCAAGAGGACTAGAATACAAAAGCAGCGGTGTACTGCTGAGGCTGTATAAGGATCTGGTCAGACCTCATTTGGAATATTTGTGAGCAGTTTTGGGCCCTGTATCTAAGGAGAGATTTGCTGGCGTTAGAGGAGGTTGAGGGTAGGTTTACAAGAATAATCCAAGGGATAAAGGCTTGTCACATGAGAAGTGATTGAGGACTCTGGGTCTGTACTCGACACAGTTTAGAAGGATGAGAGGGGAACTGATTAAAAGTTACAGAGTACTGAAAGGCCCGACAGAGTGGACACAAATGTGGCCTAACTAAAGTCCTATACAGCTGCGTCATGATCTGCCAATATTTATACTCTTATGCTCCGACTGATGAAGACAAGCATACCGTATGCCTTCTTGACCACCTCATCCACTTGTGTTGCCACTTTTAGAGAATTGTAGACCTGTAGACCTGTACACCTAGATCCCTCTGTATGTTGTTGCTCCTAAGGGTTCTGCCATTTAACCTATACTTCCTCCTGCATTAAATCTCCCAAAATGCATCACATTGCATTTGTCCAGATTAAACTCCATCTGCTATTTCTCCGCCCAAGTCTCTAGCCTATCTATATCTTGCTGTATCCTCTGGCAATCCTTCTCATTATCCACAACTTCCCCCACTTTTTCCGTTGCCTGCACACTCACTAAACAGGCCACCTCAATTCTCCTCCAAGTCATTGATATATATTACAAAGAACAGGGGTCCCAGCACTGATCCCTGTGGAACATCACAGGTCACTGATCTCTAATTTGAAAAATATCCAATGATTAAACCAGCTCACTGTAGATCCCATGTGATTTCACCTTCTATGTCAGCCTACCATGAGGGACCTTGTAAAAGGCCTTGCCAAAGTCCATCTAGGTTACATCTACCACCCTGCCCTCATCAATCATCTTTGTCACTTCCTCCAAATCAATCAAGTTTATGAGATACGACTTTCCCTGCACAAAACCATGTGCCTATCGCTACGAAGTCCATATTTTTCTAAATGTGAGTAAATCCTATCCCTAAGCATCTTCTGCAATAATTTCCCTATCACTGACATAAGCTGTAATTTCTCTGATTATCCCTGTTGCCCTTCAAAAACAAAGGAACAACGTTGGCTATTTTCCAGTCATCTGGGTCCTCTCCTGTGACTAAAGAAGATACAAAGATTTTGTACCACGCTCCAGTAATTTCCTCACCTACCTCCCGCAGCATTCTGGGATAGATCCCATCAGATCCTGGGGACCTGTCTATATTAATGCTTTACAAAACTCCCAACATATTTTTATTTTTATTTTTTGACATTCCCCTAGAATATCAACATACATCTCCCAAGCCTCATCACCTCCATGACCTTCTCCTTTGCGAGTCCAATAAAAAATATTCATTAAGGATCTCCCCCACTTCCTCCAGCTCCACGTGTATATTCCCTCCTTTGTTCTTGAGTGGACCTATCCTTTCCCTCGCTACTCTCTTGCTCCTTACATATGTATAAAATGCCATGGGATTTTCCTTAATCTTGTTTGCCAAAGACATTTCAGGGCCCCTTTTAGCCCTCCTGATTCCTTGTTTGAGTTCTTTACTGCTATTCTTCAAGGGCTCTGTCTGTCTTCAGTTTCCTAAACCTTATGTGTGCCTCATTTTTGTTTTTGATGAAGCTCTCAATTTCTCCTGTCATCAAAGGTTCCTGAATCTTGCCATCCTTATCCTTCATTTGCACAGCAACATGCTGGTCCTGAATTCTAATCAACTGGCCTTTAAAAGATTCCCTCATGCCAGATGTGGAATTACCCTCAAACAGGCACCCCAACCTACATTAAGAGATAACAAGGTGTAGAGCTGGATGAACACAGCAGGCCAAGCAGCATCATAGGAGCAGGAAGGCTGACGTTTCAGGCCTAGACCCTGAAACTTCAGTCATCTGGCCAGGCTCATTCCCCAATACCATGTCTAGTATGGCTCCCTCCCTAGTTGGACCATTTACATATTGTTTCAAAAAACCGTCCTGACATGCCGAACAAATTTTCCCCTCCATCCAAGCCCCTGGCACTAAGTGAGTCCCAGTCAATATTGGGGAATTTGAAATAACCCACCACAACAACCTAGTTGATTTACGTTTTTCCATAATCTGTCCACATCCTTTATCACTTGCTGGCTGTTGGGAAGCCTGTAGTACAATCCCTTCAGAGTGATTGCAATCTTCGTATTCCTGAGTTTATAGCCATTTGGCCTTGCTGGATGAACTCTCCAAGCTGTCCTCACTCAGTACAGCTGTGATATTCTCCCTTATCAGCAACACAACTCCCCCATCTCTTTTACATCCCTCTGTATTTCACCTGAACCATCTAAATCCCAGAACGTTAAGCTGCCAATCTTGTCCCTGTCTCTACCAAGTCTCTGTAATAGCTACAACATCATAGTTATAAGAATTAATCCAAGCCCTAAGTTCATCTGCTTACCTGCTGTATTCCTCTCATTAAAACAAGTACACTTCAGACTGCCAGTCCTGCCATGTTCAGTAACCTTTCCTTGACTGTTCTTCCTCTAATCCTTACTGACCTTAGTCTTGGACAACTCCTCAGTCCTTTTACCTGATGACCTACTACTCTGATTCTCACTCCCTTGCCACACTAGTTTAAATCCTTTCAAGTGGCACTAGCAAACCTCCCTGCCGGGTTAGCCACGCATTTAACTATACAATCTTCCTACTGCTAGTCTCACTGGCATGTGGTGCAAGAAGTAATCTGATATTCCATTCCTACAGGTCACAACCTCTGGCTGCTTATTGTAACCCCTCAGAATATCCTGTGCCCGACCAGACATTTCCTTGACCCTGACACCAGAGAGGCAACACTCCATCCTAAAGCCTTGCTCACAGCCATAAGAATGCCCATCTGTACCCTTTCACTTCTTCTCACCTACGGTTTGACCCTCCCTGCTGCACAACAGTGGCAGCTGTGGTGCCACTGATTGGACTGTTGCTGCTACTTTCCCCTGAGAGGCCATTACCTCCACCCTCCAACTGTATCCAAAACGGTATACCTGTTTGAGAGGGGAATGGCCACAGAGGACTCCTGCACTGCCTGCCCACTCTTCCTCAAGTCCCTGGTGGTCACCCAACTCTCCTCTGTCTGTGTAGACCTTACGGTGGTGAAACCAGCTCTCTTAAGGCATTCAACAAGGTACCTCACAAAAGGCTAAGCCTGAAGATAAGAGCCTACAATATTAGAGGTAATATATTGGCATTGATAAAGAATTTGCTAATGGATAGGAAACAATGAGTGGGAATAAGAGGTTCTTTTTCAGGTTGAGCTGTAACCACTGGGGTTCTACAGGAATCAAGGGTGGAACCGCAACTATTTACAGTCCATATAAATGACTCAGGGGCAGGGTCGGGGGTGAGTGAATGTACTGGAGCCAAATTTGCTGATGTCACAAAAATTGGAGGGATGGCAAGTTGCGAAAGGGATGCAAACAGTTTATAAAGAGCTATCGCTAGGTTAAGTGGACAAAACGATGGCAAATGGAATATAATGTGGGAAAATGTAAAGTTGTTCATTTTGGAAAAGAGAACCAAAAGAACAGCGATTGTTTAAATGGAGAAAAGCTGCAGAAAACTCGATCTCAAAGGGTTCTTAAGGCTACTTGTGCAGCAAGCACACACATCTAACAGGTGCAGTGCGTTATCAGTAAAACTAATGGAATGTTAACCCCTATTTCAAGGAATTTGGAGTACACAAGTAGAGAAGTGTGACTGCAACTGTACAACCTGCTGGTGAGACCACATCTAGAGCACTGAGAGCAGGTTTGATCCCCTTATTTAAGGAAAGATATTATTTCATCAGAAGCAATTCAGAGAAAGTTCACTTGGATGATCTCTGGTATGGATGGGTTGACTTATGAGCAAAAGCTAAACAGGTTAGAATTCTACTCACTGAAATTTAGAAGAATGAGAAGTGATCTCATTGAAATATGTATGATTTTTAAAGGTCTTGACAGGGTAAATGATGAAAGGATATTTCCCTCATGGGAGAGTCTGGGACTAGAGGGTGTAGTCTCAGTATAAAGGCCACCAATTTGAGACTGAGATGTGGAGGATTTTCTTCTTTGAAGTTGAGCTGTAACTGGTGAGGTTCCACAGGGATCAGTGCTTGGACTGCAACTATTTACAATATATATATATAAATGGCTTGGGGGAAGGAAGTGAATATACTAGAGCCAAATTTGTAGATGGCTTGAGAATCCTTGGAACTCCTTGCTAGAGAGATCTATGGGGGAAACAGTCTTTGTGCATACTTTTAGGTGGACGTAGATTCTTGATGGGGAATTGAGCGCTACGGGGAAAAGGAAGGAAAGTGGACATAGGAGGGGTCGGGTCAGCCATGATCCTATTTAATGATGGAGCAGGCTCAAGCGGCTGAATGGCCTACTCCTATTACTATTTCTTACAGTGTACTAGTCTTGTATTCAGTTCATTCCTTTCATTGCAGGTTAATAGCTCGCAGTGGAACTATTGGTTGTCTGAAGTAAAGGCTTGAAGTTGAAGAGTCAGGTTCAGCTGTTGCAATAGAGTTTGCCTTTGTGGGTGGACTCAGTAAGTTGAGCAGCTGAGGGGAATGGGTGTAGGTCGCTTTTCCTTACTGTTTCTGCCACCGTGACACTTGAAGATTGTCTGAGATTCCACTTGGGCAGAACTAGGATGATTACTAGACACCACCCTTTGAAACTGTGTCTGTCAGAGAGAAAATCTAACTTTCATACAATTCATAGTTAGTTTAGCTGAGAGCTTTTGCCTGGAATGGTGCTCTGAGCCTCTCCTGAGGTATCTGCACAAAAAATAGCTATTCTCAGCTATGCTGTATATGGTTCAAAACTCAGAATGGTGGTATGCAATTCCAATGTGCCATTGTTCCACAGAAAAAGGTGAGCAAGTTAATTATTGCTGGAATCCCTTTTGAGGTATCCTGCTAAAACCTTGCTACTATCACGAAAGCTATAATTTTTCACACTTTCTGAATATTAAATTGTGTTCTCTGAGGCTCATTGAATATCAACTGTCTTTGTAATCCTTCTGTGAGAAAAGTATAGTGTGTTTCCTCCAACAAGTTGATGACTCGTGAATCCACAAGAGAAGTTAAGTGACTTTTGGTAGCCATTTCTTTTAAGGCTCTGTGTCCACTTAAAGATTGACTTTTATACAAAATCTTTCAATATCATAACCACCCTGTTTGTAACATATTACATTACTACAGTTTTCTGTTCTGGTGAAGGTTATCAACCTGAAACATTAACTCTATTTCTTGTTTCACAGATGCTGCCTAACCTGCTGAGTATTTTCAACATTTTCTGTCTTTAGCAAAGTTCAATCAAAGTTTAAGCTCATTATTATGACTAAGTCAGTGTTGATTTCAAGTTCTCAACTCTCCTAACTTTGAAGGGCCATTCCATTCATTTAATACAGATCCTGGGATATTCTTCTTGTTTGTCCAGGGGTTGTCTAAAGTGAATAAGCCTAGATGTTAGCTCCCATTTGGATAATTAGGGATGGAGAATAAATGCTGGACTAGCCAGAGACACCCATATCCTGAATGCATTTTAAAAACGTAGCATTTCATCATTTCTCTTCATTTTTCTGAAATTCTCTCATATCAACAATGATATAGATTTGTATAATGCACTCGATGTTGGAAAATACCCCTGTCAGCCTTTTACATTTACATTTTAAAGTCAGTTTTGGCGAGGAGCTGGAATGCCTGATCTGCAGGTGAGTTTCTGAGCTAAGCTTGGGCCATCCAGAAAGAGAGAGGGTGGAAATGAGAGAGTTTTCCCTTAGTACGAGAGAAGAAGCTGACTTATGCTGTTTTCATCTACCTTCTGGGGCTAATTCCAAAATGTTGCAAGATGAGGCAGAATAGATATTCACCTTAATCATTATGCAATGAAAGCACATTGAAAAATAGGAAGAAAATTGAGGTGGAGGATATAACTTTGAGCATAAATGTTTAGTATCATTTGACTTTGTATTTGAAGCAATGAAAATCCAGGATTATAACAGGCTCAATAGTATTATGGTTAAACACTTTTATTTTCAAAATTCACTTTTTTGCTCCTTTTCCAAAATTTACCGTGTCATAGATAAGAGTTTGACTTCTCACTGTTAAACTCTAATTGAAACAAGTAACAATAGTCTTTGACTTTTTCAATAATTAGAGTCCCATCATTTGCTTTCTGTATTTTGAACTGTAGACTTTATTAAAGGCACATTGGACCTCCTGGTTTCGCAAAGGTTAAAGCCTTGCTCAAACGAGCAAAGCCTTCTTTTGAAACTGTTAAATTCATTTTACGCTTCAAAACACGACTTTAGATTGTTATGAAAATGTTTCAACAACTTAAATTCTTACCACACTTACTCCAAGTCTGAGTTGATATGAACCTTTACAGATTGAACATGCTGGTGACTTGGAAACTGAGTAATAATAATGCTAGAATGGGTTGCCTTACGAAAGGCCTTATGTTACATTAATACAGTGGATATTTGTGTGCATGGTTATGAAGTATTGTGGGTCACTAGCACCACATTCTAAGTTGATTATTAATATCAGTATTTAAGGGTGATTGTGGTTTATTTTGATTTTGTATATTTGATGTTTTGAGGTGATTTAGTATATAATCTTTCTTTCTGTTCCCAGTACTACCTACACATGGATGGCAGAGGCAATTATGAATTTAAGCCAATTACTGCAGATACAGTGGAATTTGGTTCTTAAACTCCATCTGCCAATTTGATTATGGCGGAACGGACTGAATTGCAGAATAAATCTGTTCAATATGCATTCTCTTGTACACTAACTTAATACTTCAACTTGTAATTAATGTCAGTTTGAAAAAATGCTGTAAAAATGAATAATTACATTGATTAATTTGTAGTCTTGTTGAGAGTTGTATATTTGGAAATATTAACATCTAGTAAAATCCATCTAGGAAATGTTTGAATTAATAGCTTTAATTAAGATAAATTAAAATGTTTTATGTACAGTACAAATGAAGTAATCTAGGAATGCACTGCTGAATCGCATGTTCATGATATGCAATAATTTGATATCTACAAGTCATTTCCTAATGTTTTACAGAAAAAAATAAACTGAAAACTTAATGTGTTTTTTTTTGCTGTATGACCAATTAATTGCCTTTGTGGTCAACAATGCATAATATTTCGCTTGGATCACTAAACATGAAAACAGCCCACTTATTTGGAGTGGCACCCGTGAAAGAGCCGGTTATAGACATATGAGCAATTCATTTAAAGAAAACAGGAGCCGAAAGAAACTTGTTTTGGGCTCCATTGTTTTAAATCGGTTACAAGCAGTCAAATTACGAAGCTATTGATTCTCAGTCTTCTCGAGGAGTCTCACATGCAAAGTTTACAATTTTAAAGCGTATAAATGATAAGAAAATCTGTTTTTTTTCTTCCAATTGACTTCAGATGTTTCTTTATAATTCGTAGCCAATACGAATTGGCTGCAAAATTTATAAAGCTTTATTGGATTTATACGATGGAGAGATGACCACTGAATAGTGAGGGGTAAAGAAAGAGGAGTCTCAGAACAGTAGAACACACAATTCATGACACCATGAACCAAGATTCTTTTGCCTTTTGCAGGCTTTTCACGATTCAATTATGATGCAGTGCTCTATGAGCCGCAGGGAAGAGTTCTCATAATGAAAAATTCCTTAGCTACATGTTTTTTTGTATTCTACAATTTTGATAACTACACTTCCGTGTTTATGACTGATAAATTTTGAAAGGAAAAGCATCTTTCAACAATGTCTTTCCGGAGGTCTTGTCACGCAATCAGGCGTGTTGCTAAACTCAGTTCATTGGCTCTTACCGATCGTGTATAATTGAATGGGCGCTGTTCTGTGGCAACCGCCGCATTGCGCTTTGAGAAAAACGTATGCTAGCTCATATCACCTGCGTTTTGATTAATCCATTGACCTGCGAATTGATCATGGACCCATTTAAACGAGTGCTTCAATTGATAATAGCTTATTTGCAGTTAGTGGTGTCCTTTCCCCGAGAAGGTAAATTTCGTTCGATGTATAATAATTGTATAATTTTACTTGGGATCCTCTACGTCTTCTATACTATCTTGAATAAAAAAGCAACGTTACGTAGTGTCTATTATCATTGCCACTTTTGGAACTGTTTAATATGCAGAAAGCTACTTGGTTTGGAATCAATTATTTTCTCAAGCTATAATTGGAAAATAATTAAACAGTTCCAAATTCCCAATTAACATTGCACATTTTTAAATATAATTTAAGTTAACGTGTTCAGTTTAAAATAAGTAATTTGAATTGTGATTAGGCTTTGTTTCCATGGCCTTTTCTGCTTGACGTTTTTAAACTGCTATTGATGTGCAACTAAGGAAATATGTTTGGAACATATATAATAGACAAGGGTGGGGGATGTGGAGTGTTTCACCACGTTCAAGATTGAATTCTGTAGTTAGATGTATCTGTTGCAATTTAAGATAGTCATATACAATATTGTCAGGCATGCATTCCCAGATATCACAGTCACCATCAACAACATACCCCTTCCTTAACTACAGAGATTTTGCTGACTTGGAAATACTTTCTCCAATGACTGGATGTCAAAATCAACCATTACCTGGCAAAAAAAAGCTCACCATATGGCAGGCTTACACACAGACTTTGGAAAGAATATGGTGTTTGTTTCAGAACAAAGATCAAAGTGTCCTGTGCAGTGCTTCTTGCATTACTTCTTTATGGGTGATAGATTTGGACAAACTATTGGCATCAAATAACTTTGCTATCTGATATCTATTTGTAAAGTCAGGTGAAGTCTTCACACCAAGATTCTTGCAAAGTATTGCATACCCAGCATTGCGAGAATACTTTTACCAGAGCTCAGCTTTGCAGAGATGGCTAAGTGGTGTACGGAGCATCTGAATACCAAAAGCAGTAGCCCACAAATAGCTGAGCAGGGGAACTTGTATTACAGGATGTTCCAAACTAAGATACAGAGTCTCAAACCCAACCTCCAATATTACAAGTTGGATTGCAACATAAAGGGGAACAAAACAACCTTGGACAGATCCAGGGGTCTCTCCTCATTGGTAAAAGAAGCAAAAGTGACATGATGAAAAACATTTTCGTGTTTGTGTCAATAATACTTATTACTAAAGTTGCAGAGAGTTGGAAATTATGCAGGGATTTCTCTGCATATGTGCTGGGTTGCTGGAAGCTGCTATCTTTTCACCATCTTCGTTTGTACAACTACTTAATTTCAAGTGGTGGTGGGGGAACTGTTGATGAGAGTCAGATGGGAGGGATCCTGATTGGATACTTTGAGTGTATGTAATTCCTTATGTAACAAACACAAATTGTTGGAGAGACTCAGCAGGCCTGGTGGCAGCTGTGGAGAGAGGGAGACTTCTTCAAAACACAAAGAATAAAGTGCTTTATGTTTTATTTCACATTTCCAGCAACTACAGTATTTTGCTTTTATCAATCTGTGTAGTTTTACTGTTTAAAAATAGTAGTCTGCTGCAAATTCTTAAAACCTTCATTGGTGATTCTGTGTTACACAGTCCAGATGTAATAACATTTTAATGTTTTGTTCTTCTGTTTGGTTACAAGTCTGTGACATGCGATTTATTGCATTTGGAGACTGGGGAGGTCTGCCTGATCCGCCTTATGTAACGATTGTTCAGAAAGCCATAGCAGATGAGATGGGGAGAGTTGCACAACATATAGGAACAGATTTTGTAATTAACGTTGGAGATAATTTTTACTACCATGGTGTGAATGATGTAAATGATTTCAGATTTAAGGTAAATTGATTTATTCATTCATCTTGGGTGTGTATAAATGCAGGGAAATCTCTTTGCAAAGGCTCAAGAATGTGTTTCACTTAGTGAATATACAGTAATGGTAAAGGTTCCCAAAGTAGCTTGGCTAGATGCTGCCATCTCCAATTGTATTTGGATTCATTATGGAAGGTTGCAACAGCAGCAGAATGCACAGTAAAACCTTCTGCAGTTAATGAGAGAAGACAGTATGCTGATATTTTAATTATCTGCATTCTAAGTGGATCCTAAACCCAAAAACTTGTCTGTTGACAATTAGGTAATTCCAGCAAAGTAACAACTGTTTAAAGGTTATGCCATGTTTACATTTTTAAGCTGCATTTACTCTTTCTAATAATGTATTCTATCCATGAATTCCTGATCTAAAATTGGCAATCATTTATGTAAATTTATAGTAATATATAAAAGATATTTGATGAGACAGCGAAATACAGCTTCTGTTAAACATTGAGTTCCCATATAAATGGTGATTATGAAACTAATTAAGTCCATGTCATGTAATACAATTTGTCTGGCTAATGTAAATTATTTTCGTGAACCTTAGATGTTGCAGAATGAAATGGAAAATTTACATTGGAGCTTAATGGTTGACAGGACTATAATCGCAAGCCATTAGCTAAACCACCATTGTGAATTTTTAAACCACATGTCTACTGTAAAGCAATTAAACATCCTGGAGGTTAAATACAGTGAGCCAAAACAAAAAAAAACTTGATCATGTAACATTATGAAATCATGTCTATTATAATTCAATTTGTCAGATTAACATTTAGAATTTTGCTGACAAAAATTCTAAAATGACTAAATAGAGTCATTGAAGGGAAGTTAACTGCATCAAGAATCAATAGATTTTCTATTTTAAAATATACTCTGCTTTATAAAGCAATGTTCAGTCATAATATTCAGTTTAAAAAAAAGTTTTTTTTTTCTGACTTATGAACCAGCTATTTATCTTCAGTTCTTCTACATTTATGAATCATTGTAAATTAACTCTCCTCCCACATCTATCACTGATGCACTCCGTCGCTGACATAGATTTTTTAAATTATCTAAATAGGAGACATTTGAGAATGTATTCACAGCTCCGTCCCTTGCCAATATTCCGTGGTATATTCTGGCAGGAAACCATGATCATTTGGGTAATGTTTCAGCACAGGTTGCTTATTCTGTGGTCTCTAAGAGATGGTAAGTGATTCTGAACATCTGTTCATGTGATATAGTACTTTTAGTTTAGAAAGGCAGAATCAATGATGTCGTCTTTCCCAGAAATCTAGTAATCGATCCAAGGAATCTACATCGGTTGGAGACATCTGGTTAATTAAGTAAGCAGATGTAGAAACCCGTGATGGTTTCAATCTTCATTCCTTTCTATTGTGGACAGTATAGATTTTAAAAAGGTTTATTACCAATTGGACATTGTGCCACTAAAAAGGGGTGTCATCCAATCATGAATTAACATTCTATAAGCCCGTCATTAAACACAACTTCTTTTGAAGATTCTACAAGAGCTTTTGTATCTGATATTTCCTTTCCGTGCAACCTAGCAACTTCAAGTGGTTTTGAATTTTCTTGTAATTATGAAGAATTAATTAGCATTTCCATTTTATCTACCCCATTTACATTTTCACCTTGGCAATACTGTAATTCTTTTGACTTGCCGACTTTGAATATTATTTGTTCTGGAAGACAGCCAAACTCTTGTGTGAAAATGGTGATGCAGCAAACTGTGAAGCATCTGACCAAATGGTAAATATTTCGTGGGATTCAACTCCTTTTGAAGAAGCACATTATAAAGTATTTGTCTTGTACAACAATTAGTTTAGCATTTAATGTTTAGTTTGAGGATGTATCAGCTGGATAGATTGTTCATTCCTTCCTGCTACAAGTGGGCCAAGCATGGCCAGATGTTCCAAATTAGACTTTGCTCCTTTTTGGAGTGGATTTTTGTTCAAGAAAAACACTGAGTGAGGTTTCGTTGTTATATAACAAGTGATTTAAACACGTGCACTGCGCAAAGATTTAATTAATCCTTATAACCATTAATGAGAAACTGTAACTTAGAGGAATGATTGATTGCCACCTTCTGTCAGAGGCCCTGTACATACTGCCATGCTGTGTTGTTGGCCAGGCAAATGGTTTTGTGTTCACTGACACCCAAGAGCATGTGTGGCAGCAGCAAAATTTTTGAAATAAAGAGTGATAAAAATCTAACAAACCCTTAATAATGAAAAAGAAAATATATAGGTAAAAAGATAAAGATTGTCCTGCCCTCCTTCCTCTTTTATTCCACTCATGAGTCCTCTTTGGCTGGCTAGGTATCCTTGCTCCAGTCTCCTCCCGGTATCATGGTAATGATCTCTGATTCTATTCCCCACAGCTTGTTAAAGACACTGTTGTGTTAGCGGAAGAGACCTAGACATTTCATCATACCCAACATAAACTGGGATAGTCATGATGTTAAGGGTTTAGTGGGGGCTGATTGTTTGAAATGTATCCAGGGGAGTTTTTTGTACCAATTCGTAGAATGCCCAACAAGGGACAGTGAAGTGCTGAATCTGGTTCTGGGGAAAGAAGCCGGACAAGTGTTCAATGTGGCAGTGTCTTTACCTTTGCCTTTGCCTTTAGCAAAGGTGACCACAACACTGCAGTTCAAATTTGTTCTGGACAAGGAAAAAGATGGCCTACAAAAGATTGCTTGGGATTGTGGGGAGGTAGATTTTATTAAAATAAAGAAAGATCTGGCCACGGTAGACTGGGAACAGCTCCTTGCATGTGAGTCTACAGCAGAGCAGTGGGAGGCACTCGAAAAGGAGCTGGGGAGAGTACAACATGCCCAACATGTACCCTTTAGAGGGAAATGTAGCAGCAATAAATTCAGAGAACCCTGGATGTCTAGCACAATTAGGAGTGGATGAGGAAGAAAGGTAGGGCTTTTAGTAAGTCCAAAGGGAACAATTCAGCTGCAGACCTAGAGGAATACAGAAAGTGCGGGAAGGAAATTAAGAAAGCAATTAGAAAAGCAAAAGGGGGGCATTGAAAAGGACTTGAAAACGGGATTAGGGAGAATTTGAAGATATTTTATAAATACATTAAAGGGAAGCAGTTAACCAGGGAAAAAGTAGAGCCTATTAGGGACCAAGGGGGCAACCTGTGCATGAAGCTGTAGGATATGGGAAGGGGGTTGAATGAATACTCCTCTTCAGTCCTTCCTTATGAAAAGAAGAACGTAGACACTGGATTCAGGAAAACAGTCTGTGAGGAACTGGCACAGTTTGACATGGGAACTGGGGAGGTATTGGAGGCTCTATTGAGCTTAAACACTGACAAATCCCCTGGCCCGGATGAATTGTATCCCAGGCTGTGTGGGAAGCGAGGCAGGAAATTGATCGGGCTCTGACACAAATTTTTAATTCCTTTCTGGCCACAGGGGAAGTACCAGAGGACTGGAGGATGGCTAATATGGTTCCACTTTTTAGAGATGAACCAGAAAACTACAGACTGGTGAGCTTCATGTCAGTGGTAGGGAAACCATTGGAGAAAAATCTGATGAGAGTATTAATAAACACTTGGAAAAGTGTGGGTTAATTAGGGATCATCAGCATGGCTTCATCAGAGGGAGGTCATGCCTAACAAATTTGTTAGAATTTTTTTGAAAATGTGATCATGTGTAGTTGAGGGAAGTTCAGTTGATGTAGTTTATATGGATTTTAGTAGAGCTTTTGACCAAGTTCCACATGGAAGACTGATTGAGAAGGTTAAACCACGTGGAACTGAGGTAAACTTGGTGAGAGGGATCAGAAGCTTGTTTAGTAATAGAACACAGAGGGTGGTGGTAGAAGGCTGTTTGACTGACTGGAGGCTGGTGTATAGTGGTGTACCACAAGGATCAGTACTGGGACCCTTATTGTTTGTTATATATATAAATGATTTTGATGAAAATGGGCCGAAGGGCCTTCATTGTATGAAACTGTGATTCTAGAGATGCCCTCCCCTAACAAGGCCATCTGCTGTCAGAGGCTCCACTACAGTCAGTTGGCTGCCGATCAGAAAATGGAAGCATCCAATAGTTATTAAGCAGCTAGCCTTAAAGAAGATAGAATTTTATTTGAAATTTGGATCTGCAGCACAGTAGTTGTGTGGACAATGTTATTCAGTCCCAAGGTGCAGATTGGAAAGTTGCTCCAAGGATGTTTTCTGTCGTTTGAAACAGAGGACATATGTCCTGAGAAACCAGACTGTTGGGTCTCCCCCTGAGTCAGTACAAGGCAACATATAGCATGTCAACTTTAGTAGACACTGAAACATATGGAGCATTTGTCAGAATTATCGATGTTTGAACAGCAAGTTGAGGATGGTTTTCCCTGCAGTCACTTGAAAGTTCAAACATCTGGTGAAGGAACTGATTTACATATTTTCCAATGCACGTAAGCCCATGGAAAGGTATGTCCTGCCAGTAAAAGCAGCCATCAGGACATTGGGTGTGGAAGGAACACAGTGCGCAGAGCCTAAATAAATTTATGTCACATTAAAGTCAGTCACTTCTATTGTATTTATGTAGTTAGAGAAGCCAACTGTTCCAGAACAAATGCAGTTTATTCAGGTATTTACAAACATGACAATGCTTAGAAATCAGGATCCAGGTTAGCTATCTTTTCACTCAAGAGTTTGGAATTAAAGCTGACAGCAGTCCAGTCCAGTTCGGATTAAATGGCTATACCATTTGTTGTAGGAACTTTCCAAATCTCTACTATGAATTGGATTTTAAGGTTCCTAATATCAGCGTTTCTGTCACTATTCTGATGATCGATACTGCTGTGATTTGTGGAAACACCTATGAAGCCAACCAGCCAGATGGACCTGAAAATCCCCAGTTAGCCAGGGAGCAGCTACAGTGGATCCAGCAAAAACTCGCACATTCCAGGTAACATCAGAAAGTTAAAAGAAGAAGTCGCATCCAGAGTAGAATTTTGTAGAATAAAACTAACATTACCAAATTGGCTTATACAAGAGACAAGACAGTGTGTGGGTTAACACACTGTCTTCACATTTATCAGGGTAGGTTGTGTGAGCATTTGAGGAGGATAATACTTCATGAGTGGGAAAACAGTGTAAACGGTACAATAGTTATAAAGGTAAATGGTGAGTGGAGAGTGATTTATTGCTGCTTTTGTGGTCTGAATTGAGTTTGAATAGTATCTAGTCCTGAAAAGATCGTAGAGTATTCTGTAGTGAGAGTCCATCTAGTATTTGTCCTTTTAACAGGAGTTGTCTATCTAATCCCTTTTCTCTTTCCTAACTCTGTATCCTGAGGGAAAATGTACTGTCAGGTAAATTGTCTGTGATTTGTTGGCTTCTGTTTTAGGTCTGACTATTTGATTGTTGCCGGTCACTATCCAGTGTGGTCAATAGGACAACATGGTCCGACTCCATGTCTGGTAGATCAATTAAGACCACTTCTAAAGCAATACAATGTGACAGCCTATATCAGTGGCCATGATCATAGCCTCCAGGTAGGAAATATTGAATCAACTTTCATTATTATATTATCCCACTTTTGCAATTGTGGAACTTTAATTTGTGACTTTTGAAAGCATTAGCTGCACGATTTTTATGGATTTATTCAGGATGTTTCAAACATGTTAATATTCTTCATTATTAATTAAATTACAAGACTTGATACTGTCCAGTTAAGTGCTTTTATATATGAAGTCCATTCTCCTGAAATCACACGTCGTGAATGCATTTAATAATCCACTTCTGTAATTTGCAAACATACCTAGTTGTAGAACATATTTATTTGTAGCCAAGATCTTTCTGTACCTCCACAAAGAGCCAGGAAACCTCCCAGAACTAAGACACTCGACAACTCGATGAAAGCTCTACTTTTACTCACAGAAGGAGCAGTTCTTCCAGTGCTAAGTATTTCTGCATATTCATGACTTGAAAATTGTGGATAAAACTCTTTACTTGCTGATTAAAAAAAACTAACGTGCTGCAGACAATAGTCGTTGAAATAAAAACAGGCAATGATTTGATTTATTATTGTCATGTGTTCTGACATACAGTGAAAAGTAGTGTTTTGCATGCTATCCAGGCAAATCATACCTTATTTGAATAATTCAAGGTAATGGGATAGAATGCAGAGTATAGTGTTACAGCTACAGAGTAGGTGCAGAGAAAGATCAACTCTCATTTGTGAGAGGCCTGATCATAAGTATGAAATCAGTGAGGAAGAAGCTGTTTTTGGATCTGTTGGTACGTTTTCAAACTTTTGTATCTTCTGCCCGATGGAAGAGGATGGAAAAGAGTACAACTGGGGTTGGAGGGTCTTTGATTATGTTGGCTGTTTACCTAAGGCAGCGGGAAGTGTACATGGAATCAATGGATGGAAGGCTGGTTTGCATGATGGACTGGGCTGCATTCACAACTCCGTAATTTCTTGTGGCCTTAGTCATAGAGCCATAGAGATGTACAGCACTGAAATAGTCCAACTCGTCCATGCCGACCAGATATCCTAAATTAGTCTAGTCCCATTTGCCAGCATTTGACCCATATCCCTCTAAACCCTTCCTGTTCATATACCCACCCAGATGCCTTTCACATGTTGTATTTGTACCAGCCTCTACCATTTTCCCTGACAGCTTATTCCATATACGCACCACCCTCTGCATGGAAAAAGTTGCCCCTCAGATGCCTTCTAAATCTTTCCTGTCTCACGTTAAACCTCTGCCCTCTAATTTGGACTCCCCTAACCTGGGGAGAAGACCTTGGCTATACACCCTATCCATGCCCCTCATGATTTTATAAACCACTATAAGGTCATCCCTCAGCCTCCAACACTCCAGGGAAAATGGCCCCAGCCTGCTGTGATGCATCCAGATATGATGCTTTCTACGGTGCATTTATAAAAATTGGTAAGAGTCATTGTAGACATACCGAATTTCCTTAGCCTTCTGAGGAAGTAGAGGCGTTGGTGTGGTTTCTTGACTGTTGCGTCGATGTAGACTGTCGGTGGTACATTGTTGGTGGTATTTACTTCTAGGAACTTGAAGCTCTTGACCTCAGCACCACTAATACAGACAGCGGCGTGCCCTCCACTCCACTTCCTGATGTCAACAACCAGCTGCTTTGTTTTGCTGACATTGAGAGAGAAATTATTGTGCTGGAAATGCTGAAAATATTCAGTTAGTCAGGCAGTCTCTGTGGAGAAAAACTGATGTTCCAAAGAAGTGTCATCGAGCTGAAAAGTTAATGGTGTTTCTCTCCATCCGTAGCTGCTTTATTTTCAGTTTGCATGTTAAATACTGCTATATAGACGCATACCATTTCAATTTTCTGCTCATGTCCCTCATGTATACCGCTGGAATAAACCCCAGAACAGATTGAGTCATTTGTTAGGAAGTCAGTATTGCAAGTTAGACAGGCCTGAAGGTTGAGCTGGGGGTATCTGCCCTTGTTACATACGATGCCCATTTTGTCCAAACTGAAAGATTGAAATGAAACTGAATGAACATAGATGTCACGTTCAGGCACAACCCCTAGTTATTGGGCAAAGAAGTGGCAGATGGAATACACTGTGGGAAAATGTGAGGTTATGCACTTTTACAGCAAGAACAGAGGCGTAGACTATTTCCTAAATGGGGAAAAGCTTCGGAAATCTGAACCACACGGGAACTTGGGAGTCTTAGTTCAGGATTCTCTTCAGGTTAACATGCAGATTCAGTTGGAAGTTAGGAAGGCAGTGCACTGTTAGCATTCATTTGAAGAGGGCTAGATTACAACTGCAGTAATGTACTGTTGAGGCTGTATCAGGCTCTGGTCAGACCGCATTTAGAATATGGTTAGCAGTTTTGGGTCCTGTACCTAAGAAAATATATTATGGCGTTGGAGGTGGTCAAGAGGAGGTTTACAAGAATGATCTCAAAGATGAAGGACTTGCCAAATGAAAAGTGGTTGAAACTCTGGGTCTGTACTTGATGGAGATTAGAAGCATGAGTGGGGGTCTCATTAAAACTTAGAGAATACTGAGAGGCCTAGATAGCAATTTTTTTATTATTCATTTATAGGATCACTGGCCGGCCAGCATTTATTGCCCATCCCTAGCTGCCCTCGAGAAGGTGGTGGCGAACTGCTTTCTTGAACCGCTACAGTCCACTTGCTGTGGGTTGATCCACAATGCCATTAGGGAGGGAATTCCTGGACTTTGACCCAGTGACAGTGAAGGAGTGGCCTTATATTCCAAGTCAGGATGGTGAGTAGCTTGAGGGGAACTTGTTCTCATGTATCTGCTGCCCTTGTCCTTCTAGATGGAAGTGGTTGTGGGTTTGGAAATTGTTGTCTGAGGGTCTTTGGTGAATTTCTGCAGTGCATCTTGTAGATAGTACATACTGCTGCTACTGACCATCGGAGGTGGAGGGAATAGATGCTTGTGATGTTGTGCCAATCAAGCAGGCTGCTTTGTCCTGGATGGTGTCAAGCTTCTTGAGTGTTGCTGGGGCTGCACTCATCCAGGGAAGTGGGGAGTATTCCATCATACTCCTGACTTGTGCCTTGTCGATGATGGACTGTCTTTGGGGAGTCAGGAGGTGAGTTACTTGCCGCAGTACCCCTAGCCTCTGACCTGCTCTTGTAGCCACTCTGTTAATGTGGTGAGTCCAGATGAGTTTCTGGTCAATGGTAACCCCCAGGATGTTGATAGTCGGGGATTCAGTGATGGTACCATGGGGCAGTGGTTAGATTGTCTCTTATTGGTAACGGTCATAGCCGGGCATTTGTGTGGCGCGAATGTCACTTTTTACTTGTCAGCCCAAGCCTGGATATTGTCCAGATCTTGTTGCATTTGAACATGGACTGCTTCAGTATCTGAGGAGTCACAAATGGTGCTGAATATTGTGCAAACATCAGCAAACATCCCCACTTTTGACACTATGATGGAGGGAAGGTCATTGAAGCAGCTGAAGATGGTTGGGCCTAGGACACTAGCTTGAGGAATTGCTGCAGAGATGTCCTGGAGCTGAGATGACTGACCTCCACAACCATGACCATCTTCCTATGTGTCAGGTATGACTCCAACTACTGGAGAGTTTGCTCCCTGATACCCATTGATTCCAGTTTTGCTAGGGCTCCTTGATACCACACTCAGTCAAATGCAGTCTTGATGTCAAGGGCTGTCACTCTCACCTCACCTCTGGAATTCAGCTCTTTTGTCCATGTTTGAACCAAGGCTGTGATGAGGTCAGGAGCTGAGTGTCCCTGTTGGAACCCAAACTGGGCATCACTGAGCAGGTGCCACTTGATAGCCCTGTTGATGACACCTTCCATCACTTTACTGATGATCGAGAGTAGGTTGATGGGGTGGTAATTGGCCGGGTTGGATTTCTCCTGCTTTTTATGTACAGAGCAATTTTCCACATTGTTGGTTGGATGGACCAGCTTGGCTAGGGGAATGGCAAATTCTGAAGATGGTGTTTCCACTACTAGGAGAGACTAGGACCTGAGGATACAGCCTCAGAGTGAAGAGACGACCCGTTAGAACTGAGACGAGGAGGAATTTCTTCAGCTACAGGGTGATGAATCTTTGGAAATCATTGTCACAAGAAGGCTGTGGAGTCCAAGTCATTGAGTGTTTAAGACAGAGATAAATAAATTCTTAATTAATAAGGGGATCAAGAGTTAAGGGGAAAAGGCAGGCGAATGGGGTTGAGAAATGTATCATCCATGATGGAATGATGAAACAAACATGATGGGCCAAATGGCTTAATTCTGCTAAGACAACTAATGGTCTTTTGGAACAGTGGGGCATGATTATCAGTGCACTATTTTCACTTAATTCATGACAACAATATGTTGATTTTAAAATTCTTATTCTTGTTTTCATATCCCTCTTTCTGTAACTTCCTTCAGCTCTATAGCACTTAGAAATTTCTGTGGCTTCCCCAGTTCTAGCATCTCTCCCTCTCTCCGTGTCTAATGAGAGAGCAGCCCTATGGTCTGGGAAGACTTTACTTCTGCTAATCCATTAGTGACTGTGCCTTGAACCTCCTGGAATCTGGGCACTGGACTTCCTTCCTAAAGCCTCTCAGTTTCTCAATCCCTCTCCCCTCCTTAAAACACCTTTGAGCACATGTCCTAATGTCTCGTTTTGGGGCTCAATATTTATTTGGACAATCACTCCTGTGAAGGACCTTAGGGATGTCTTATTACATTAAATGTGTCGGTCATGGGAGGCAATGGCCAAGTGGTTATATTGCTGGACGTTAATCCAGAGACCCAGGCAATGTTCTGGGGACCCGGGTTCAAATCCCATCATGGCAGATACTGGAATTTGAATTCAATAAAAATGAATGAATAAAAAAAATGGTTGTTGTTTTAACAACATGGGAAGACTGAACATGGAAATAAAATGCATTGGCCCTGATCTCGAGGAGATAGTTTGAGACTAAATGTGCTTTGCGATCTCGTGGAGATCCATTTGCACTGACTATATGGGAATTCCCTGGGAAGCTTAAATTTCTTATGGAAAACTACCCGGCCTTTGGATCTCTTTGAAAATACCGTCAACTTTGAGTTAAAGGTGGAGACTATTTACATTAGAAAGACGGAGGTTGAGGGGGGACCTGATTGAGGCCTACAAAATCGTGAGAGGTATAGACAGGGTGGATAGCAAGAAGCTTTTTCCCAGAGTGGGGGACTCAATTACTAGGGGTCACAATTTCAAGGTGAGAGGGGAAAAGTTTAAGGGAGATATGCGTGGAAAGTTCTTTACGCAGAGGGTGGTAGGCGCCTGGAACGCGTTGCCAGCGGAGGTGGTAGAGGCGGGCACAATAGTGTCACTTAAGATGTATCTAGACAGATACATGAATGGGCAGGGAGCAGAGGGATACAGATCCTTGGAAAATAGGCGACAGGTCTAGATAGAGGATCTGGATCGGCGCAGGCTTGGAGGGCCGAAGGGCCTATTCCTCTGCTGTAATTTTCTCTGTTCTTTGTTCTTTGACTTTGGAGGGTTCTGATGTGCTTAACTTAATAGTTAGCTAAGACAAATTCGATGGGTTAAGATCTTCCCTGACCCCTGGCCAACCATTAAGCAGATCCCTCCCTGCCTATCAACTGAACCCCACTGACTCACATTCATGCCTTCCAGACCTGACCTGACTACCATTCCTGCCCCTTCCAGACCCAATCTTCCACCACCATTTCCAAGACCCTCCCCCTAACTTGAACTTGAAAAGCCCCAAATCCAACTTAACCTTACTCTGTCTCCTTGCTATAGAAAAGGACCGTGACTCAGCTAGTCCCAAGTAACCTACCCGACAAGGAATAAAGGTGCGCTGCACGTTTCTGAGGGCTCTGGCATCAGACACTGGGGTCAGAAATCTGGGCAACTGACCCTGGAGAAAAACATAGGTGTCAGAGCAGCAATCCCACAGTGCTGGCTCCCCAACATACTGAACCTATACAGTGACTGCTTCACTGAATAAAGTCAACACTGGCAAGGTACTTTAATAATAATTTCAGGAAAATATAAATTAAGGTTTACATTGTAGTTGGATTTTAACACGGATGAGTCAATTTTGACACTGTTGAACTAGTCTGACCTTCATTGAGGTGTTCGGAAGCTTTAACTGCCCAGATCCAAATTAAAGGTATCTGGTCACATCAGTCATTTTGAAGATTGTGCAAACTTTAATATGTACACAACTATCCATTCAGATCAATGCTTCCTTTACAACTTATTCACTGTGAGAAGGAGATATACCGCCATCCAAATTTTCCCTTTGCCTTTTAGATCAAACCTGCTGCTGTTACTGGCTCACCATCATCTCTCAAATTTCTCTTTCTTCTTAAAATCAGAAATCGCTGCGAAATCTCAGCAGGTCTGGCAGCAGCTGTGGAGAGAAAGTAGAGTTAACGCTATGGGTCCAGTGACCCTTCTTCAGAACTTCTGTTTCTGATTTCCAGTACGTGCAGTTCTTTGGTTTTTATTTGGTTTAGTGGCTGCCTGTTTCTTCTTGATGGAAGGGGACTGAGTACAATGAAGAAGCGGTTCCAACTCCAGAACGGATTAACCACAAATGTGTTTGCCTAATGATGACAATCAAACCATTGATGGTGAGTGGGGAATGCTTCCAAGTAAGATGGATTTAAATGGTTTTTGTTTCCCTCTGCAGTTTATTCGCGAAGGTGAGGGGATTGCCTACATTGTCAGTGGAAGCGGGAGTTTCGTTGACTCATCAACAATAAACAAGGAAAAGGTTCCAAGCAATTGGCTGCATTTCTACAATGCTGAGATCAGTGCTTTGGGTGGATTTGTACTGATTCGAATTACTGCAGAACAAATGTTTGCATCATACAGACAGCCGTATGGGATGGTGGTTTTCCAAACTGCATTACCAAGGCGCAACTTTTAAATCAGGGGAGAAAAAAATGGCCTTGTAAAGAAATCGACTTCTTGTAGAATTATTCAAAATATGCATTCACTTCAACCAGTTTCTAATCTCTAGGAGACTGGATTCAAAATTTATTTTACTGTGGGCTGTTAATTGACCTATTGGAATGGATATTGTAATGTGCCGACAGTGGTCTGTCATCTTCGCACTAAAAAAAAGTGGAATAATAAAAGAATAAGATTGAATTGTTGGGGCAGAAAATGTAATTTGTCAACCTTGCAAATACAGAGCTTTGGGATCACATATTGGAAATTGAGGCCAGTGATATCAGTTGACTAGTGCATTCCAAATTTCCATCATGTACGCTCTGTGGATGTCTATCAACAGTTGCACAAAGTTGGAGAATCGCCCCTATACAAAAGAAGACTCATTTTACAGAGGTGATTTGAGTATTCAGCAACTATTTTTGCAACCTACAGGTTCTATTATAATAGCCCAGTTTCTTAAATGTAATGCATGCTCGAAATTTAGGCCTAGTTATTTTCTCACTGTGAGCAGTTTTGGGCCCTGTATCTAAGGAAGGGTATGTTGGCCTTGGAGGGAGTCCGGAGGAGGTTTACAAGAATGATTCTGGGAATGAAGGGCTTGTCAAACAAGGAGCAGTTGATGATTCTGGGTCTGTAGTATTATCCATACAGTGTGGAAACAGGCCCTTCGGTCCAACAAGTCCACACCGACCCTCAGAGCATCCCACCCAGACCCATCCCCCAAATCTACACATCTCTGACCACTATGGGCAAGTTAGCATGGCCAATCCACCTAGCCTGTACATCTTTGGACTGTGTAAGGAAACCGGAGCACCTGGAGGAAACCCATGCAGACACGGGGAGAATGTGCAAACTCCACACGGCCAGTCACCCAAGGGTGGAATCGAACCCGGGTCCCTGGTGCTGTGAGGCAGCAGTGCTAGCCACCGTGCAGCTGTACTCGATGAGGTTTAGAAGAATGTGGGGGGTTTTCTCATTGAAACTCACAGAATACTGAGAGGAACTCAGTAGGTCTGGCAGCATCTGTGGAGAGAAAACAGAGTTAATATTTTGGCTCCAATGACCCTTCTTCAGAACTGGACACAAAACGTTAACTGAGCTTTCTCTCCACAGCTTCTGCCAGATCTGTTGGGTTTCTCCAGCAATTTTTGTTTTTGTTTCTGATTTCCAGCATCTGCAGTTCTTCTGGGTTTTGTTTTAGAATACCGAGGGCCCTGGATATGTGCATATGGAGAAGATGTTTCCACTGTTAGGAGAGACTAGGACCCGAGGACACAGCCTCAGAGTGAAGGGGTGACCCTTAGGAACTGAGATGAGGAATTTCTTCAGTTAGAGGGTGGCGAACCTGTGGAAATCATTGCCGCAAAAGGCTGTGGAGGCCAAGTTATTGAGTATCTTTAAGACAGTGATCGATAGGTTTTTCATTAGTAAGGGAATCCAGGGTTACAGGGAGAAGGAATGAAATGATGTTGAGAAACATATCAGCCAAGATTGAATGGTGGAGCAGAATCGATGGGCCAATTGGCCTAATTCTGCTCCTATATCTAATGGTCTTGCATTGTGTTTTCATTTGCAAGATACTCAAAAATAACAGTGAGATGCATGGACAGCTCTGCAGTGAGCTTGAATGCATTTAAGTTTGTTCAAATCCTAGATTTGAAAAGAAAAGTCTTATTTAAGAAAATGGTTTCCTCAATTCAAGTGGCAACTGTAGAATGGAGTATGATTGGACTCAATCTCAGGAGTGATTTTGACAGCTATTATTTGGGCTCCATCCTTGAAACTTCTGGTCTTGCCTTGATACCTCTCTCCAAAGGATTACTCATTTATTTTAGATCTGATCCTTTCTTGTGCACAAGCAACAACATTTCAAAACATTACGAAGCAAGCAGCAAACCAGTTTTAACAATAAAACTTTGAGGCACTCCAATAAAAAGCATAGGATTTTGACAAATCAAACATATCAAAATACAAAGATTTCTGTAAAGTATCTGAAATGTTGTCTTCTGTGCTTGTAGAATTTTGTAAATATATGATCTGATCTGTGCAGAAAGAAAATGATGTGGAGGTGCCGGTGTTGGACTGGGGTGGACAAAGTCAGAGGTCACATGACACCAGGTTAGAGTCAAACAGGTTTATTTGAAATCACAAGCTTTCACAGCACTGCTCCTTCGTCAGGTGACTTCAGAAAGAAAATACAAGAGAGCAAAAAATAATCAGAATCTAACTTCGAAAGACCAAACACTGTCTTGAAGCTCCCTGGCTTTCCAGTGCCAACGACAACATTTCTTAAGGATTTAGTGAGGGAATCTGATGCACCAACATTACAGATGTCGTTTATCTGTTTTTATTTTGCTTTTTACACCATAATCTCTGCAAAGTTCACAGATGAAATGGAATTGTTTAATGCAACACAAACTGCTAATCTGGTCTAATGTTCATGTTTACTTGGTTTGTTCTTGTACTAATTAAGCTCTAAATCGGTGGATACAGGAGGGAGAACTGCTGCAGTCACAGTACCAATGTTAATTTAGTTCAACAACAGACTCATAATATTTGTATAATAACTGAAAGTGGTGACTTCTGATGCACAAGAGGGTTAAAATTGGCAGAAGTTAGCACCTCGGACTTGGAAAAGCCATTGCTAAACAAGTTGAACTTAAGATCGGTAAGAAGAAGAACTGTGAAATTGAGCACTTTTTCTTTATTTCTTCATTTTTTTGCAGTTATATTCTATGTTTTGGTTTATTTTCTGTGTTTTCAGATGGCACCGGAGAGTGGCGACACTATACATCACTTTTCACGGTATTTCATAACAAAATAAACGTGACAATAAATAAATCAAATAAATAAATAATGAGACAAGGGGACAGAAATTCTTGAAAATGCTACCTAGCCATTTGAATTTGATCCAGAATCGGCTGGTAGCAGAAACTGAATTGCAAATTGAGCTGGAGTTTAAAACTCAAGAGTGGAAGAGAAGAAAGGCAAGCTCAAGAAGATGAGGTAAATAGCTAGAGTTTAGGGACAACCATAGAATCCATGCAGAGTGGCCCATCAAGTCCACACTGACCCTCTATAGAGCATTCCACCCCCACCCTATCCCTGTATTTTCCATGGCTAACCCTCCCAGCCTGCACATCTTTGGACTGTGGGAGGAAACTGGAGCACCTGGAGAAAACCCACACAGACATGAGGAGAATGTGCAAACTCCACACAGACTGTCACCTGAGGCTGGAATCAAACCTGGGTCCCTAGCACTGTGAGACAGTAGTGCTAACCATTGTGTCCCCAGGAGAAAGACTATCTTGACAAAGGGAACTAGAAAGAGAAGGTCAGAAAGAAGAGAAAGGCCCTGGGACTTCCAGCTTTGGAGGTTGGAATTGAAGCTGCAAACACAGAAAGATAAAGACCACAGATAGCTTGAAACTGCTTGGGATAATCCCATTCTGTTAACTAATAGCCACAACCAATTGTAACTCTGTACAAAGCCTTAAAACCTTAACATTCTCCAAATTTGTTCCCAGATTTGTAAAACAGGATGTCAAATTCTTATTTACTTCTTTTGGAAATGTACAAGATCAGCATTTTCTCTCTCCCAAGACATGTGGACATTGGTGATCCAGGGTCTGGTACCAGGAAAAGGCTTCATGATCTCTTCCTGGGCCTGTGGTGGCATAATAGTAATGTTGCTGGCCTAGTAACCCAGCAACCACAGGCTAATGTTCTGGGGACATGGGTTCAAATCCCACCACAACAGATGATGAGTTTGCATTCAATATGAATCTGGAATTTAAACAGAAGAACTAGCCATTGCTGCTTATTGTAATGTCCTAACTGAATAATAAAACATTCAGTGGGATAACTGCTCATTACAAACAGCCTGAAGAGGCAAAGTTTAGGCCAGGAGTGTATTGTCTGTAATCCCAAACATCATGTAAGAAATCCTGCAAAGCTTTCTGGGGTTTGAAAGAATAAAATGGATTGTGTTTGATTGATGCATACAATCTCTGAAAGTAGAGTGTATTTATGAGGGAATAAGAGAATTGGTATTTTTAAAGGAGTTCAAAGATCACCTGTCTTAAAATATGCAAATATGCCTTGAGGAACAGAAAAAGCATAGAAGTCATGAGTCAAATAAACTATACCAGCAGGGAAAAGAGAAAAGGATGGGTAACTGGAAAAGAAATTAGACCAGGGAAAGAAGAATGGTGGAAATGGGAATGCCAGTCTCCAATTGTTAGAAGGGAAAGTATACGTTGCAGAGTTGCAGAAGTGTAGCTTATCCACTTTAATTGTGGTAAAGGTATATTTCCCACCATATCTGGCATGTGAAGAAATTCACATGTAAATTGTATCTGTAAACACTAAATTTGTAGTGCAAACTCAAAGAAAGACATAGAAACTTACCAAGATTTTGTGTGTAACGGGAAAATAGCCCTTTATTAGAACTGGGACAGGAAGTTACCATACTCTGGGTCACCTTCTGAAGAAGGGTGATTGGATACTAAACGTTAACTCTGCTTTCTTCCCACAGATGCCACCAGACTTACTGAGTTTCTCCAGCAATTTTTGTTTCTGGATCACTAGTTGCTTGCAAAAACTGCTGGTAAGGAAATTTGAGGATTTCCTTTGCAGAAAAAGGAGAAATTTGACAGCAATAGCCAAAAGGACTGACTTGGAGAAGGTGTTGAGGTGATGGTGAGTGTAATCTCAGGTTTGCCAGCTGTTGACCTTAGCTGGGAAATAACTCCATAAGCTTTGGTTGGCTAGGTTTTGCCCAGCCCTTCACCCAATAAACAAAAACTGAAGAAAACCCTGGGCAGGCTGAACAGACTGAACAGATGCAGCCAGAAGCTGTACGGTTCCAGCCTGTTAAAAGGGTACAGAAGCCCAAAGTGGGAAATATAACCTTTCATGATTGAAAGATCTCAGCAAAATCCACAAGATTAAACAGAGACCAGGTTAATTCCCAAGGCAGGTTCAGAGACATTGAGAAAATGCCACAGTTAGTTGAAGGCACTGAAGGACCTCCTTTGGTATGTAAGGAATCATGGAATCCCTAGAGTGTGGAAGCAGGCCATTCAGCCCATTGAGTCCAAGCCTCTGAAGAGCATCCCACCCAGACCCACTTCCCTACTCTATAACTCTGCATTTCTCATGGCTAATCCATCGAGCTTGCACATCCCTAGACACGATGGGCAATTTAGCTTGGTGAGTCCACCTAACCTGCACATCTTTGGGCTGTGAGAGGAAATCAGAGCACCCAGAGGAAACCGACGCAGACACGGGTAGAATGTGCAAACTCCATACAGACAGTCACTAGAGGGTGGAATCGAGCCTGGTTCCCTGGTGCTTGGAGGCAGCAATGCTAACCACTGAGCCACTGTGTTGCCCAGGAAGCTGGAGCCAAGCCCAGTGGGTGAAAAGAGATAGAAAACAGGTCACACATGCTCAGCCTCCACATAAAGTTATGGCAACCAAGGCAACTAGACTCAGTTCAGATGGCTAATTACTGAAGCTAAGAGTTAAAAATCATGAGAGCACGTCTTACAAGAATACCAAACAATTTTACTTGAACATAAAAAGCAACTTTACAACCTTACTGTAACAGCTAAAAGTGATTTTGACCAGAAGTGGGATGCATTACTGGCCCAGAAAAAAGAACTTAGCTGACTTATTCTCTCAAAGATAGAATTTGAAATAATTTGGAAGTGAGCAAGAAACTTCTGAATAAAGAGACAACAGCAATTGAGTTTGCTGTGGAGCTGTCTGGCTGATTGTTTTGAAGATCTCAACAATGAGGAAGTCACAGACAACACGAGTGAAGCTCTAAAGTTAAAATCAATGTTTATAGTTGTATAGTAGAGGCTGGGAAAATGAGAAAGTGAAGGATCTCCTGAATAGGACGTGATTGAAAACTGTACGGGGGAAATAGATTGCATCAGCCATCAAAGTATATTGCAAAAATTGCATGTGTTTCTCATCTTTTGTTTCCAAACAACTAATTTTGTACAAAAATGAAATCCATAAATATATATCTTTATTTGCAAGGGGGAAGGAACGATCTATGAAATCAGATACTGATGGATAGAAAGAGACGGAGAGATCTGAAAGCCTTGAAATCATGCTTTTTTAATAATTTTTATTTGGCTGAAATAGTTACATACAGGTGGTTATAAAAAGATTAAAATATACAGTAATTTCTTGCTTGAGTATCTGCACTGGAAAAGCAATTGTGTATATATTTGCTGTGCAAATAGCAACAAATTGCTCATTCCTCAAATAAAATTAACCATTCACAATTATTATCTTTTTATTTAATTTCTCAGTGAAATTTGTATTAATTAGTCTGTGGTGCTTATATACAGATCTCCATCTTTATACAAACTGTGTAAGTTTCAGCTTAACTTCGTCTGGGAGTATAAGGGTTAACAGGTTGGCCTAATCGTGCCCCTCTAATGACAATTTAAAAAATTTAAAAAGATAAGTTCTGTGTGGTGATTATTCTGTTAACACTCCTTGACACTGAGACATTCTGCTTTATTTTCTCCCTCGTATCTGTTATTTAATTGGCAGCAGAGTCCAAAGTGCGTCATTCAGAAACCACTGCTACAAAACTATGCATCAACTGGCTTTACATCATTATGGGTTGTACCAGCCAGATACAAGTATGGTTTTTGTGGGGCATGTCAGCACTTAGAAAACAGCAGTTCCATTCACATATTTTCCTATACTCAGTGCCTGAAACTTGCATTTCTAGCATTACATAGAGGTTGCTGATTACTCTCCCTGTTTGCTGATTATCTATTGTTTGTGCACACACTGTCAGCCCACATTATCACTCACATTTATTTATTAACTGTGAGCATATTTCACATTCTTTTAACCCCATTCTCTCATCAACCTGTCATTGGCTCTTTATTCCTCAGTTGAGTCAGCCAGCAGTCAGAGCTTTGTGAGTTCACCTTTGGCAGGAGCTGCTGCTCACATAACACATGCAAACTCGACAGAAGAGCTTCATGAATGGAAACCCAGGGCTGTGACTCGCAAACACGACATTGGCAACCAGCAGCTTCAGGTTGTTGAATGACTGGGAACAGAAACGAGTAACATTGTGCTAAATGACAGATTTGGATCATTTTCATGCATGTTACAGAATTGTACATGTGGACTGATCAGTCCAAATAGCAGATGTTACATCCTACTCTGGCATCCAGTAGAGTGGTGTCAGCATCAGTATGACTAATTACTGAAAGTGACCCATTAAAGGAATGTATATAGCATCTCTCATAACCTCAAGATGTCCCAGAGCACTTTCCAGCCAATGAAATACTTTTCATAGAATCCCTATAGTGAGGAAACAGGCCCTTCGGCCTAACTGACTCTCAGAGCATCCCACCCAAACCCATCCCCCTATAACCCACCTAATATCCACATCCCTGAACACTACACGCAATTTAGCATGGCCAATCCACCTAGCCTGCACATCTTTGGACTGTGGGAGGAAACCAACACAGACGCAGGGATAATGCGCAAATGCAACACAGTCAGTCACCCAAGGGTGGGATTGAACCCAGGTTCCTGGTGCTGTGAGGCAGCAGTGCTAACCACTGAACCACCGTGCCACCCCAATGAAATATGGGCAGTGTGGTGTGGGAAATGGTCACCACTATCTTGAAGAACAAGGGTAACAGGTACATGGGAACACCACCAGCTACAAGTTCCCTCTAAGCCACTCACCATCCTGGCTTGGAAATATATCGCCGTTCTCTCTGTGGTTCCGTCAAAATCATGGAATTTCCTCCCTAATCGCAATGCGGGTCAACCTACAGCAAGTGGACTGCAGTGGTTCAAGAAAAGGGGCTCACCACTACCTTCTCAAGGGCAACTAGGGACAGGCAATAAATGCTGGCCCACCAGCGATGCCCTCGTCCTACAAGTGAATGAAAAAAAATTGCTGAATTAATTAATGACTGTAGGAGCAAATTACTGAAGATGCTGGAATCTGCACTGAAAACAAAAAATGTTGGAAATCATTGGGTCAGGCGGCATCCATGAAGACTCTAAACGTTAGCTTGCTCCCTCTCCATGGATTCTCCCTAAACTGCTACAATTTCCAGCAGAGATAGTAGGAACTGCAGATGCTGGAAAATCTGAGATAACAAGGTGTAGAGCTGGATGAACACAGCAGGCCAAGCAGCATCATAGAAGCAGGAAGGCTGACGTTTCAGGCCTAAAATTTCCAGCAGATTTTGTTTTCAATTACTGACTGTGTTGTACTTGCAATCCCTTGTAGTGTCACAAGATGTCAGTAGATGACAGAATTAGAACAACATTGTAATTCTGTAGAGATAGTAAGAGCTACCGAAGCTGGAGTCAGAGATAACACAGTGTGGAGCTGGAGGAACACAGCAGGCCAGGCAGCATCAGGGGAGCAGGAAAGCTGACGTTTCGGGTCGGGACCCTTCTTCAGAACATTCTTCAAAACGTCAGATTTCCTGCTCCTCTGATGCTGCCTGGCCTGCTGTGTTCATCCAGCTCCACACAATATTGTAATCCTGTAACTGTTGTGGAGGGTGTGAGAGAGTCAAAAGCCAGGACTTTACCTTTCTTCTTCTAAGTTTAGAGGTGGCCACCTTTACAAGCAAGACACTTCCACAGTTCCACCAGCGAGAAATCGCACTGGCCACTTGTGGACTGGACGACATTGGGGTATCAGGCAATTTGGAGGCAAAGCAGGGGGTGGCGGGGGCAGTTTCCAGCAGCCTCCCTCCTGCCGCACCCCTATCCATGTTCCCAATTACCCCCAGAGTGGGGTAAACAGAATCCCCACCTCCAACTCAAAAGGCAAGTCCTCTATTGCAGCAATGGGGAAGGATCCCATTTTTTTTTGACTGCCAGGAGTGAAGTTAATCAGGTCAGCAGTGAGCTGAGCCCCGTTAAGTGGCTATTGACCACTGAAGAGGTGGCAGGTCAGAAAGATTGACCCTGGTCTTCAGAACACAATAATTCATCCCTGAGCTGTTGGGAAGGATGACAGTGATAGTGTCCCTAACTCTGAGCCAGGAGGCCCAGGTTCAAGTCCTAGCACCTGTAGAGATGTGTAATAACATCTCTGAACAGGTTGATTAAAAAGTATCTGTCTCCCTGGTGCCAACTGACCCAATTACATGCCTTTCCCCACCACTTCCATGGAGGGGAAAATCCTGGGCCATTGATGTTTCAAGTTTGCCACCTTCCGTTAGATTTGTTCCAGCATTTTCTCTTTATATTTCAGATTTCCAGCATCTGCCGTTTTCTGCTTTCTGATGCTGTAAGATTGCGGTTTGCTGCAAAATTCAGCTTCCAAAATCAAAAGTAAATCTTGTTGAAATACACATTCAATTTTTGGCACCATCTGGGTGAAATGCACGCAGCAAATCTGTGTCCTAAAAGTCACTAAAAATGAATCATTTAAAAATAACATTTTTAATAATAAATTTCACACACCTTCCATCACCTTGATGCCATCACGGGTCCTGACCCGAAACGTCAACTTTCCTGCTCCCCTGATGCTGCCTGGCCTGCTGTGTTCCTCCAGCTCCACACTGTGTTATCTTTGACTGCAGGATCGGCAGTTCTTACTGTCTCGGAGTGGGCACAGGGTTTGGCTTTTCTACTTTCCAGCTGTCCTCTAGGTGAGAGGCTTAAGAGGCAGCAGATGGTTCCTTGATTCAGTATTTTATTGTAGTAATTAATTAAGTAATTTATTGGCAATGTCATGTGAAGTATGACTGTTGTACAAAGAGACACAGTGGCCAGGGACATCCTCCTTATATTGGAGCAATAAATCTCCTGACCTACTTCTGATTCATTGGCTTCTTCCAGCGTTTGGAGAAGAGCCTGTAATTTTACACACCTCCTCCCCCAGTGACAAGATGAAGCTTGGCTGTGTGCACAGACTCTCTGTGATGTACAATGTGCTCATTGTGCCTGAACTTCCACGCTTGACAATGCACCAATATCAAAAGGCTCTCATTCATAGACTTTCACAAACTTTCCTGCTGTTGGTCATGGGCACCTATTGAGAGGGACATTGCACATAGCCTTTCACATGACCCTGAAGTAAAGCAGACTGGTTCATTGATCGACAAAAGGCTCAGCACATGGTGAAGGAGAGATTTGGCTCTTCATTCCTGTGTTGGCAATAACAAGTCAATTGAATATGCAGGTTAAGTGGATTGGCCACGTTAAAATTTCTCCTTTGTGTCCAGGGATGTGTAAGCTAGGTGGGTGAGCCATGGTAAAAACCCCATGTGGGGTTATGGATGTGACAATGTGGTTCTGGGCAGGATGTTCTTCGGAGGGTAGGTGGGGACTCAATGGACCGAAAGGTCTCTTTCTGCATTGTAGAGGTTTTATATCTATGATTCTGTGATTCTATGAACGGACTAGGGTTACTCACATTCAGGATTTCCCTGGATTTTCAAGGCTTCAAAGACAAAACTCCAGGACACGACTGTGAGCAAACCCAGGAGTATAGCCAAAAGAAAGGCTGCCTTTGTTTTAACTTTATTTGTACAGTTTTATTTATTAGAATAATATCAGGTGTGGGAATAAAGGCCAGTGCTTTCAATCCATTTAGGTTAGAATTAGAATTAGATATAGAATTCGATTTTATTGCCATGTGTGTGATGAATGGCCTAGTGGTAATATCGCTGGATATTCAATCCAGAGACCCAGATAATATTCTGGGGACCTGGGTTCGAATCCTGCTCATAGCAGATGGTGGAATTTGAATTCAATAAAATATATGTAATTAAGAGTCTAATGATGACTGTTAATCCATTACCGATTGTTTGAAAAAACCCATCTGGTTCACAAATGTCCTTTAGGGAAGGAAACTACCATCTTTACCTGGTCTGGCCTACATGTGGTTGAGTCTTGGCAATAAATGCTGCCTGGCCAGTGACGCCCTCATCCCATTAATGAATAAAAAAAAAAATAGATTTTATTGCCATGTGTACTCAATTATAGGAATACAGTGAAAAATGTACAGTTTCTGGTGCCATCTTGGTGAAAAAAGCAGCATTCAAGAAAACAGGGAAAATGAGATAAACAGAAACAAAAGGAAAATAAAATGTCCAGATCTTCTTAAAGTCCTGTCTCCAGCAAGATGTGTGGAACGCTTGGCCAGACTGTGACCGTTACATCAATCAATGGGAGGTTCCATACTCCTGCCGTCACTGTCACTGCTAACTCAGGGCTGGAGGAGCCCCGTTGCTGCATCTGATCACCAGGAGAAATTTTACCCTGACTGCTTTGCCACCCTGATCACCGGGAGATGTCGCAAACACATTGCCACTGCCACTGCTGCTGCCTCATACCACCGGGAGGCTGCCACCATTCACACGTGGCCATGCTGATGCCACGGCCCCCTTTAAAGCAAAGGCAATGAAGAATCTGCTCACTTTCCAGTCATCCAATTGGAGTTGGGGTGAGGGCGCTACAGGGTGAAGTGGGGCAGAGTGAGAGCATGTGGATGGTAGGGTTGTAGAGAAAGGAGTATAGTTGGGATGGAGATGAGGGGGATACGGAGCTGGTGGAAGAGATGGACGGGTTAATAGAGAGAAAAAAAGGAGCCCATATCATTGCTGCAATGATGGACGAATGTATTACTTTTCCAGGAAGGGAGACAGTAAGTTAATAGTCAGGCTTAAAGAATACAGATTAGTAAGGGATGCTGTGTCTAAATATATATTAAGAGTGTGTGTCCCTCTCTGTAGCTTCCAGGAAATAAAGACATTTGCTACAATCTGCTCAGAGCCTCACCCAAACTGAGAATTTGTTTTTGTTCATTCATGGAGTGAGGGTCTCACAGGCCAGGCCAGCATTTACTACCCAGACAACAGTTACAAGTCAACCACATTGCTGTGGGCCTGCAGTCACAGACCAGGTAAAGAAGGCAGATTTCCATTCCTAAAGGACATTAGTGAACCAAATGTATTTTTATGACGATTTATAATAGCTACATGGCCACCATTAGGCTAGTTCTTTTTTGAATTCTGGATTCTTTTAATTGTTTTCAATTATTCATTTGTCATGGTGGGATTTGAATCTACATTAATCTGGGCTTTATGAATGACTTGTCTAGCGACATATCCACTACTTCACCACTTCCCAGTTCATTTATGGTGTTCTGACTGTAGCACACAGCTGGGTTACATGTCCCACAGGAACTACAGTTGTTACCACTGTGGATCTGGGACATGGATGGACAGGGGTCTCAATGCCAGTTCTCAAAACCATCCTCCCATGCAGATTGCTGTCCAGGAGACAAAGCATCAGGCAATGGAAACTTGTTATAGAGGTAATTCTTCTGAAAAGGTTAATGTTGGAGACTGCTATAAGTACCAACCAATCTGATGATGTCTTGGGTGAGGGATAAGGCAGAACATCTCAGCAATGCCATGGAGTGTAGACCAACATCCATAGGTCTCCTTGTCATCCTAGTGCCAATGCCTAACAAACTAACATAACTTGTAATAAAAACAGAAAATGCTAGAGAAACTCATCAGGTCTGGCAGCAACCATGGAGAGAGAGACAGAGTTTAAGTTTTGAATCCAATAAGACCGTTCTGCAGAATTAACACAACTTATACATGTTTTCTCTCATTTAACAATCAGCATCTTGTTAAAACAAAAGAATCTTCATGTTCGGAGTCCTTAATGGTTGCTCCTCTACCACAGTAAACTGCATAGGACTTTAGACCAAGTCAAAGGAAAGAGGATTGGTGTAGGATCCTCCAAACCAACCTCAGTCCACCACACAGGCATGAGTCTGAAATCTTTACACAGTAGAGCGCTTTCTTCCTGAGGCACCACTTGTGCTGACAAGCAGTAACACACTGTACAAAGTGCAGTCTCACTGAATGTGGTCAGCGAGGTCCCACTCCTCTATATTGGCTTCTTAATTTTATTTTAAGAAAAAGGTTACAGCTAAAGTTTAAATACTAGAAGTGTCACTTGTGTTGATTCATAAACTCACAAAGGTGACAGATGATTTCACAATGAATTAATACACCAGTTAAATACAGTCGGTTTGTATAATTATCTGTGATGCACAGCAGTAACTCAGCAAAACTCCTTCCAAACCCACCTCTATCACCTTGAAGGTCAAGAGCAGCAGAAACATGGGATCAATACAAGTTCCTCTCCAAGTCACATCATCCTGACTTGGAAATATATCGCCGCTCCCTCACTGTTTCTGGGTCAAAATCCTGAAAATCCCTAACACTGAGCACTGAGAGTGTACCTACACCACACAGACAGCAATGGTTCAGGAAGGCAGCTCTCTATTGTGACAATGCTATGGCTCTAAGGTGTATATTTGTGTTGGTTTTTTTTGGAAGAGAGGTTTTAAGACAGAGCTACCAAGCTGTCTATTTGAATCCAATAATGTAAACAGCTTGTCAGGCCTTAGTTTTGTTTTTAATTTGGAACAATAGAAGCAACCTGAATGGGTGGGGGTCAAGGTGCCGCAGAACCAGGTTTTTTAGTTTTAGCATTTCAGTAGCTGGAGTCATGGATCTGGGTTTGGAAGCTGCAGTACATCTCTCCCTGTTAGTCTCTATCTCAGAGTTTTCCCTTGATGTTTTTTTCTCCTGGACTGGAAAATTGCTGATGAGACAATCTATTTTACTGAATTTGCCTCTGCCAAGGGTGTGTTTATGCGATGTTACTATATTGGAATAGTTACTGTTTAGTAGTTAAATAATCTATTATTCTGTCAAGTTTTCCAATACAGCTCATGTCCATCCTGGGCCTCCTGCAGTGCCACAACGATGCCACCCGAAGGTTGCAGGAACAACAACTCATATTCCGCTTGGGAACCCTGCAGCCCAATGGTATCAATGTGGATTTCACAAGTTTCAAAATCTCCCCTCCCCCCACCGCATCCCAAAACCAGTCCAGCTCGTCCCTGCCTCCCTAACCTGTTCTTCCTCCCACCTATCCCCTCCTCCCACCTCAAGCCGCACCTCCATCTCCTACCGACCAACCTCATCCCGCCCCCTTGACCTGTCCGTCCTCCCTGGACTGACCTATCCCCTTCCTAACTCCCTACCTACACTCACCTTTCCTGGCCCCATCCCCGCCTCTTCGACCTGTTTGTTTCTTCTCCACCTATCCTCTCCTCTATCCCTCTTCTATCCGCCTCCCACTCTCTCCCTATTTATTTCAAAACCCCCTTCCCCTCCCCCTTTTCTGATGAAGGGTCTAGGCCCGAAACGTCAGCCTCTCTGCTCCTATGATGCTGCTTGGCCTGCTGTGTTCATCCAGCCCTGCACCTTGTTGTCTCGGATTCTCCAGCATCTGCAGTTCCTACTATCTCGAATTATTTTCTTTTGTTGTGTTTTATCTATTGTGTATGAATAAAGTGTGTTTTGTTTCAAATCTGGTAGTTTGACCAATCGAATTGCATCCAGAATGTAATGCCTGGCAATTGCATTTAAAATAAGAAAAAATTAGGGTCTAGGTTATCTTCTTAATATATTTTGAGGGTTTGATCTGGTCGATAACACTATCACCTTAAGGGCAATTAGGAAAGGGCCAGATCCTGAAAATGAATTGAAAGAAAGCAGCAGACCACTTTGTGTTCACATTCATGATGAATAGTAATTGAATTTTACATTTTTCTTAAGCCCGCAAGAGCAATTAGAATGATTCTCAAACCAAACTGTGTTTTTATAAGCACAAATCTTTGTTTCTTGAGTCTAATATTCTCATTATGCTCCTGAATTCCACAATCCACAAGTTCCAAACCACCTAGTGGCTCTTTTTTGTTATGCTGTCAACAAGATGGTAAAATATCATTTCAGTTGGGAATAACTTCTTCCAAATTTATTATGTTTATCTTAGATAGAGAGGCAGTCGTCTGTGTTTAAACATGAAATAACATCCGTGCCATGCTGAGCTTGGCCCAGACTTGCTCGTGATCAATCGACAAGAGGCCCACACACACACATTTTTGAAGTTACAGCCCTTCACTGATATCTTTCACACTGTGTTTTAGTTGGAGTCACTAACATTTGTGCAGCTTGTTCGCACGAATTAGTTAATTTATGACAGTGGGAAGTCAGACAGTTAAAGAGTCCTGAAAAATGAGACAGTGAGTCTGAAATCTACCTGCAGTTGAATCCACCAAGCTTTGATATTTTCTATCGGGTCCCTCCGCAGCTGCTTAGTTCATAGAATTCTATGGCAATGTGTCTATATCTGGAACCACCTCCTTCTCCACCATCCTCTGCATTCCTCCACGTTTGGCTTCATCCCATCCCCCACTTCCTTCACCCCCCACCATTGCTGTACATGTTCTTTTACAGAGGAAGAGATCACATAAGGCAGAGTCTCAGGAATGCAAGGAGGTGCAGCTATTTCTCTGCAATTCATTACTAGACAGATGTCTCATAAATGGAATGATTGAGGAATAAGAAACAGTCTCCACTCCCCCAACCTCCAACCAAATCTTTACTGACTCTATTCATCTGTTGAGATTTGAATATCTCAGGGTTTGAAATTCATCAGTTGTTACTCTTTATATATGAGTACTAGTGAGCTGTTTAACTTTGGTGCGCATCATACACAAATTAGTTTGTCCCCGGTGACATCCACAAAACATTTTCCACTAGACAGAACTGTATAATAGACAGAGGTATGAAATTGTGTCGTGGCTTCCATCACTATCCCAACACAAAGCCTGAAGGCTCAAAGGCTAACACAATGAGTTTAGCACCACATAAATGTAAAAATGTATAATGGAAAAGATTTTATATCAATGAATGACATGAAATTATATCTTTAGAAAGCAGGAAAAGGGTTTTCAATAATTCAGCTGCTCTACAGCCTCAGTATACATCTCTAAAGACATTACAACTAATGAGGTGCATTTTAAAATGCAGTCACTGTTATTATGTAGAAAAATAAAATTGTACCTTCAGTATGATCCCACAAACAGAATTAAGTTAAATTACCAGTCAATATCTTAGTGGTGACACTGAAATTTAAATGGAAGGAATGTTGGACATATTCTGTTCATAGGATGTGATCCTTCCCGGCAGATATTTCTTTGATGTTTAAGACAGTAAAGTTGAAGATCTACCCCAATGGGGTGTAGAAGCAGCTGTCAACACCAGGCTGACTACAACACAATGTTGGACTTTTGCTGACAGAACATTAAAACAAGCGCTAAACTATCATTGCCTCTGAACTGTTACTGACTTCATGGGTAATAAATAGCCATGTTAAGTGATGAATGTACAGAAAAAGATGTAAAAACAAGGTAAAAAGGTGACTACACGGAATGAGACTTTAACGATGGGTAAATATGAGAAATATCTGGCGTGCTGCACCGGTAGGAGTGCTCTGAAGCAGATTTTGGTAAACTAAGTCTCCAGCAGATATTTGTGAAGTAAACATTTTGGCTATTCAACCTGTGATCTAGTGAATGAAGTTCAGTTCTCACAGAGGTGACTGAGTGCAAAGGTCACATTACTTCAATACTTGAAGATCCCATCAATCCAACATTTTAAGTATCGCTTAACAGGGTCAAGGTAAATTCCTGCAATTAGTTATCATCCCACCATGACAATGATCTTTAAGACAATGCTATCTCACAATTATACAATCGATAGGGAACAGTGGGTGTAAGAGAGGGGAAATGTCATATAGCTGAGAGATTATTTTATAAAGTTTGTTGAGACTGCATTCCAATGATGGTGTGTTTGTTGTCGATACTGGGGCAGATATGGGTAGTGTTCCAGTCACCAGTCTTCACATAAATTAAATAAAAACAGAAAATATTGGAGAATCTCAGCAGGTCTGGCAGCATTTGTGGAGAGTCAGAGCAGAGTCGAAACATTCACTCTGTTTTTCTCTCTCTGACCACAGATGCTGTCCTGCTGAGATTCTAGTTTTATTTCAGATCTCCAGCATCCACAGTATTTTACTTGTGTTTGCATAATTCATCCTGGTGACTGTGAAACCCATTAAAGATAAGGTCGTTCAAAAATGTTAGCTGGCCTTACATAGAAAGTAATTTTATTTCAGATGAAAATTACTCAGACTGAAACAGAACAGACTGGGAATTTGACCTGGTAAATGGCACACTAGGCTGGGAATAACTGTGTGCAGATGATACATGTAGCCTGCATTCAGAAAGGAGACGTTTTGCACTATAACTATTATTGAACTTACTTGAAGTGAACAAAACAAATGCCTAATATGACATTATTATTATGTGATTTTTTTAATGCTTTCCCTTATATTACGATCCCTTCACGGTTAACAGTGTTCACCAGCAACACGTCACAAACATTCACTGGTGCTGTTCAGACGTGAATGCTACCAGCATACAGTGCAGTCTGCTCCTGGCCACATACTCAAAATTTTTTTACTTCATGGCCTTACAATTGCTCTTGCAGTAAATAAATGTCATTAAAGTTATTAAGTGTTAGAAGTCACATAGACAGCAATTAGTTGAACTCAATGTGGTTATTGCACTTAAATGCTGTATAATATATTATCTGACAAAGCAGGTCATCACTATAGGCTTATTGCAGGGGTAGACTTGAACAATATTAGGCTAGTTTCCATTGAATTTTCAAATGCATCGGTGTATCTACGTTTAACTAGGATACTGTCCATTGCTTCCATAACAATGCATTTGATTAGTGCCCAATGAAATTTGCTAAACAGTGCACACCAAGTATGCTACCCACTTGAGGAACCTGTATACTGCATGGCCCAAACACTCCAAGGAACCTACTCAAAGGGCTCAAACATACCTTTCAGGTGAAGCAACACTTCACCTACACTTCCCAGAATCCAGCTACTGCATTCGTTGCACACACCATGGTCTCCTCTACATTGGGGAAATGAAGCGTAGTCTGGGTGACCGATTCACAGAACGTCTACGTAGCCTGAGCTACCTGTTGCCTGCCACTTTAACACACCACCCTGTTCCCTGGCCAACATCTCTGTCTCTGGCTTGCTGCAGTGTTCCACCAAAGCTCAATGCAAGCTGGAAGAACACACCTCATTTTTCCTTGGGAACCCTGCAGCCCTCTGGACTCAATGTCGAGTTCAATAATTTTAGGGCCTAAACTCTTCCATGTCTTAGCCCCCTACCCCACATACCAGGCCTTGTTACCACATAGTCTGCCGTTACACACTAGCTATTGTTAGTCACTAACAGTCCCCACTAATAGCTATTTACCTTCCCAGCCATTTCGTTATTAACTCCTTTGTCTATCCAACTGCTCTACTCTCTCTTCAAGCTCCATCCTATCATTACTCCCTACCCCATCCCCCTCCCTATTTTCTGCAATATTAGCCCACGTTTTCCCATCCACCATCAATTCTGAAGAAGGCTCACCGCACCCAAAACATTAACTCTGATGTTTTCTCCACAGATGCTGCCAGATCTGTTGAACTTTTCCAGCAACTTCTGTTTGTGTCTCTACACTGCATATTCATATATAAGGTAACTAAAGAGCTGGGCTTTTAGGTGTCAAATGTCTGATATTCCTTACTCTGATGAATGGCCCTTTTCTGTCAGGAGGGTAGAATGTGCTCCTCCCATAGAAGAATTTGTGGGATCTGAGCAGCATTGGCAAAACCATCATTTATTGCTCATTGCAAATTGCCTTGTGCATGAGTTAGCTTGCCCCATGAATCTCTGCAGTCCATACAGTGTGGGTGCTCACAGTGCTGTTATGGAAGAAGTTGCAGTATTTTGACTGAATACCGAAGAAGGAATGGCATTACAACTCCAAGTCTGGTGAATGTAGCAGGATTGCAGAGCTGTGATCAGATTTGATCAAATCAGCATCTTGCTAATGGAAACATTTAGACTACCTGGCCTTTACTTACCTGGTTTACATATTCCAAATCACTGGGATCTTTGCAGGATCTAGGACATTTTGGAAGATCAGAGACAATGTGTCTACTATCTCTGCTGCCACTTCTTTTAAGATCCAAGGATGCAGACAATCAGGTCCAGGGATTTTGACAAACTAATGGGTCCAAGGACTGACTAATACTTTTGTTCTTGTAATAGTGACTGACCAGTGTAACCTCTCCTTGAAGGTCATCACTCATTGCACTAGGAAAATACTCAGAATATACCAGAATCCTGATGTCCTCCAGAATTGAGATAAAGGGTGAAATCTTCCCAGCCCTTGAACAGTGTGGGCAAGACTGAGAAGTTGAGATTGTGGCAGAGTGAAAAAAATGAGATTTTCGATGTCAAGAGAAAAAAGTCCAATTTTTCCTTGTTAAAGTTTCAATGGCTAGAGGAGAATCTCACTAGTAAGTGGTGAGGAGCCTATTTCCACCTCATTAGGAACTTATCCTGCCTCATTTCTTTGTAGACTGCTATTCTCCCCGGTGCTGGTGAGAAACTAGGAGGTGCCAAGTCCTGACTTGAAGGTCTAATTGGTTACCTGCTGCAGCTCACTGATGACTTCTTCAGGCTTCCAGGTTGACCAGCCTTCCTCAATACCACATGGCAGGCTCCACGAACAGTGACCATCTCTACCCGCCATCCACAGGCACCAATGTTGACAAAACATCAGGCCCACTACATCATTATAGCCGATCTTGGACTCATGGTGCAGCAGTTCAAAATACAGTTTGGAGCTCAATACCTGCCATTGTTCCTATCAGGCACACAGACACACATCCATCTCCTGATTTTATACAGGTACATCGCAGGGCTCTTTCAATAGCAAGAAAGCAACTTTTCTCTTTGTGTTTACTTGGGCGCACATAACATCTCTGCCTTGCCTTGCATTTTTGTGCAGAAAGAAAGCCAGGCAGCTTGTCTTGTTTGCCAGCTCTGAACAGTCAAGGGGGTGGACGTATTGATGTGCATCAATGTCACACCTACAGCATCTGGCACATGGCAAATACACTGCAAGCAAATGGCCACGTCAGAGATTCTAAGGAGAATAGCCCTTAGCCAAGTCAAGGGGTTTGTGACCACTCAGGGGGTGGTGCCACATTCAGTCAAGGGCATTATCCAATCTCAGTCTGTCAGTCCTGCCATGTCCAACCAATCCAGGATTACACTCACGTCATCCAAGATGCTGTGGAAGCATTAGTCTGAGGAATGATCCAGTTTTTCCGGCAATGTGACACAAAGTGTTTGAGCAGAATGCAAGTGGATGTAAGAGCTGTTAGTGCTAGCACAGGAGCAGGAATGGTGTTGAAGTGTCCCTGGTGAGAGAACAGGAAGTATGGAAAGCAGGAAGGGGTAGACATTTAGGAGGATTGTGGGTTGGGGTGAGAGCCATTGAGGGAATACGCTGCATGGAACTGTGAAATTGGTAAAACATGAAGCTTGCTGGGGGGGGGGGGGGGGGGGGCGGCGGGGGGGGGAGGTGGGTACAGTGACAAAGTTAGGGTAAGTGTGAAGTAGAAAAGAGCAGGTCATGGCTCTTACCCTTGCGGGGTGCAGAAGGACATTGACATTGTTGGAGATGAAGGTCTCTCAGCACACCCCACTTTGCCTCCTATACCCTCTGCAGGGTCAGGTAACAGTTCAGAAACTGAATGCGCTACAAAAGGAACAACGTCCTAACATCCAATCTATTTTTCATCTTGCATCATTTAAACTGATATCATTTTCAAATCTCTCAAACTGGAATAATTTCTAAATCAGCATGCAATCCAACTTGTAAATTTTTTTTTTCAGGTTCTTTCAGGGCGCCTTAAGGCTATGTTGTGGCAAAGCATGGTGACTTTAGGACCTTGACCTATCTGAAAAATGTGGCTCTTCAAAGTAGGACTAATTTCTTGTAGTTTACCTCTGCACTTTTTACAAGCCAGGTGAGACCAAAAACTAGCCACAAAGTTCTCCTTTTGAAATAACAGCTGCTTTGTTTCCTATGTTAAAAAAGCAGTAACATATAATACTGAACCAGTGAAAGACAGAAACACCAAAAGACGAAGTGGAAGAAAAATTGGCAGCAACAGGGAAAGAGAAAACAAAGACGATGACAATGTGCGGTGTTAAGTCACAGCTACAGCAATACCCCAGCTTGCAACTGGTGCAGAGAAAACTCTGCAAACTTCCTGTATAATAAAGTGATATACAATTTTAATAAAAATATTTTTATTTGCACCAAAACACCATCACTTATTAAGTAGTGTCAGTTATTTCAATTAAAAAAGTTTAAAGACATTTAAAAATATATATCCCCTTTGATAGACAAACAAGAAAATTACAACACCCAATGTACCAAAGATTCCTCAAGGTGCATTTCAGTTAAAAGAAAAATAGTTAAGACTTGGTCATTAAATAAATTTATAACATCCTTGCTTGCACAACATTTCAGAACATCCTTTAAAAATTGATAGCATGAAAAAAATTGGAAAATGCCTTATCAATCAATTAGAATTTCTTTTTCGCAATTAGTGCTTCAGAAAGTAAATAAAGTTCCCTGACAACAAAGGTGCAGGGCTGGATGAACACAGCAGGCCAAGCAGCATCACAGGAGCAGAGAGGCCGACGCCTCGGGCCTAGACCCTTCATCAGAAAAGGGGGAGGGGAAGGG
>NC_063341.1:63714083-63754328 GCF_021869965.1 Rhincodon typus | reverse complement strand
GGCCTCCTGTGCTCATCCAGCTCTACACCTTGTTATCTCTTAACAACATGGGCACGTGTGACCTTTCAGATTGGGAATGGGACAAGTTTTAATTCTGTCAGGTAAGCGGTCAACACCTTTCTGACCTCACAATGAAGACAGATTTATTTGGAGGAAGTACCAATGGGCTACTGGTTCTTGTGGAATCCTATACCATCATGCCTCAAAGCAACTTCTAGCAATTTGGTAGTTCAGAGGCTAACAGAATAAATTGGTACACTTGGAGTTTATAAAATAGATAGCCCTCTCCAAATTTTTTTTTAAAAAGTTAATGGGATGTGAATGTTGCCAACAAGGCTAGCCATTGATGCCCATTCCTAACTACCCTTGAACTGATTGGCTTGCTGGACTATTTCAGAGGGCAATTACCAGTCAACCAGTCTACATTGCTGTGGATCTGGAGTCACATGTACGTCAGACCAGGTCAGAGCATCAAGAACATGGTGTAAATGAGGCCATTGCCTCATGGTATAATCGCTGGACTGTAAATCCAGAGACCCAGCTAATGTTCTGGGGACCTGGGTTTAAATCCCACCATGACAGATGGAGGCATTTGAATTCAATAAAAAAAACATTCTGGAATTAAGAGTTTAATGATGACCATGAATCCATTGTCAATGGTCAGAAAAACCCATCTGGTTCACTAACGTCCCTTAGGGAAGGAAACCGTCCTTACCTGGTCTGGCCTACATGTAACTCCAGACCCACAGCAATGTGGTTGACTCTTAACTGCCCACTGGGCAATTAGGAATGGGTGATAAATGCTGACTGAGCCAACCATGCCCTTATCCTGTCAATGAACAATAAAAGAATTTCTGAACCAGATGGGATTTTCTGACAATTGATGGTAGTCCCAGTGCTAGTAAAGTGTAAAGTCAATGGCAGGACTGATTCAGCGAATTTAAATGCTAGCCCCTACAGTGGTTAGATTTGAACTTTAACTTTGCTATCAGCCCAGCTCAAAATCAGAGGAAGGAGGGGACTTTCTTTTTAAATTCTCAATACTGTGGAGGTTTCTACGAATCTAGCCAGACTATTTACTAATATTTCAGCTACATCCTGTTACCAGACGCAGGGAGTGAAATGAATTGCTCTTTCACATTCCAACAGCACCACAAATGAAATTTTGCCCAAGGCAACAGTTGCTACTCAACTGCATGAATAAAGAAAACTAGTTATTCGAATCTCTTGCCAAAATTTTATGTTATGCATGATCACCTGCATTGAAACTTTGTTGTGAGTCAGTCCTGAAGATTAATTATGCTGTGCGTGAAGCATTGTCAAAACACTCCAATTTAGTTCTGCAGTGCAGCCAAAATCGCATGAAGTGAAAATACTGGGCAGGTTTGAATGCTCTTTATTTTGCCAATTCATCGAGTCAGAGCACAGAATGGGAAATTGTGCCTGTGCCTTTCCTAGTCCTCAGAAAGAACTACCAATTGGTTCCACTCCCTATTTTTTATCTACCCCCACTCCCAGACATGGAAGTACTTCCTTTTAAGTAGGACTCCATTCAGTTCCAATTTGCTTTGACAGCCCTGCTGGCGTGCTTTATAGATTTTAATAACTCAGTGAATTATAACCTCCCCTTCATCTCCCTGCTGGCTTTTTGTTTTGCTGATTATCTTTAATCTGTGTCCTTGGTTACTGACCTTCCTCTCAGTGCAAAACTACTTATCTGCTCTATTAAGACCCTTGTCAACTTTGAACACCTCCAGCAAAATCAGAAATTAACCACCTCTGTCCCAAGCTTTTTTCCTCTATCCACAGTCATGAAGTACCTTGTTGCTGCTGGTGCCATGAACAGTCAAGTTTAATAATGCTAGAAAGGTACCTACCTAACTTTGTAATTGTAGAATCCTTACAGTGTGGAAGGAGGCCAATCAGCCCATCAAGTTACACTGACCCTTCAAAGAGCACCCCACCCAGAAACACTGCTCTGCAATCCTGCATTTCCCATTGCTAATGCACCCAGCCTGCACATTCCTAGACACAATGGACAATTTAGCACAGCGAACCCACCTAACCTGCACATCCTTGGACTGTGGGAGGAAACCAAAGCAAATCCTCACAGACAACATGCAAACTCTCCACTGACAATAGCCCGAGGCTATAACTGAACCTAGGTCCCTGGCACTGTGAGGCAGCAGTGCTAACCACTGAGTCACCATATTCCTGTTTGACATCATACTAGTCTGAGTCCCTCCTTATACTATGAACAAACCTTGAAACTTTAGGATTTTGGCAGTGAATGGAGAAAATCTTTCTTATTTAGCATATAACAAGCTGGTAATATTGCCCCAAAATACCAAAGGCAATAATCGCATTGTGCATAATATTGGAGTCAAAACGCATAAGGTTAACAGTCACATTGGGTGCAGACTTCATTTGCAGAAGTTTATACGAAACTCAAAATACTGCTGCAACTGCACTGATAATGACAGACTGTGTAAGAATAAAAACAAGTACCATTACTTAATGAATAAAGAAAAAAACAAAAACTTTTCCTGCTGAGAGTTTTTGTTTCATTTATTCATGGGATATCAGCATTGTTGGCTAGGCTTCTAGATTACTGAGCTTCTGGATCATTGATCCAGTGGCATTACCACGTTCTCTGTCAATATACTTTTATTCTTAATTCATCTGTAGGTTTGTGTTGAAGCCTGTAAAACCTTTACTGCAACACATGGATTCATAGAATCCCTACAGTGTGGAAACAGGCCCTTCGGCCCAACAAGTCCACACCGACCCTTGGAGCATCCCACCCAGACGCATCCCCCTATAATGCACAAACCCCTGAGCACTACGGGCAATTTAGCACAGCCAATCTACCTAGCCTGCACATCTTTGGACTGTGGGAGGAGACCGGAGGAAAGCCACGCAGAACAGGGAGAATGTGCAAACTCCACACAGACAGTCGCCCAAGGCTGGAATTGAACCCGGGTCCCTGGCACTGTGAGACTAATGTGCTAAGCACTGAGCCACCGTACCACCCCTTTGATTCAGACTGCCTGTCATTTACCCTCAGCGATTACATTATTGGGGAAACTGACATATTTACATCCTCAGTCCGGCTATTGGAGGTCTGCGCTAGGCTTTATCACAATTAATTGAGCATTCTTCCTGGGAAAAATAAGGAAGTCAAATATTTTGAGATAACAAGGTGTAGAGCTGGATGAACACAGCAGGCCAAGCAGCATCAGAGGAGCAGGAGACCTGATGTTTCGGGCCTAGACCCTTCTTCAGAAATGGGGGAGGGGAAGGGGGTTCACAGTTGCAACCTGCAGGAACAGCACCTCATATTCCGCTTGGGAACCCTGCAGCCCAATGGTATCAATGTGGACTTCACAAGTTTCAAAATCTCCCCTCCCCCTACCGCATCCCAAAACCAGCCCAGCTTGTCCCCGCTTCCCATAACCTGTCCTTCCTCCCACCTATCCCCTCCTCCCACCTCAAGCCCCACCCCCATCTCCTACCTACTAATCTCATCCCGCCTCCTTGACCCGTCCGTCATCCCTGGACTGACCTATCCCCTCCTTAACTCCCCACCTACACTCACCTTTACTGGCTCTATCCTGCCTCTTTGACCTGTCTATCTCCTCTCCACCTATCTTCTCTTCTATCCGCCTCTCCCTCTCTCCCTAATTATTTCAGAACCCCCTTCCCCTCCCCCATTTCTGAAGAAGGGTCTAGGACCGAAACGTCAGCTTTCCTGCTCCTCTGATGCTGCTTGGCCTGCTGTGTTTATCCAGCTCTACACCTTGTTAGCTCAGATTCTCCTACTATCTCTAAGTCAAATATTTTGTTTGAATTTGCCATTCTCAGTTTTTATCAAGTCACAAATGTGGGTGTCACTGGCTTGGCAGCATTTATTGCCCATCCCTAATTGCCCAGAGGGCAATTAAGAGTCAACTACATTGCTGTGGGTCTGGAGTCACATGTTGGTTAGATCAAGTCAGGATGGCAGATCTCCTTCCTTAAAAGACATTAGTGAATTAGATGGGTTTTTGCAACAATCAACAGCTACATGGTCTAATTCCATATTTTCTTGAATTCAAATTCTACCATCTGTCATAGTGGGCTCTAAACCCAAGTTCCTGGAACATCAGCCTGCAGTTTTGGATTGCCAATGACATTAACATTACACATTTAATTACTTCTGCCAGTTGAAGATTAAGATCAAGACATGCTTTCCTTCTCACGCATGACAATTCTTGATTGTGAAGTTGGCTGCCACTAACCTCTAAGTGTAGGAAGCTACAGGGTGTATAGGGTGGTATCGAATAATCACTTCTTGGTCTAACTGGAACAGTGTCTTGCAGTTAATGCAATATCATTTATTGTTTGTCAGCAACTAGTTATAGGATACATTGATATGATTGACATTGTTACAGAGACTTTGACAAGGACCAGATATTAGATCTCATTCCTTCAAAAACTTTCATTGTAAACTGCAGCTTGTAGCAACATAACGACCTGGTACGCCCATGCAGTGAACAGGCAGTATTTTACAAAGGTGATAATAAACACAAATCCTTCCACTCTATCCAGCAGCTGTTGTTTTGCCCTTAAAATAGATATATGCCCTCCTTCAGGGAAGTCAGGAATGTTTGATTAGCTGATAATTTCCTTTCAAATTTACGAGTCCATCGACTGCCATATAACTGAAAAGCCGAGGGGAGAGATTAATCAAGAAGGAGTGGTCTAAAACCATCTAGATCAATTGCACGTTTATAACTTTGTTTTTGGAAATCTAATCTTCAAAGTCTGTTGGAGAAGTGACTTCAGCAGCCATTATGTTAAGAAAGATTTCTGAAACTGGAGCTCTATACCTTAGATATCATAACAATCTTATATTTGTATGCGGGAAGCAGTTTCGATTGGCTAAGTTCACACACAAATGCTGAATACACTTGCAGTACATTCCAGGTGGGTTATTTTCATGCAGGTATTGAATTGTTAGTTCAAAATGGGCTGTGTCACACAGACAGGAATGGAAGTGCATGGACATGAACTTCTTGTGTCAGGACTTTGCTCTGTAACCAGCAGTTATTCAATCATTTCCATAATTTTTGTTGAATAATAAAAGCCATTCTGCCCATCAAGTACATACTGTTCTTTTGCAGAAAAATCCAGTTGGTGCAACTGACCACGAACACCCCCCTCCATCCCATACCCCATAGTGTTGTGGTTGTTTCCCCCTCTATTAAGTATCCATCTGCCTTCCTTTTTGAAATCTACCATTGAATCAATTTCTACCACCTTCAGACATGGAACTTCCAGTTTGAGTTGGCACAGAAGAGTAATCAACTTTCAGAAATAGGTAACTTTGGTTGGTCTGATCTACGTAAACACATTCCTTACCATGTATGAAGAATAAACAAATTCCATCAAAGAAACTACATTATTGAAGTTATTGTATGATTTTGCATATATACGTATGCTAAAGTATATTTTCTTTTACAAAAGGTTTGAAAATAAACAGCTGAAGATACCACTATTTTACTTATGGTTAATACTGTCACTGCAGCAATAAATTAAGCAGAAACAGAAACAAAATAAAAGCAAAACAGTGTGTGCAGGAAACCTTAAGTAAACACAACAAAATGTGTGTTGGAAACACTCAACAGCATTTGGCAGCATTGTGGACAGAGAAACAGTTAACGTGCCTAACTTGGAATTATAATCGCTATTCCGTCACTATCACTCAGAATCCTGGAACTCTACCTAACAGCAGTGTGAGTGCACCTTCACCCCAAACACTGCATCAGTTCAAGAATGTGGCTCATCACCATCTGGAAGTGGAGTCGTTACAGTGTGCTCAGAACTCCTTCTGACCAAATACATAGGGCTCGCTGATGGATTTGGCAATGGGAAATAAATCAGAATAATGTTATCAGCAATAAACACAAGGGAACATCCAGGTAAAGTGATTATAACATAATATGGTTAGCTTTTTGATTGGAAAAGGCATCATTAAAGAACAGTAATCGATAGGAAGCATTTCTGATTCAAGTTGGCAGCAGAGTAGCAGCGCAATGTGGGGGCTCCTGCTCAGAGCTCATCTGCTTGTACTTTGTTTTCTTCTTTCACTGCTTTTTTCTTTCTTACTTTAATCTATTTACCTTCCGTGGAAAGTGGGTTTGTGCAGTGCGGAGGAGTACGAGAGAGTGTGGCGGGGAGAAAGGTCCCCTGGCATCTGAGGCAATGGCATCAGCAGGAAGCCTGAGGCCTCCCAGCATCTTTGGCGACATCGAGCGCAGGGGAGATCAAGCCTGCATGGGGAGAGGGAGCCCATTGTGGTAGAGGAGATCATGCCCTTCTGGGGATTGTGAGACCAACACTTAAGGACTATAATGTTGAACTTTTAACTTTATTTCTTTTTTTTCTACTTTGTACCCATGAATTTGTACCAAGGTACCTTTGCATCTAAGATGATGAAGAAATGGCGACATTGTACACTTTTCTCTGTGCTTATGTATCCCTGGGCTTCAGTACACGCGACAATAAAATCTAATTCTAATTCTAAACTCTAGGAAAGGAAGTAATTCTTGTGAATGGAACTAAAAAAACTGAGATGGATAAAAATGTTTACAGAAAAAGAAGCAGTTCAGGAGTGGAAAATATTTCAAATTTTGTTCAATCAAGTTCAGGAGAAGTTTATTCCTAAATAAAAATCAAAAATATTGATACAAAAGGGAATGTTGTATGGGTACGTCAGCTCACTACACTACATGAGCTGATGTCACCATCCATTTTATGTGTACGAAACTGCAGGATCGCTGTGGTCTGGAGGGTAGAGTATAATCATTTCTTGGCTTAACTTGAAGTGTCTTGTAGCTAATAAGATATTATCAGCCTTGCCCTTTAAATCAACTTTCAATTATCTGGCTCCTTGTTATGCATGTTTGTTTGAATGCTGTGTACATTGCAGCACAATGTAGTTTTTATTAACTGTTTCACTCACATTATTTCGCTTTATGCTGATCAGGTCAGGGAGCAGACACAGTTAAAGAATGTATGTTGTTTGTTTTTCCTCATCTTTATGTGACCTTCAGGCTTGTTATTTTCACTGGAACATTAGTTCGGCTCTAGCACCCACTTTCTTGGTTTAAAATCTGATGCACAGCCCGAATTTATCGTTTCCACTAGGCGGGGGTTCAGGTTTTCCAGCTCCTTCCTACCCCAGTACAATGTTATTGAATGAAAATCCTTTATCTCACATTGGGCTTTCAGCCTTGCATTCACCTTTCTGATTTGTTTATTCTCATGGCAATTAACACATGGTTCACTGTAGTCCACAGGTTAATGATCATGAAAAAACTTTTCTTTCTCCTCACTTCTGACATACTTTGGTCTCTCTCCTCCCTTTTCATTTGGCCCGACTTGAATCACTGGTAACTAAATGATCCCTCTCTATTTCCAAGTTCTTCTCCAGATGACCTGAGGTAAGGTTTTCCCTTACCGCAGCTGGGCAATACATAGAATCCCTACAGTGTGGAAGCAGGCCATTCGGCCCATCAAGTCCACACTGACCCTCCAAACAGCATCCCATCCAGATCCACACCCCTACCTTATCTCTGTAACCCTGCATTTCCCGCGGCTAATCCACCTAACTTGCACATCCCTGGACACTACGGGCAATTTGGCATGGTCAATCCACCTAACCTGTGCATCATGGACTGTGGGAGGAAACAGGAGCATCTGGAGAAAATCTACGCAGAATATGCAAACTCTGCACAGACAGTTGCTGGAGGCTGAAATCAAACCCAGGTCCCTATGGCTGTAAGGCAGCAGTGCTAACAGCTGAGCCACCGTAATGCCTTTGCCATCGAACTGGATTCTCAATCACAATCTCAGAGGGCTCTGTCCATGGGAAAAGAAGCAGAGGACTCTGTCAATCCTGTAATGATCAAATTCCCTATGATTTGGCTTGGTCATAGAAGACAGAGTAGCAGTGGAAGGGTGCTTTTCAGAATAGACACCTGTAACTAGTGGTGTTCTGCAGGGATCAGTGCTATGTCCTTTATTGTTTGTAATATATATAAATGATCTGGAGGAAAATTTAGGTGGTCTGATTAGTAACTTTGCGGATGACACCAAAATTGACAGAGTTGCAGATAGTGAGGAGGATTGTCAAAGGATACAGCGGGGTATAGATAGATTGCAGATTTGGGCAGCGAAATGGCAGGTGGAATTTAATCCGGACAAATGTGAGATGGTGCATTTTGGAAGATCAAATTCAGGTGCAAATTATACAATAAACGGCAGAACCCAATCCTTAGGAGCACTGACATACAGAGGGATCTGGCCGTACAGGTCCACAGATCCCTGAAAGTGGCAACACAGTTGGGTAAGATGGTCAAAAAGGCATATAGCACACTTGCCTTTATCAGCCAGGGCATCGAATATAAAAGTTGGCAAGTTATGTTACAGCTGTGCTAAACTTAGTCAGACCACATTTGGAATATTGCATACAGTTCTGGTCATCACACTACCAAAAGGACGTGGGTGCTTTGGAGAGGGTGCAAAGACGGTTTTTTTTGGGACAAAAACAAAGTTGCTGGAAAAGCTCAGCAGGTCTGGCAGCATCTGTGAAGGAGAAAACAGAGTTAACGTTTTGGGTCCAGTGACCCTTCCTCAGAATGGTGAGGGATGTTGCCTGGTCTGGGGGGGTTTTAGTTATGAGGAGAGGTTGGATAAACTCGGATTGTTTTCACTGGAAACACAGACACTGAGGGGCCACCTGATAGAGGTCTACAAAATTATGAGAGGCATGGATAGGGTGGATACTCAGAGGCCTTTTCCCAGGGTGGAAAGGTCAATGACATGAGGGCACAGGTTCAAGGTGAGGGGGGAAGTTTAGGGCAGAAGTGCAGGGCAAGTTTTTCACAGAGGGTGGTGGGTGCTTGGAACACGCTGCCAGTGAAGGTGGTGGAATCGGGCACATTAAAAAATGTTTAAGGCGTAGTTCAATAGACACACGAATGGGAAGCGAACAGAGGGATAGAAACCACAAATGGGCAATAGTAGCAGGGATAAATAAGGATTAGGAATCGGCGATGGGGCTGATGGGCCAAAGAGCCTGTTCCTGTGCTGTACTGTATTGTATTACAACTTAGCTGGTTCGCTCCTTCCTCTTGGGCAGTTTCCTGATTCGCAGTGCCAGGTTAGTATTCCTGCATCTCTCCACAGTCTTCATTTCTACCATCACAAGTAGTGCCTGTTGGACAAGTCCAGTATTTGTAGGACCTCCTCCGCTAGCTCAGCGGTTTCGCCCTCCCCTGCTCACTGTCTGCCCTTCTTAAATCTTCAAAGGGAACCTGTGCACTGGAGCAAGCTATCCAGAAACTTCTTCCCTTTTCCCTTACAAGCTGGAAGGCTTCTAATCCACATTCCAACTCAAAGCGACTGAGCTACTGTGATTCAAGGCAGAGACATTTCCTCCAGATGTGGCACATATCACAGCCCTGACATCCAGCCTGTGTCATGATCGCGCATCTTTACTCATTTTCTAAATTACTCGCAATTTATTTCTTGAAACCATTAAATCAAATGAGGTCAAGATTAATTAGCTGATGATTCATTGGAATTAATTAGCAATTGTGGTTATTAGTTGTGCAGAGCAGATCTTAATTAATGCAGTTTGAATGCTTTTAATAATGGTCTCCTCTATTTTTTCCCCACTTAGCTTTATTCGGGTCACTTAGCTGCTTAGGTCTACTTGTTTCTCTAAAGGATGGTATCTTCTTAATTCTTCAGATAATTGATAAATTAAGCATTTATGACCCAGGTTCTGCAGTTCCTCCTGTTGGTCCAAGATGTCTTTTTTCAATTTTTTTTTCCAACTGTTCGTTTGGTATCAGCTATTGCCCACTGTCACTTCTTCCATTAAACTGTTAGTACTGGAGATTCCTGTTCTCCTCCACATCTCCTGTTAAACTGGCACCTGATGCCTTTCTCCAAACTCACTGAATCATTTTTGTATCGATGGGTCAGGTGAGCTTAATAGTATGTACTTTCCATCTCAGAGAACCAAATTGATGCAGAAAGCTAACATTTTCCACTGTGTGAATGATCCAAGTAACAAAACACAGATCCTACATTCAATGCACAGTCTGACTCCATTATATTATAGTGTCCAAGCAACAACGAGGATATTAAGTTCTGTTGCCTATAGCAAGGAAGTAAGGAAGTACCATAAATGGAAGTGTTTAGGGCAGATTAATGAAGCTGCTACAGCAACATTGGGTGACCTCAGCAACCACATGATTCAGCACTACATCAAATTAATCTCAAGTCATTTTACGTATCTGTCATACTGGTGTCGAGAGAAGAGAGACAGTTCAACAATACAAAGCAAAGGGCCAGAATTCCAGTATTAATTCCCTGCTGAAATGTGCAAAATTGAGGTCAAGATAAACATCAAATCTGCTAAGAATTTTAGGCCTAACAGGTCTAACAAGTGCAAAGTAGTAATCAACAAAGTGTCGAATGGCATGTTGTGGGTGTATAGGACATAGATTAGGCCACTTTTAGAATACTACATTCAATTCTGGTCTCCTTGCTATAGGACGGATGTTGTGAAACTTGAAAGGGTTCAGAAGAGATTTCCAAGATTGTTGCCAGGCTTGGTGGGTTTCAACTATACGGAGATGCTGAACAGGTTGGGGCTATTTTCTCTGGACCATCGTAGGCTAAGGGGGTGACCTTATAGAGGTTTATAAAATCATGAGGGGCATGGATAGGGTAAATAGACAAGGTCTTTCCCCTGGGGTAGTACAAAACTAGAGGGCATAGGTTTAAGATGAGAGGGAACAGGTTTAAAAGGGACCTCAAGAGGCAACTTTTTTTTTTTTTACGCAGAGGGTGGTGCGTATGTGGAATGAACTACCAGAGGAAGTGGTGGAGGCTGGTACAATTACAACATTTAAAAGGCATCTGGATGGGTATACAAATAGGAAGGGTTTAGAGGGATTTAGGCCAAATGCTGGCAAATGGGACTAAATTAATTTAGGATATCTGGTCGGCATGAATGATTTGGACCGAAGGTCTGTTTCTGTGCTGTATGTCTCTATGACTCTATGACATGGCCAATAAATAGAATACCGGGCATGATCAGTACTATCAGGGCTTGAGTTCATACACATTTGGGGACTGCCTAATTCTGACTGTCAACAAACCAGGGAATCATTTAAGTACTGAATTACAATGCAGATAAAAGCCAAGAGCTGGTGAGCAGTATCACAGTTCTGAGCTAGTAGGAAGCACCTAAGAAAAAGGGAGAAGGGGTGCTTATATGAGAGATAAAGGAAATAAGAAAGTAATCTGGACTACTCTTGAGGAAGGAGACAGAGTCAAATGAGTAAAAAAAAGTACACTTAGGACTGAAATAAGGATGTTTTTCCTCACACACAAGAGACAAATGCACCAAAGTACAAGATGAAGTAGTGGAGGCAGAGAAATCTGGGCATCCTTTAAGAAACAACTATATGCTGATGGGGTGGTAAAACAGTCATCTTTCTGAAGAAGGGTCTAGGCCTGAAACGTCAGCCTTCCTGCTTCTCTGATGCTGCTTGACCTGCTGTGTTCATCCAGCTCTATACCTTGTTATCTCTACCTTTCTGGATGGATGAACTAAATTCACCCAATGACCTGAGGTTGTGAAGCATTGAGTGTAAAAGACACTTGTTCAGACATGTTTCAGATCCTTTTATTCTTCTGCTAAACATGAAATCCAAACATTGCTGATCCCCTGAGCTTGTTCACAACAATATAGGTTCAGCCTTCCCATACCAGCAGCAATAGTAGGTTGGTTTCTGGTAAATGTTACTCACATTTTTATGGAAATGCTCAGTTAAGCTGAAACTGGCTGGGTTCCTCATCTATGTAACTCAATGCTACTGTGAATCACCTCAAATCATTTCACTGAAGTCCTCTAGGGAAGGAAACTGACATCCTTACCTGGTCTGGCCTACATGTGACTCCAGGTCCACAGCAATGTGGTTGACTCTTAACTGCCCTCTGGACAATTAGGGAGGGACAATAAATGCTGCCTAGCCAGCGACGCCCTCATCGCGTGAATGAATAAAAAAAAATTTACAGCATCTATCAACCTGGCATTGGGAGAAAAGTAGCCAGGTCGTTGGAACACAATTTGTAAGCCTGCAAGGACTCATGTAAAACCTGCAAAATATTTTATTCGAGAAATTTCGCTTAGTGCATTGTCGGATTACATTCAATTTTATCAAACGTTGTTTACACCTGCAGGCAGGAAAGTTGGGATAATAGTGAGGGATGAGAAAAGGATACTCACTAACCCCTTCGTGTGGGCAATTAGGGATGGGCCACAATGTTTACATCCCTAGATTTAATAAAAAATAACTTTTTCAATTTAAAAACCAAACTTTCCAATAATTAATAAAATTGGAATATGAATTAACGCAAAGTTAATTTTTAGTGCCTGCGAGGTCATTTGGCAATAATGGAAATTTATTACATGGCTATAGGATTACATATATTGGAATGTACACGTTGTAACTTTTTCAGACAGGTTCAGTAGGTATCGATGAGTCAAGCACTGGCACTTCACACCATTCCATGTGGTTTCAATGCTGGACTTCCAGTGATATACTAGTGTAACATTGCTTCCAGGAGAATTAAGCAATGTAGACATGAACTTCCTAATTTCCATGTTTAACACTACTTGTGTGGTCACCAAAAGTTGTTGCCCATTACACTCGAATAAGAATTTTCCATCAAATCGAGCCCGCAAAATCTCATTATGAATTACATGCCACTTCTGCCGCAGTCACCCTCGCATTATAACATCCTGTTCGTCATGAACAGGAGTAGGTTTGCAGAACCACTTGTCCTGTGTTGCTTTTTTTTGATATGAATGCAATATCTTTTAGCTAGAGGCAACAGTGTGGAGCTGGAGGAACACAGCAGGTCAGGCAGCATCAGAGGAGCAGGAAAGCAGAAAATGGGCCCCCATTTCTGAAGAAGGGTCACGACCCAAAATGTCAACTTTCCTGCTCCTCTGATGCTGCCCGACTTTCTGTGTTCCTCCAGCTCCACACTGTGTTGTCTCTGACTCCAGCATCTGCAGTTCTTGCTACCTCCTCTTTATCTACAGATGGAAGTTTTCAGCATCCTGACAGTTTGGAAGTTTTATGAAAGACTTCAATGCCCGACTTGTTTGTGCAATCATGCAATTAGAGCATTAAAACTCCAGCTGAGCCAGTCTGTGGGATTCAGTCACATGCTAAATTCCAAACCACATTGATTTACTACTTAAGACTCTTTGCACTGCTGATTGACCTGAAACCCATGCTAGGCAGTTTTCTTCCGTCAGTTCACAGCACAACATTTTACTCGAGACTTGTCTAGGGCATGGAGCTGCACTCACTTCAGTTTACTAACGTGCCAACATTTGGAAAGAGCCATTACAGTACCCTCAATAATGTTTCCATTTGCGTGCTTTCTCGGTGCAGCTTGCTTACCCCATTTGGTTAGTGCTTGGCTTCAGTGGTTAATTAACATGATGGTCATTGGCAAATTACCTCAGAACCCTCAAAGCTCCTTTTACTTGCACACTGTTGCCTAAAGACCTTGCCACACCCAGTGTCTCTTTTGGTGCTTCCTGTAGCAGACATGCTAATGATTTGTACTCACCTGCGTAGCCTCACAGTGTACAATGAGTCTCTAGAGGTGACCTCCCATTGTAGTGTAGTGCGGAAATTAAATGACTTCCATGTTAAGTTCCTAACAGGTTGCAGTGAAGTACCTGTAGAGTTTTGAAAAAAGAAACTTATAATTCCGTACATTCACCAGAAACATATTTTGCAAAGTTCAAAGTTTTCACTGAAGATAAATCCCATGCAGGAGTAACTTTTAACTCATTGACCTTGACACAAAAGTAAGTCCAAAGTCACAGGCACCAGGTTATATGTAGTCCAACAGATTTACTTAAAATCGCAAGCTTTCGCAGCACTGCTCCTTTGTCACTTCCACATCTTGGCACAAAAGTAATCAGAGATACTTGAGAATTTTTAGATAAATTCTGCTTCATGGCAAAGGAAGGGACAAGCGTGCAGATTCAACATTAATGTGCACACACCAAAATGGAGTAGGCAAAGCCCATTCGGGCCTTCAGAGCTGCTGCCTTATTCAATAAGATCAGGGCTGATCTGATTACCCCACATTCCTAACTACCACCATAAGCCAATCCCGAAACATCAGCCTTCCTGCTCCTCTGATGCTGCTTGGCCTGCTGTGTTCATCCAGCTCTACATCTTGTTACCTCAGATTTTCCAGCATCTGCAGTTCCTACTATCTCTGAAGTCAATCATCCCTTCGTTTTTCAAGGATCTACCTATGTCTGCTTTTAAAATGTTCAAAGTCTCCGTTTTTTTTTCAGGAAGAAAGTTCCAAAGACTCACAACCCACTGTAAGAATAAAAAAAAAACTTCATCCCTGTATTAAACGGAAGAACCTTGATTTTTACACAAATGCACCAAACTAGTCGAGAATAATGTCGCATAGCTTGAACAACACATCGGTATGTAGTTTACTACTGTATTGTTACCTAACAGCAAGTGAACACTGACATATTTTCATGTGAAATACGTGCCGAACCCACAGCCCTCCCGGGAGGAAATGCAATCAAATTACTGTCATCTAGTTATTAAAGATGGAAAGTTGCATTGGCTGCAAGTGGTCATACACGCAGATCTGAATGATTATGTCGCAAACAGCGCAGCTTGTATCGAGGTTTTGATTTTGGGTATTTGCTATTAAACAAAACAAAACAAAAACAGCGATCCCAGCAAAGTTATTTCCAAAGTTATTAACCGGTTTACCTGAAGATAATCCACAACGAAGACAAATAATAGCTAATCCCAAACTGATGGCAATGTTGGCACGGGAGCCCATGCTTAGTGTGAGATACAGAAACCGGTGCTGTTTAAACCAAACCGATACAGATCTCCTCTCGCCTGTCAACCAAGTGCGGCGGTTCTCCCTCCTGCTGCCGGTCTTGTAAAAATAATCAGCGCACCAAATAATTCCCCTAAGATTATGCCACACAATCCATTCACATCGACCGTCCCCACTCCTTTTCGGCCCATTGCCACCCAGCTGCGAATATAAAGCCAGTGTTCAGGAAAAAAAACGCCGAGCCCTCCCTCCTTGAATAACCAATGAAATAGGGAACGGCTTGTCTCGCTCCTCCCTACACTGCTGTGACAGAGACAGCGCACCTGAACAAAGTGAACAGTGTCCGCGTGAATCACAAGGCCATTTCAAACAAACTATTTCTTTCTGTTCCATCAAGCTATCCTGGTCCGGTATATTTAAAGGAAGGTTACATTTTATGTTAAGACAACTCACCAATTTCTTTACGTGTAGCTTATACCCAGTCTTACACAGAAGCATAGAGGAAACATAGAAGCCTTATCCTGCTTTCTCCCCATAATCTTTGATTCCATTCACCCCAATGCAATATCTCGCCGCCTCTTGAATACATTCAATGGTTTGGCATCAACTCCTTCCAGTGGTAATGGATTCCAGAGGCTCAGGGATTTCTGATCTGGAGTTTTTGTCAGCTGGTAGTCTCATTTCTCTACTCTAGCCCACAACCTTTATAATCGTAAAAATGTTTTGCAATCATTCTGCTGCTTTAAGGCATACAAAAGTGCTGTGCAATTATTGAAGTACATTTGCAGTGGCTGTTGTAATCAACTTGCATTTTCAAAACTATGATGAGTTCTGTCTACTTCACCCTCTGTTTCTGAAAGGGCATTCCATGTCCCAATAAATCTCTGGAAAAAAAGAACTCCCACTTGTTCTACATTTTGGTCTTAAATTCATGCCCTGCAATTACTGATTCATCATCCAGCAAAAACAGATCTTTCCTGTAAGTCTGATCCAAGATTGAATAGAATTATTATTATAGGGGACTGTTAGGCGATTCTGTGGCAGTGGGTGTAAATTTAGGATGGTTTCTTGCTTTCCTGGCGCTTTGATTAAGGACCTTTCCAAACATTTCAAGCATATTGTTAAAGATGAGACTGAGAAGCCAGAAATTATCGTACACATTGATAAGAATGACATTTTTAGGGAAACAATTAAAGCAATACAGAGTGAATTTAAGCGGTTAGGCAGAAGATTAAAAATTAAAACCTTAAACATAGTAATTTCTGGTTTACTCCCAATGCCAAACTCAAGAAAGGGAAGGAACAAAGTGTTAAAGGAGATAAATCAATGGCCAAAGAGATGGTGCATCAGGTTTTTGGACAATTGGAATGTCTTCTGGAACAGTAAAGATCTGTTCAAAAAGGATGGGTCTAACGTAAATTGGAAAGGGACCAATATCTTAGCAGGGAGATTTGCTTATTCTATTAAGGGAGATTTTATACAGATAGAGAAGGTGGGTGGAGGAATTCTAAGTATCAGTGTCAATGGAAGGATTGATGGGGTATGTTCTGAATGTGAGGAAAGCACATCAATTAGAAAAGAAAGACAAAAAGGAGTCAAAGTATGTAGTAACTCTGAAGAACTAAATTGCGGTTATTTCAAAGCAAGGGGTCTTACAGGTGAGGCTGATGAACTCAGGGCAAGTGTAAGAACATGGGATTGGGATGTCATAACTATTACAGAAACTTGGCTGAGAGATGGACAAGACAGGAAGCTTAGTGTTCCCGGTTTTAGATGCTATAGGAATGATAGAAAAGGAGGCCAAAAGGGGAGGGGTGGGGTGGCATTTTTGATTAAGGAAGGCATTACTGCTGTAACTAGGGAAGATATTTCTGAAATTTCATCCATTAAAAATATACGGGTAGAGATTACAAATAAGAAAGGAAAGATCACTTTGGTGGGATTGTACCATAGGGCTCCCGATAGTAACAGAGAAATTGAGAACCAAATATGTAGGAAGATCTCAGGTATATGCAGTGCTCCTCCACCTCCACACTGTGTTATCCCTTAAACTTTTGCCCTCTTACCTTGAAACTGTGCCCCCCTGTAACTGAAACTTCAACCCTTGGAAAAAACCCCTATCTATGCCTCTCATAATTTTGTAGATCTCTATCAGGTCTCATCTCAGCTGCATCTTTCCAGTGAAAACAATCCCAGTCTTTTTAACCTTTCCTCATAGCCAACACCCTTGAGACCAGGCAACATCCTGGTGAACCTTCTCTGCACTCTCTCCAAAGCTTCCACATCCTTCTGGTAATGTGGCAACCAAAACAGCACACAATACTCCAAATGCGGCCTAATAAGGTTTTTATATAGCTGCAACATGTTTTGCCAACTCTTGTACTCCATGTCCCGGCCGATGAAGGCAAGCGTGCCATATGCCTTCTTAATCACTTTGGCCACCTGTGTTGCCACTTTTAGGGATCTGTGGACCTACACGCCCAGATCCATCTGTATGTTAATGTTCCTAAGGTTTCTGCCATTATCAGCATAATTCACATCTAAATTTGATCCTTCAAAATGCATCACCTCGCATTTGTCTGAATTAAACTCCATCTGCCATTTCTGAGCCCGTCACCAATCGATCTATATCCTGTTGTATCCGTTCACAATCATCGTAACTATCAGCAACTCCGACAGTCTTCATGTAATCTGCAAACTTACTAATCAGACCACCCACATTTTCCTCCAGATCATTTACAAACAACAGAGGACCTAAGACTGATCCCTGTGGAACATCACTAGTCATCAGTCTCCGTTCTGAAAAACATCCTTCCACTGCTACCCTCTGTCTTCTATGACCAAGCCAGTTTTGTATCCATCTAGCCAGTCAACCTGAATCCCATGTGGTTTTAGTTTTTGTATCAATCTGCCATGTGGGACTTTATCAAATGCCTTACTAAGTCCATATAAACTACATCCACAGCTCTTCCCTTATCAATTATATTTGTCACCTCTTCAAAAAATTCGATCAGGTTGGTGAGACATGACCTTCCCCGTACAAAACCATGCTGCCTATCACTAACTAGTCCACTTTCTTCCAAATGTGTCTATATCCTGTCCCTCAGTATCTTCTCCAAGAGCTTCCCCACCACAGATTTCAGACTCACCGGCCTATAATTTCCTGGATTATTCCTGCTTCCTTTCTTAAACAAGGGAACAACACTGGCTAATCTCCAGTCCTCTGGAACCTCACCTGTGGTCAAGGAGGATGTGAAGATATCTGCTAATGCCCCCTTGCCTCTCTCAGTAACCTGATTTGGCCCTGGGGACTTGTCTACCTTAGTGCAGTTTAGAATATCCAAAACTTCCTCCTTTAGTATTTTGACATTCTCTAGAGTATTCACACACTCATCCCTGACCTCAACATCAGTCATGTCCTTCTCCCCAGTGTGTACCGATACAAAATACTTACTACGGATCTCTCCCACTTCCTGTGGCTCCATGCATGACTTCTCTCCTTTGTCCTTGAGGGGACCTATTCTTTCCCTTGCTACCCTCTTTCTTCTAATATATGCATAAAAAGCCTTGGAATTCTCCTTGACCCTGTTTGCGAAAGACATTTCATGGTCCCTTTTAGCCTTCCTAATTCTGTGTTTATGTTCCTTCCTAATTCCCCTATACTCCTCAAGGGCCTTGTCAGTTTGTAGCTGCCTAGGCCTATCATTTGTTTCCTTTTTCCTTTTGACTAAGTTTACAGTTTCCCTTGTCATCCATGGTTCCTGAATCATGCCATTCCTATCCATCAGTTTTGCAGGGACATGCATGTCCTGCACTTTAATCAACTGGTCTTTAAAAGCCTCCCACATGCCAGGTGTAGATTTGCCTGAAAATAACTGCTCCCAATCGACATTTCCCAGTTCTTGTCTAATTTGGGTGTATTTGGCCCTTGCCCAATTAAACATCCTCATCCGAGGACAACTCTTGTCCTCATCCATGACTACTCGAAATCTTATGGAATTATGGTCACTAAGCCCAAAATGCTCCCCTACTGAAATATCGATCACCAGCCCTGGCTCATTCCCCAGTACCAAGTCTAGTATGGCCTGTTGTACTGGTTCCCACCACCCTGCCACACTAGTTTAAATAATGGGGAATTTTAATTTTCGAAACATTGTCTGGGACTACAATAATGTTGAAGGTTTAGATCGTGAAGATTTTCTCAGATGTGCTCAAGAAAATTTTCTTTATCAGCATGTGGATGCTCCTACTAGAAAATGAGCAAAACTAGACCTTCTTTTGGGCAATAAGGCAGGGCAGGTGACTGAAGTAAAAGTGGGGGGACACTTTGGGTCTAGCGATCATAATTCTATTAGTTTCAAAATGGTTATGGAAAAGGATAAGCCTTCCGTAAAAGTTAAAGTTTTCAATTGGAGTAAGGCAAATTTTGATGGCATGAGACAAGAACTTGCAAAAGTTGATTAGTGTAGACTGTTCACCGGTAAAAGGACGACTGACAAGTGGGAGGCTTTCATGAGAGTGATGACGAGAGTTCAGAAGCATTTTGTTCCTGTTTGAGTGAAGGGTAAGGCTGATAAGATTAAGGAGGAATAAAGATATTGAGGTTCTAGTCAAGAATAAAAGAGAATCTTTTTTTAAATATAGACAACTTGGTTCAATTGAATTTCTTCATCACTATAAGGAGTGAAGGGGCATTTTTAAGAGAAATATCAGGAAAGCAAAGAGGGTATATGAGATAACATTGGCAAATAAGGTTAAGGATAATCCAAAGAGATTCGACAAATACATTAAGAGCAAGAGGGTAGCTACAGAGAGGGTTGGGCCTGTTAAAGATCAGGAGGTCATCATTGCGTTGAACCCCAGGAGATGGGAGAGATACTAAATGAATATTTCACATCAGTTTTTACTTTGGAGAAAGAAATGGAGTCTAGAGAATGCAGAGAAATAAACTTTGATGTTTTAAAAACAGTTCATATTACGGAAGAGGAAGTTTGGGAGGTCTTAGACAAATATAAAGGTGGAAAGATCTCAGGGACCTTATCTAATGTATCCCAGAAAGTTGTGGGAAGTAAGGGAGGAAATTATGAAACTCCTTGCAGAAATATTTATATCATCAATAACTACGGGTGAGATGCCTGGTGACTGGAAGGTGGCTAATGTTGTACCTACGTTTAAGAAAGGTTGTAAGGAGAAATCGGGGAACTATAGACCTGTGAGCCTGACATCGGTTATGGGTAAATTGTTGGAGGTGATTATAAAAGATACGATTTATGGACATTTAGAGAGGCAAAAATTGATTAGGGATAGTCAGCATAGTTTTGTGTGAGGAAAGTCGTGTCTCACAAACTTGATTAAGTTTTTTGAGGAAGTTACCAAAAAGGTTGATGATGACAGAGCAGTAGAATTTGTTTGTTTGGATTTTAGTAAAGCTTTTGACAAGGTTCTGCATGGTAGACTAATTAGTAAAGTTAGGTCACATGAGATTCAGGATAAGCTTGCCAACTGGATACATAATGGCTAAAGGGCAGGAGACAGAGAGAAATGGTGGACGGTTACTTTTTGGACTGGAGGCCTGTGACCAACAATGTTACACAGAGATTGATTCTGGGTCCTCTTTTGTTTGTTATTTATATAAATGATTTTGATAAGAATATAGAAGGCATGGTTAGTAAGTTTGTGCATGACACCAAGTTGGTAGCCGGTAGACAGTGAAGAACGTTTTCTAAGATTACAAAGGTATCTTGAACAAATGCGTCAATGGGCTGAAAAATGTCCGATGGAGTTCAATCTGGATAAATGCGAGGTATTGCATTTTGGTACAACAAACAAGGGTAGGGCTTAGACAATTAATGGTAGGGCCTAGTGTTGTAGAAGAGGGACCTGGGGTGCAGGTACATAATTTTTTGATGTTTGCGTCCCATATAGACAGGGTGGTTAAAAAGGTGTTTAGCATGCTTGTCTTCATTGTTCAGTCCTCTGAGTATAGAAGATGGGACTTTATGTTGAGCTTGTACAGAACATTGGCGAGGCCTCTTCTAGAATACTGTGTCCAGATCTGGTTGCCCAGTTATAGGAAGGATATTGTCAAGCTGGAGAGAATTCAGAAGAGATTAACCAGGATGTTGTCAGGAATGGAAAGTTTGAGTTGTAAGGAAAAGCTGGATAAGCTGTGACGTTTTTCACTGAGCGTAGGAGGCTGGGAGGTGACCTGATAGAAGTTTATAAAATGATGAGAGGTATTGATGGTAGTTGTCTATTCCCTAAGATGAGAAATTTCAAGACTAAGGGACACATTTTTAAGGTGAGAGGAGAGAGATTTAAAAAAGACATGATGGGCAAATTTTTTGCACAAAGGGTGGTTCACATGTGGAATGAACTTCCTGATGAAGTGGTGGATGCAGTACAATTACAACATTTAAAAGACATTTGGATGGATATATGAATAGGAAAGATTTGGAACGATATGGGCTGGGAGCAGGCAGGTGGGACTAGTTTAGTTTGGGATTATATTTGGCATGGACTGGTTGTACTGAAGGGTCTGTTTCCATGTTGTACGACTCTATGACTCTAAACCACCTCACAATCCTGAACATTTCATCAGAACTCCTCAATTTTTCAGTTGCACCAGTTAGAAGAGAATAGTATATCCTTTATTGTCACGAATACTCCAGTACAGAAGTACAAGAGTATAGTGAAAAGTTTTTACAATGGCTCCCTTTAATGATGCCATTTTAGGTACAAGCACCTAGACACAAATGAGCTATGGCTTCTCTAATGCAAAAGCAAAATACTGCACATGTTGAAAATCAGATATAAAACCAGAAAATGATGGAAGTATTCCACAGGTCGGAAAGCTTCTGGGGAGAGGGACAAGAATCAAGATGACATTTCAGATAACAAGGTGTAGAGCTGGATGAACACAGCAGGCCAAGCAGCATCAGAGGAGCAGGAAAGCTGGCGTTTTGGGCCTAGACCCTTCTTCAGAACCCAGCATCTGCAGTTCCTACTATCTCTGGCATTTCAGATTGATGTCTTTTGTATCCAGAAGTCAGTGGTACATAAGTCACAGACCTAAAACATAACTTTTACTCTCCACAGATGCTCCCTGACCCTGCTGAATATTTGCAGAATTTTCTGATTTTATCTTCTAAACTTTTTTAGTCTCTTTTACATAACTGAAGCTTCTTACCTTCTGTGATTGAGTACCCTTCAATGCTTTTTCCAGGATCTCCCTTAAAGAGGCTGAACGTTGTATTCCAACTATAATGAAGCCAATAATTCATCATTTGCTATTTGCTTTCATTTTTATTTGTTCTTGTTTATTTTGTGAAAATTAAAATGCTCAAAACACTTTATTTTATGGTTTGATCTGGACCGCCACCTTGGATGTTTATACATTTGAACCGTTGGGTCTCCTGACAGATGAAAGGAAAGATCTGTTGTCAAGGTGGAAAAGCAAAAGAAAATTCTGACTGAATTAAGCAGATTCTGTGCTTGGCTTTCACAATTTCGAAGATTGTAGTGGTTTTCCCCAACTCCCCCTTCCCTTTCACCACCTCTGAATATGGCAACAGGAATTATTCAAGGCTTGAAAGAACGGATTAAGTTTCAAATAATGTATTAAAAAATACAGGTACACATAAATGGATTTCAATCACATACAATGAATACATTCTCCTGAATCTACAATACACAAACCCCTCTTGGCCCATATGTATATTTGAATTTACACCAGATATTGAACAGGCATTGTTTTTCTTTAAACGTACTTCATCAATAGAAGAAATATATACATACAAAGTCAATAAAGCAGTTAGGTTCTATACAGTAGCATATGAAGAAAACAAACAAGCAATGGAATTTGACCTTATCTAACAAACAAACTTCTTACTTGTGCAGAATTATGTTTACATATATTTGAGGTCTGAGGCAATTAGTAATGCACAGCTTAACTATGTTAGAATCAGAGTCAGATCCATGGAATGAGCCCATACTCATTTTGTAGTTACCTTGTTTACTCAGAGTGGAGTGACTGTTTTTGTCCTTTTTTGGGAAAACCAATCATAGGAGAACAGCAGTTTTACAAGTGACACAGAATGAAAAACTGCATCATTAAATGAAGGAAGCAACTTTTGTCACAAATCACGAACAAACACAAAGTTGCTGGACAAGCTCAGCAGGTCTGGCAGCATCTATGAAGGAAGAAACAGAGTTAATGTTTCAGGAGCAGTGACCCTTCCTCAGAACTGGCACAACTGTTCTTTCAGCTTTTTTTCATAAAGTCAATAACTGTGGTTCTGTTTCTACTTCAAAAGCCCAGGTAGGTGGTGAATGGAGAACTTTTGCTGACTAGTTGTACTAAATCTATCAACTAGGGCAAGGTCAGAATATGAAAAATGTTAAGAATAATAAAATTTGTTGTGCTAGGCCATTACTGTAGTCTATGTTTCAACACATTTTAAATGGAACTTTTGGAAAGAATGTCTATAGGATGAAAATCCAATCCAAATGAGTTTTGCCTGGTGTTCCATCATTGATTACAAGGGTTCATCCAGAATTTAGAATATTACTCACAAGATAATTGTACCAATCTGCAATGAGTTTGTGAGCAAAGATTTCTTTAGTTCAGTATTTCTACTCATTTATCTTTGCACATTTATCTTTTTACATAGTTTTGCAATTTTCATTCATCTTACAAGTGAAGAAATCATCACAAGTGTACTTATAATATCAATACACTTAAAGACCATATTTCATAGCAAGTAAAGCAGTTATGCAATTCCTGTCCTACACTATCCCAGTTGCAACCTGTTTGGAGATGTTCAGGAATCTGTCGAGAAATGTCAATTCATAAAATACCAATAATGGCTGTAAAATGAATTTGCTACGATTTGCCCAAGTAATCACTCTAGCTATTCTACAACAATGACAGTAGCATAGTGCTTTTATAATGTTTCTGTGTCAGGGAACCTCTGCAAATATTGAACCACTCCCTGGTGAGAGACTGTGGACTCCATAAAGTTATCAGTGCTTTAACACTAAGTAACCTAATATACAGTCCCAAAACACTGTGGCTGAGTTTTACATTATGGTTCAGCAGGAGCCATTGCAGTTTAATGAGCACTGCTGTGGCACAGAAAACTACAATGTTAAAATTAATTGAAGTTTCTACAATGACAAACATGTAGGATGGTCCAGATATGCCACGTCTACAGGACCCCTATTAAGTACATTGCTTGTTCATCTTCGAAGAACTCGAGCAAATTAGTTAAACATGATTTACCCTTCGTAAAACTATGCTAACTCTGACAAATTGCATTTTGAGTTTCCAAGTGTCCCATTACTACTTCCATAATAATGGCTTCCAACAATTTCCCAACAATAGTTGGTAAATCAACTAGTCTATAAGTACCTACTTTCTGCCTCCCTCCTTTATTTTGGATAAAGGCATTACATCAGCATTTTACCAATCCACTGGAACCTTTCCAGAATCAAGGAAATTTTGGAATATTATAACCAATGCAGTCAATTTCTTTGTTGCTACTTCCTTTAAGGTCTAGGATGTAGGCTATCACACCTTGCAATCGTGTCTGCCTTTAATCCCAATATTCTGCACAGAATTTTTTCCTGGGTGATGGCAATTGTTTTAAGTTTCTCCTTTTGTATAACCTCTGCATTACCTGTCACTATTGGGATGGTTTCAGTGTCCTGTGCTGTGAAACTCTACTGCCATTTCTGTGTTCCCCATTATTAACTTCCCAGCCTTACCCTCTAAGAAACCAATATTTTACTTTAGCTACTCTCCCCTTTTTTTTACATTATTATAGAAGCTTTATCTATCCATTTTTATGTTTTGTGTTAGTTTTCTTTCATAAATTACATTTGTTCTTTTTATTACTTTTTAAATAACCCCTTGCTGGTCTTTAAAGGTTTCCCAATCCTCCAGCCTGCTCCTGACCTTTGTAATATGATATGCCTTAGTTAGAACATAGAACATAGAACATTACAGCGCAGTACAGGCCCTTCGGCCCTCAATGTTGCGCCGACCTGTGAAAACCAATCTGAAGCCCATCTAACCTAAACTATTCCATTATCATCCATATGTTTATCCAATGACCATTTAAATGCCCTTAAAGTGGGCGAGTCTACTATTTTTGCAGGCAGGGCATTCCACGCCCTTACTACTCTCTGAGTAAAGAACCTACCTCTGACATCTGTCCTATATCTATCACCCCTCAATTTAAAGCTATGTCCCCTCGTGCTAGCCATCACCATCCGAGGAAAAAGGCTCCCACTGTCCACCCTATCTAATCCTCTGATGATCTTGTATGTCTCTATCAAGTCACCTCTTAACCTTCTTCTCTCTAACGAAAACAGCCTCAAGACCCTCAAACTTTCCTCATAAGACCTTCCCTCCATACCAGGCAACATCCTGGTAAATCTCCTCTGCACCCTTTCCAATGCTTCCACATCCTTCCTATAATGCGGTGACCAGAACTGTACGCAATACTCCAAGTGCGGCCGCACCAGAGTTTTGTACAGCTGCAACATGACCTCATGGCTCCGAAACTCAATCCCTCTACCAATAAAACCTAACATACTGTACGCCTTCTTAACAACGCTATCAACCTGGGTGGCAACTTTCAGTGATCTATGCACATGGACACCGAGATCTTTCTGCTCATCCACACTACCAAGAATCTTACCATTAGCCCAGTACTCTGTATTCCTGTTACTCCTTCCAAAGTGAATCACCTCACACTTTTCCGCATTAAACTCCATTTGCCACCTCTCAGCCCAGCTCTGCAGCTTATCTATGTCCCTCTGTAACCTACAACATCCTTCTGCACTATCCACAACTCCACCGACTTTGGTGTCATCCGCAAATTTACTAACCCATCCTTCTACGCCCTCATCCAGGTCATTTATAAAAATGACAAACAGCAGTGGCCCCAAAACAGATCCTTGAGGTACACCACTAGTAACTGAACTCCAGGATGAACATTTCCCATCAACCACCACCCTCTGTCTTCTTACAGCTAGCCAATTTCTGATCCAAACTGCTAAATCACCCTCAATCCCATGCCTCCGTATTTTCTGCAATAGCCTACCATGGGGAACCTTATCAAACGCTTTACTGAAATCCAAATACACCACATCAACCGCTTTACCCTCATCCACCTGTTTGGTCACCTTCTCAAAGAACTCAATAAGGTTTCTGAGGCACGACCTACCTTTCACAAAACCGTGTTGACTATCCCTAATCAACTTATTCTTTTCTCGATGATTATAAATCCTATCTCTTATAATCCTTTCCAACACTTTACCCACAACCGAAGTAAGGCTCACTGGTCTATAATTACCAGGGTTGTCTCTACTCACCTTCTTGAACAAGGGGACGACATTTGCTAGTCTCCAGTCTTCTGGCACTATTCCTGTAGACAATGACGACATAAAGATCAAAGCCAAAGGCTCTGCAATCTCCTCTCTAGCTTCCCAGAGAATCCTAGGATAAATCCCATCCGGCCCAGGGGACTTATCTATTTTCACACCTTCCAGAATTGCTAACACCTCCTCCTTATGAACCTCAATCCCGTCTAATCTAATAGAATGTATCTCAGTATTGTTCTCGACAACATTGTCTTTTTCCTGTGTGAATACTGATGAAAAATATTCATTTAGCACTTCTCCTATCTCTTCGGACTCCACACACAACTTCCTACTACTGTCCTTGACCGGCCCCAATCTTACTCTAGTCATTCTTTTATTCCTGACATACCTATAGAAAGCTTTAGGGTGGCCTGCTGTGTTCCTCCAGCTCCACACTGAACATTCATCTCTTCCTTTCAACTATCCTTGATTTTCTTGTCTGGAATGCAGTATTTGTCCGGACTTATCAAATCATGATTCTCTGTAGTTGTCTTGACTTGCAGAAGTGCACTTTGTTTTCCTGCTGCTCACCTCAAGCTGTTTTGTTTTATTATTTTGTTGGTGTGATTGCTGTCATGTCCTACCCAAACTGTTTCTCTACCATTCAATCCATCTTTTCAGCAGCTATATTATCATCTGTTAATATTGTTGCCACTTATTTGGCTTTAGTTTTAGGTTTAGTTTTGCAAAGAATCTTTGTGTTTTCTTAATTCTGTTCTGTATGTGTCTGGAAGGGTTAATATCTTAGAGCATAGAGTTAGAGGCATAACCCAGAGATGGACACTGAGGAAGATTCTCTCTTGTACTTTGTACACAGTTTATTTTAATATCATAAATATTCTACAGTTGAATACAACTACCCTTTGCTTTCTCTAGGCTGTTGGACCTAGGATGGAGGTAGCCCTTTAACAAGCAATTTCCATGTTTATCTTGATTTTGCAACCTTTGATTTAAAATGCAAGTAAAGATAGTTTAATAAACAACACTGACGGCCCTTTTTTGGTATTTATTCATGGGATGTGGGTGTTGCTGTAGTCTTTGGCTGTAGGTAAACGCACAAAGCCATTAGGGAGGGAATTCCAGGACTTTAAACCAGTGATACTGAGTTAATGGCAATATATTTCCAAAACAGGATGCAGTGTGTCTTGGAAGGGGACTTGCAGATGATGCATTCCTATGTATCTGCTGCCCTTGTCCTTCTAGTTGGGAGTGGCCTTGATTTTCAAAGGTGCTGTCTAAGGAGCTTTGGAGAATTTCTGCAGTGTGTCCTGTAGATAGTACACAGTGAACATCAGTGGTGGAAAGGGTGAGTGTTTGTGGATGTGATGCCAATCAAGCAGAGTGTTTTCTCTTGAATGGTGTTAAGCTTCTTGAATGATGTTGGAGCTGCCCTCATCCAGGCAAGTGGGGAGTATTCCATCACAGTGCTGGCTTGTGCCTTGTATATGGTGGAATAGACTTTGGGAAGTCAGGAAATAAGTTACCAGTTGCAGAATTCCTAACCTCTGTGCTGCCACAATAGCTACAGTACTTATAGGTCTAGTCCAGTTCAGTTTCTGGTGAATAGTAATCCCCGTGATGTTCATCATGTGGGTTTTGTGACAGTAATTCTATTGAATGACATAGGGTGAGGATTAGTGTCTCTCTTGTTGGAGATGGTCATTGCCTACATTTGTGGGGCTTACCTGAGCTTACTGAATTCTAATGGAAACATCCAGCAGCAACTCAAAAGGTCGGCTTGCTGATTTCAATTAGACGAATATCAGGACCTGGTAAAAGTTACGTCTGGCCGCAGCACACTCGACAATGTTAATCCAGGCCTCATTTTAGTGTAATAACATTAGTCTTGGAACAATGACTTACAAGTAAACAGTGCCTTAAGTGTAGTAAAATATACTACAGTGTTTTATTTGGGACCTCACTCCCATATCTAATATATGAAATCATGCTTTGAGTCAATTAATTATTTCATCACCTCTTCTGTAAAACATTCCTTCCATCTTTAATACCCAGAGGTAGGCACTGACCACTTCTTAAAAGCATCAAAGTTATCAGAAGTTCACATTAACTTTATCTGGAATAGTTTAAATATTTACTTTTCAACGAGAACTGGTACAGTTTGTGGGCTGTAACTCAATATAAATTTGGTGATAACAAGGTGTAGAGCTGGATGAACACAGCAGGCCAAGCAGCATCAGAGGAGCAGGAAGGCCGATGTTTCTCTGCTGCTTGGCCTGCTGTGTTCATCCAGCTCTGCATCTTGTTATGTCAGATTCTCCAGCATCTGCAGTTCCTACTATCTCTACACTTGGTGATGTTATATCTTTCATTTCTCCTTACAATTTCTCCTCTGCCAATGTGCCTTGGTGCCACTTGGGCTTACTTGCTGGTTTGGCTTCATTGCACATTTCCTGTTTTTCCTTAAGTCATTATTTTATAGGGCAAAGCATTCTCAGAGGTCTTATTTAAAGCATAAAGAGAGACACGAGTCTGTACAAAAAAGGAAACAAAACCTCACAATTAACTTGCTGCTGTTTAGAAGAAATTAACAGAATGGCTATCAGTTATTCTGCAAACATTTTGGATGAAATGACAACATTCTAATGTAATAGTAACAGAGAATACTGTTGTATATGGTAATGGGTCTGAAGGAGGTAATTTTTTAGTCATATTGAGATGATGCCGCACACAATCTGTGAGTGGAGAAAGAGATTTCTATGCTAGCTTTCATTGAGACCAGATGTAATTGGTATAGCTTCCAAGAGTCCTAGTAATTCTGCCTGGCTTGTGGAGTAGTTGTACTTATTGCAATGATATAACATACCATCTTGTTAACTAAGAACAATGCCTCTTCTGTAAAGATTCTATCGTGGTATAGTCTCTACCGCTGATCATTAGACCCAAGACAAAAGCCCTAGACAAGGTAGAGACAAAGGAGGATTTAGTAGCAGTGTACTACCTCTAACAACCCTTACTCTGAACCATTGGCAGATGCCAGCAGAGAAATGGCAATCAGAGAAATGCCCCAATACTAGGAACTAAAGCATCAATTACTGGTCGTTCTCTGCAGCATTTGTATAGAGAACAGAGTTCCTGCTTCAGGATGATTTTGACCCTTTCTCCTTTTCTTGCATTAATAAATTTTCCATTTGCCTCTTACCCAAATTGTTCATTTCATTGCTTTCTCCTTCCCTTCTCTCATTTGAAAAGTTCTGATGCAGGGCCATCATTGACTTGTTTCTCTCCCACTGATGCTGCTTGACCTGCTGAATACCTCTAGGATTTTCTGTTTACATTTCAGATTTCCAGCATCTGCAGTATTTTGCTTTTGTATAGTGAATACCATGGTGTGCATCCATCCACTGATTTGTTAACTTTTCATTCTGACCATTAAAAGACTGCCATTCTCAAGTTCACACAGAAAGTTTCGACTTTTCATTCATCCTTTTAAAATCTGGCAACTTACTTAGTAGATAAAGTCAACAGTTTAGTGCAGCAAACTAAATGTTTACAGATTGATCCCTGGCCTGTGGTGCATAAATATCATCCAATGCAGGCGGGGAAATGCTAGTAGAAGCTTTGTATCTATGAATCATAGAATTCTTATTGTGTGGAAGCAGGCCATTCAGTCCATTGAGTCTACACCAACCCTCTGAAGACCATTTCACCCAGACTCACCCCTCTACCTTATCCTTGTAGCCCTGCATTTCCCATGGCCAATCCACCTAACTTGCACATCATTGGATTGTAGGAAGAAACTGGAGCACCCAAAGCAAACCCACACAGACATGGAGAAAATATGCAAACTCCACACAAACAGTCACAGGAGGCTGGAATCATACCTGGGTCCTTGGCGCTGTGAGGCAGCAGCGCTAACCACTGATCCACCATGCAGCCCTTACGAACCAAATTTCCAGAAAAAATCTTGCACTGATGCAGAAGTCCCATCTCCCAATTTCACATCCACACAGGCAGGAAACTCCAACCTAGCAGAGCCATTTGAACTCAGGGCAGATTTCAAACAGCCCCCTCTTTGGCTCTTCTGAAGGCCTAAACCTGCAGTGTAGGAGACAAAAATTGATGGAATAAATATAAATTCTGCTGAAGGGTAGACAGCTCAATAAAAGTGACATGATCTGAAGTTTTATAGGCTCTTTAAACTCGGGGAGAAAATAGTTAGTTTGTTAGTTTTCTGTGAGAGTTAAAAAGAAGCATAATCAAAAAAAAACAAAGAACTGCGGATGCTTGTGTTCTGAAGAAGGGTCACTGGACCTGAAACATTAACTCTGTTTTCTCTCTGCAGATGCTGCCTGATGTGCTGAGTTATTCCAGCAATTTCTGATTTTATAAGAAGATGATTTAATAGGTGATTTAATAGTGCATCTGGTGCATTGGGTGAAACATCATCAACTGGTCCATGTTTTCAATAGATTCTTTGCTGACATTTTTCAGAGGTTCTTATTGTCATTATTAATTCTTGGTTGAGTTTCAAAAGTTAAATTAACTTTTATTTTCTGAACTCTCTGAATGTCGCTGAAAGAAGGTTATTAAAGGATTAGTTTTCTTTGATGTGGGTACTGAATATAAGTGTGTTTGTTTTTAAACTGATTAGCGACTTGAGGAGACGTAAATTCTTTCAATAGGTTTCATGAATGGCAGATTTCCTTTCACCCACCAAGTGTGTATGAATTCCATTGTTGAAATATTGTTTTCATTTCTGCATCAATTCTGTAGCCTAAGCATGACAGAGTGTCATGGGGAGCATGGGGGTGTGAGTAGGGGTTATGGATTGACATGGAGGTGTGAGGGATCGGGAGAATGAGTGGGCAGCTTGAGTTGTCATGGATGAGAGCATTTTTGGGCTATCAGCAGACCTCTAATACAAAGTTAAGTTGGAAAGGAAGCAGTGAGAAGGATGACAAAACACTGTTGAGAATTACGAACAAGGTGGGTGAGTGAACAAGAACATGGCAGGTGGAAAACAGCATGGCAAAGTATGAAGTTATCCACTTTGGTAGGAAACATGTAAAAGCAGAATACTCTTTGAGAAATTGCGTAGTAATGTTTGCATTCAGAGGGACCTGCATGCCCTTGTATATGAATGACAGGAGGTTAACAGCCCAAAATTAGGCAAGCAAATGGTATGATATCTGTTATGACAAATGAATCCGAGCATAAGTCTTACTCCGATTCCCCACATTGTGAGGCATCGTGAAGAGTACTGGGATGCAGTTTTAGTCTCCTTAAGGAAAGAGATATTCTCCCTAAAGGAAGTGTCGCAAGAGTTCACTGCACTGGTTCCTGAAATGAAGCATATGAATTTAGATTGAATAGACTAGGCTTATATTCCCTAGTGTTTAGAAGAATGAGAGGTGATCTAATTAAAACACATAACATTCTTATGGGCCTTCACAGAATCACAGGATAGATGCTGAGGAAAGTCTTCCTTTGCCTGGGGAAACTAGATAACGGAGTCACAGTCTCAGAATAAGGAGTCAGCTCTCTAAAACTTCATTCAAAGGGTGGTGAACTTCTGGCATTCCCAAGAAAACAACGAATCTGGCAGCAATTGTATGCATTGAAGACAGAGATTGACTCACTTTTGGATATTAAAGGAATCGTGGAATATGAGGACAGTGTGGAGAACATGGAGAAGAGGTCAAAGATCAGCCATGATCATGTTGAATGATGCAGCAACCTCGAGATGCAGAATGGCCTCCTCCTGCTTCTATTTCTTATATTCTTTATCAAATCAACTCTGCAAACAGGAATGAGTGAGAGCATGATTTCATTTGTATGTAATTGAAGAGTCTGTTCAGACTTGTTGTTTAGGCTCACACTTAGCAAGGTATTGGAGGGATTTTGCCACCTGCACAATTAAGTCCCAACAAGAAGCAACAATTTTACAGGAGGAACTGTGTTCAGAAAGGAATTTCTTGCATCTGTTTAATGCTTTTCTCAACTTCAACATGTCATGAAGTGCTTCACGGACGATGAAATCCTTTGAAAAGTTGTCACCGTGATGCAAGGAATTGGAGCAGCAAGGCCCAACAAACAATATGCTAATGGTCAGGACTCTTTAGTATGTCAGTTGTTGCCTTTTTTCATAGAATCCCTACAGTGCAGAAACAGGCCATTTGGCCCACACCAACACTCTAAACAGCCTCCCACCAGACGCACCCTCTCACCCTATCCTTGTAACCCTGCATTTCCCCATGTCTAACCCACTTAACTGACACATCCCTGGACACTATGGGCAATTTAGCATGGCCAATGCACCTAACCTGCACAGTTTTGGACTGAAGCCAGAACACCCAGACAAAACACTTACAGACACGGGGAGAATGTGCAAACTCCACACAGACAATCACCCGACACTGGAATTGAACCCAGGTCCCTAGCACTGTGAGGCAGCAGTGCTGACCACTGAGCCACCTCAACCATAATGATCCAGATATTGTCCCAGTGATAGAAGAGGGCTGGTCCCCATATAGGTTGCTCCCATGGATCGGTATGAATGGTGCGTGGCAAAGATAAGTAGATCAGATATGTTTGATAAGCAATGAAGCTTGAGAACAGGACAGAGTGGGGAAGAGGAGAACATCGGTTCCTCTTGACCTACAAAGACAGAACCTAAATTACTGGCAAAATGAAAACCAAAAGAACTGTGGATGCTGTAAATCAGAAACAAAAACAGAAGTTGCTGGAAAAGCTCAGCAGGCCTGGGAGCATCTGTGAAGAGAAATCAGAGTTAACGTTTCAGGTCAGGTGACCCTTCCTCAGAACTGATAGTAGCTAGGTGTATGCAGAAGATATGGTTTTAGGGAGGAGGTAAAGAGTAAATGATAGGTGGAGATAGAGCCCAAAGAGAGAGAAGAGCAGTTGGACAGACAAAGGAATGGATAGGAGAGTGACTAGCTATTAATGAAGACTGCTAGTGGCTGACAATATGTTGTGTGATGGCAGACTATGCGATAACAAGGTCTGTTGTGTGGGTTGGGGAAAGGGCATTGGCAAGTTCAGGCTCTAAAATTATTGAACTTGATATCGAGTCCGGAAGGCTGCAGGGTCTCCAAGCGGAAAATGAGGTGTTGTTCCTCCGGGTTACACTGAGCTTCGCTGGAACACTGCAGCAAGCCAGAGACAGAGATATTGGACAGGGAACGGGGTGATATGTTAAAGTGGCAGGCAACTGGAAGCTCGGGGTCTTTCCGGCAGGCAGAACGTAGGTGTTCTGTGAAGCAGTCACCCAGTCTACACTTCTTTTCTCTAATATAGAGGAGACCACATTGTGAGCAGCGAATGCAGTAGACTAGATTGTGGGAAGTGCATGTAAAGTGCTGCTTCACCTGGAAGGTATATTTGGGCCCTTGGATACTGAGGAGGGAGGAGGTAAATGGGCAGGTGTTACACCTTTGGCAGGCTAAGGTGCCGTGGTGCTGTGGGGGAATGTTGGGAGTGAAGGAAGAGAGGACCAGGGTGTCCCAGAGAGACCGGTCCCTGCGGAAGGCAGACAAGAGAGGGGAGGGGAATATGTGTCCGGTGGTGATATCTTGCTGCAGGTCGTGGAAATGGTGACTGATGATCTTCTGGACATGGATGCTTGTGGAATGGTGGGTAAGGACAAGGGGAATCCTATCGTTGCTGCGGGAGGGAAGAGAAGGGGTGAGGGCAGAAGTGCAGGAGATGGGTCGGACCTGGCTGAGGGCCCCATCGACAACAGTGCTGGAGAATCCTCGGTTGTGAAGAAGGTGGACATTTCAGAGGCTCCTTTATTGAAGTTGGCCTCGTTGGAACATGTGTGAAGGAGACGGCAGAACTGAGAGAATGAAATGGAGTCTTTACAGGAAACAGGGTGCGAAGATGTATAGTCCAGGTAGCTGTGGGAGTCGGTGGGTTTGGAGTGGATATTAGTGGCCAGTTTATCCCCAGAAATGAAAACAGGGATGTTGAGGAAAGGAAGAGAAGATTCAGAGAAAGACCAGGTGAAAGTGAGGGAGGGGTGGAAATTGGCAGTGAAATTGATGAACTTTTCCAATTCTGGATGACAGGGAGAAGCAGCACCAATGATATCATCGAAATATCAGAGAAAGAGTTGTGGGTGGGGGCCAGGGTAGGACTGAGACAAGGAATGTTCCATGTACCCCACGAAGAGACAGGCATAACTAGGGCCCATGCGGATACCCATGGCCATCCCTCTCCTCCACTTCCTCCAACCTGATAGTCCCCCAGCCCTGCACAGCTCACTTCTACCTCCTTAAGAAAATTCACAAACAGGATTGTCCAGGTGGACACATTGTTTCAGCCTGCTCCTGCCCCACAGAACTCATCTCTTCCTACCTTGACTTGGCCTTTTCTCCCCTGATCCAGTCCCTGCCCACTTACATTCACGCATCCAGTTTCGGAATTTCCAGTTTGCAGGCTCCAGCCGCCTCCTCTTTACCATGCAATCCCTTTACACGTCCATTCCCCACCAGGGCTCTCTGCTTCTTCCTGGGCCAAAAACGTGAACTGTCTCCACCCACCATCACCCTCCTCCACTTGGCTGAGCTCGTCCTAACCCTCAACAACTCTTTTAAATCCTTTCATTTTCTTCAGGTCAGAGGGGTGGCCATGGGTACCTGCATGGGCCCCAGTTATGCCTGTCTCTTCGTGGAGAATGTGGAACATTCCTTGCTTCAGTCCAATTCTGGCTCCCATCCACAAGTCTTTCTTTAATATATCAATGATATCATCAGTGCTGCTTCCCTCTCTTGTCCGGAATTGGAAAAGTTCATCGATTTCGCTTCCAATTTCCAACCCGCCCTCACTTGCACCCAATCTATCTCTGACTTCTCCCTTCCCTTTCTCGACACTTTAACACACCACTCTGTTCCCTGGCCAACATCTCTGTCTTAGGCTTGCTGCAGTTTTCCAGCAAAGCTCAGTGCAAGCTGAAAAAACAACACTTCATTTTCCACTTGGGGACCCTACAGCCCTCCGGACTCAATATTGAGCTAAATAATTTTAGGCCCTGAACTCTCCCATGCCCTTAACACCCAGCCCACACACCAGGCCTTGTTATCACATAGTCTGCTATTACACTCTATCCATTGTTAGCCACTGACAGTCTCCATTAACAGCTATTCATGTTTCTAGCCAGAGTTTTTTCCTCTCCTTTGTCTGTCCAACTGTTTCTCTCTCTTTAGGCTCTATCCCCACCTATCATTTACTCTTTACCGCCTCCCTCCACCATATCGTCTTCAGCAACGTTTCCAGCAACTTCTGTTTTGTTTCTAAACTACTGACCCTCTGACAGTCCTCAGTGCAGCTTTGTACAAGTGGGGAAGCCACCAGGACTCTCCCTGCATGCCCCTCAGCTAAGGATAGTACACAGAACCCGATAATGTCATATTTAAAGTAGGGCTGTGACAACTGTTTACTTTTGATTTAAAATTACAATCAGCCAAGTCAGGGTGGGATTGGAATAGATAAATTCCCCAATTGATTTAAAGTGAGACTGGAGGTTGCATTACAATGCATACCCTTAGTACCTTGATATGGTGGCTCAGTGGTTAGCGCTGCTGCCTCACAGTGCCAGAGGCCTGGGCTCGATTCCACCCTCAGGCGATTGTCTGTGTGGAGTTTGCACGTTCTCCCCGTGTCTGTGTCGGTTTCCTCCCACAGTCCAAAGATGTGCAGGTTAGGTGGATTGGCGATGCTAAATTGCCCATAGTGTTCAGGTTAGGTGGGTTATAGAGGAAGGGTCAGGATGGGATGCTCCAAGGGTCAGTGTGGACTTGTTGGGCCAAAGGGCCTGTTTCCACACTGTAGGGATTCTATGATCTAAAAAACAGGACCTTCCCATATAAACACTGGAGATACAGCTCCTCACCTTGCAGAATATCAAACAAACCTTTCAGGTAAATAACAAGGTGTAGAGCTGGATGATCACAGCAGGCTGAGGAGCAGGAAAGCTGATGTTTTGGGCCTAGACCTTTCTTCAGAAAACTTCAATTAACATTTAATTCTTTCAAATTTGTCAACAGTTTTTGCTCCTCACGATGGGATCTCCTCTGTACTTCTGATGAAGGGTCACCGGACCTGAAACGTTAACTCTGTTTTTTCCTTCACAGATGTTGCCAGACTTGCTGAGCTTTTCCAGCAATTTCTGTTTTGTTTCCTGATTTACAGCATCCGCAGTTCTTTTGTTTTTTTATTGCTATTTCTCTGCTTGTGGCTATTTGCAACAAAACAGACATATTAGCGCCAACTTTGCATTGATGCACCTTCCTTGGAACTGAATTAAAGTAGTTCAAAGATAATTATATATAGTTCTTCAATTGTTTAATTTGAATCACATAGGTGAAAGCAGAGTTGTATATAATGCTGTCTCATTCACAGTTAATTGAACTTGGCACTAAATATTTCATGGTATTTTATCACAAAGGTTAGTTAACATTATTCATATTTTTGTGAGCAGTTAGCTCAGGCAGCTTTAGTGCAGGCGCCTATACAAGCCTAACAAAAGAATAAAACAATTATGCAATATTGTTCAGAGAAATTGAGGATTGGTGGAGGGGAGCAGAGAGGATCACTGAGTTCGCTGCTCGAAGGCGTGGATATGGAAAAGAGACAGATTCCCAATCTACCCCGGCTGGAACAGGGAGTGAGTTAGCAGCAATCTGACCTACACCGGCCATCCAGCGACCTTAACCTGAAGAGTCCAGATTGCTGTGGCAACATATACTTTTACAGGCCTTTGGAAGTGTCTGCTAATGTGTTAGAAGGATTTGAATGATTTGTTGTGCTATAATGCACTTATCTTAGCTATCTAAAAGGAGGACTTCAGTCTGGACTTTCTGGCCTGGAGACATGGATGCTATCCACTGCACCAGAAGATCTTTAGGTTGAGGATACACAGAGGCAATTCATTCATACCAGAATAACCTCCAAAAGGCAGAGAAAATAAATAAAAGCACCAAGACATTAATATGTTAAAAATGCAGTGATTCAATATAGTACAATTAATTCCACAGTTATATGTCCAGTATTGAATGTGAAGAAGGTTTTCTGCATTACTTGTTTCATTCTGTATTGTTACAAATGTGGTGCGTGGTTTCACACCTCCCACATTTATCCGTGAAATGTTTTCTCCTCCTGTGACACACTTTATGTTGAAACAATGGATTGCAGTTTACCCTGAAGCCACAATCTGATTGGAGCTGTTTGATGCCTAGAAAATTAAGATTACAGTGTTGGCCATTGCAAATTAAGGAATTAAAATAAAACACAGCACAAGTAGGTTTTGTAATTTTAATTTGAAGAAAGAGTTCATTCAGAATAAGGATCTCTGAATCAAGATTGAGTAAGGGTTTAATCTTAATCTGGATAAAAATAAGTGTGGAGCTCCAATTTTGAATATGATGACTTTTTATCTTGATGCATGCAGACTTCCAAAAAGTTTACACATGCTTTCATTCAGAAGCTACAATATTAGTGCAGAAATGTTAAATCTGTTTGTACAACATTGGCCTGGCCTGTTTTTAAATGGTTTGCTAGCCAGCTTACAATAAATGGGTTAATATATACAACTGTTCAAATAGCAGAGAGGAACATACAAATGCACCAACACATATATGTTGATATCCCTGGCAATAATTTTTAGGTTTACCTCTTTTTAATATTTCATACATATATCAGACGAATTGAGTGAATCTTGTCTGCTGAAGAATGACCTCATCAGGAAACTGTCATTAAAGTCTTTCTCTTTCTAAATGTTGCCTCTTCTGCTGCATTTTCTCAGGGTTTTCTTCTATTTCAGACTCACCTGTGTGTATCTTTGAGCCCCAGGGACTACAAATGGTGATAAATTCTGTTCTTACTACAAGGGCAATAATCTCCCAACGTGGATCAGACACTCATTTGGGAACCCTCCTGACTTACCTCTTAATGATTTTATGCCAGGCACTGTTGGTTTTCTCCCTGTGGCAAGGAATATCCTTTGGGAGCCCACAATGCATCTTCGGAGGAAAGATTTAAGAGGTTGGACAAAGTCTTACTTTGCAATTTTACCCACGCTGAAGAGGAGAATCTTATTTAAGATTCTTCCCAGTGCCTGACATAAGGACTTTGCCTCTGAGTTGCCAAAGAAACCGATCCAGGAATCTCTTATCCCACTGACAGACAATCTTCTGTGACTGTGTGCATAATTAGATACGGAGAATTATATGTTTGCCTGTAGATATTTTCAATCAAACTGTTCAGCCATGTTATGACACACATCTGGACTAACGCTTTGAAGCTTTCTGTGACTGGTTGGGCTGAGACATTGAAGTGCATGATCAACACAGCTAATCACATTGTGATTTAATTTGTCACATTTTCTTCAATTGTAATTTATAAGTAATTAATTGTCCATACTGCTTCAAAAGGGGCCACTTGTTATCGCATTGACTCACGATAATCTTAATTGGCAATTTACATGAAAGAGTTCACAATGGATATCCTTAAGCAGCTAGAGAACTTCATCAAAAATCACACATTTGTGTAACGATTCCAGTACATTTGGGGGCATGTTTATTGGTTTTGCCCCTTTAACATGGATGGCATTCCCTGGTAATTGATGACAACACTTGTCAAGCAACCTTAACTTGAAGGGATAATGAATAGGTTTTATTGGCATCTGATCCACACTGGGAACATATGTATGATAGCGTCCTTACCTCTGAGCCCGGAGGTCGAAGTTCCACCTGCTCCATGAGTGTGTAATAACATCTCTGAACAGGTTGATTAGAAAATATCTGAAAATATTCCAAACTAATAGCCAATTTCTTCTCTGGAATGTGTTAATGGACCTAACTATCTCAATATGAAACGGTGCCCAAGGAATACCATCTTGAGAAAGTCTTTTACTGGCTTTAATTCATGTATCCAGAATGTGTCCTTTTGTGGAATCAATTCTTTCTGTAATTTAATATCAACAGAGATTGAAAATGTAACATCCCGTGAATCTGTACATATCTCAGGTTGCTGTTGCTGGCAGGCTCTGCAGCTTTGATATAAGATTTATTCTCTGAAGAAGCAGTAATCCTACATAAACAATCTTCAGAGCCATCGTATTCAAATAACAAACTTGCTGCTTAACAGCGTAAATGTGAGTAAACTGGTTTATACTTTGTTTCCAGGATCAGACTGTCAGAACACTGGGGTTGTGGTCCTAAACTGAAATTAGAGGTACTTTATACTTGGCATCATGGTGTGTAACCTTAGCCACATTTAGCAGGCACATACATCACATAAATGTTGGTGGCTGGTCAAAAAGCTCAACTAGGTGGTGCATGTTGAGGTACCATAGAGGGAGATCAGCATTTCTTAAGACCTAACGTGCCCCAGTAATCATGTGTAACATTCAAATCTATAATAAAATAAAACTTGAGAATGTTTTACAGCACAATTGTACGTAAACAATGTTGTTGATGGATTCTGGGCTTGACTGAGCCAATGGTTTACCTCTTATGAATGCAACATTTACGTGATTGTTCATTAGGACCAGATCACCTGTTGATCTAAAGCAGTCATGCAGTTAAGCTTTCCATTAGAAAGCAAATTCTCCTCCATTGCAGTGACTTACACTGGAGGAAAACTACAGAAACCCCGGGCCCTTTGGTACGTTAGCAAAGTAACTATCCTTACTGAATTAACTGGGACCGTAGAGGAAAAGAATATTGTAGGAATACCACAGTAGAACATCAGGCAAGTGGAACGCAAGTCTTTCCATGTGCAAATGAATACACAAAAATTGGGATGTAGGTAGGTATAGATAACACAGTGTGGAGCTGGAGGAACACAGCAGGC
>NC_063341.1:63652362-63704083 GCF_021869965.1 Rhincodon typus | reverse complement strand
GGCCTGAAACATCAGCTTTCCTGCTCTTCTGATGCTGCTTGGCCTGCTGTGTTCATCCAGCTCTACACCTTGTTATCTCAGGTTGTAAGTGGTGCTGGGTTAATTGTTCTTTGGAAGAGTCAGTGCAGACATGACATGCTGAATGGCCTCCATCTATTCTGTAAGTATTCTGTGACTGTCTTTGACAAATGTGGCCCTTTCAGAAAATCGATCGAAAATGATGGAGCATTGCACAGGACGATTCACTACAGAAGACACTGGGATTCTGAAACATGTGAGCTCTGGAATATTCTGTCTTCACATTCGATCATGTTTGCATCATGAAAATTATTCCTCTGCTATCTTAAGCAATATGGTTAAGTGCAGAGTCTGGAATGGCTTACCAAAATCACCTTAGATCATTTAATACAGTGTCTCTAAGATCAATTTGTTAAAAAAAACACCATTAGATGGGCCACAGATATGTTTTGAATAACTGGATTTGTATAAATCTTAACAAACCTCATAAAATACAATCATCATGTATTACCCTTTGTATTCTCAACACCAGCAGTGTTAACTATCTAAGATGGTGGTGGAGGAGGGCTTCTCAGCCCAGGTCTTGTCTGCTCTGCCTGCTTTTCTTTTTGTTTCTTTTCTCCCTCTTCCTGTTTTTTTTTTAACTTACCTCTTGTTGAAGAGCTCAGTCACAGTGATGACATTGGCAGTAGTGGGTAGGCCCAGCAGCGTATACTTGTAGCGGCAGTGTCGGACACAGGTTTGGGTTCCCAGCAGCTTATGCATCTGGCACAGGTTGGGCCCAGTATGAGACCCAGCGACACTGGCAATGGCTGCATCGGTGAGATGGGCCCGAAGAGGACTCATGGCAGAGACGGTGTTGAGTTTTGGCCGGTGTGGTACCTGGCAGCAATGGTAGCATCCGCATTGGCGAGGTCCATCATTCATTGTGGTGAGGGAATCAGTGGAGGCGAGATGGTGCCGAGAGAATGGCAATTTTCATTCCAATAATGGCCCAGTGAAGGGGACTCATGCCTGGCCACCAGGCCCATGGTCCTTAGTGGAGCACTTAACAAGAAAGACTGCGAAATTGAACACTTTTTCCTTATTTGCTTATTTTTATGCCTTTATATTCTCTGCTTTGGTTTATTTTTCTGTTTTAAGATAGCGTCACAGAGTGCTGCCACTATACAACACTTTTCACTGTATTTTGTAGCAAGATACACGTGACAACAAATAAAACAAATAACTCAATGATATAGAGAAGTCATAAGGGTATGTAACTTTTTGTGTGCATTGATATGCAATCTCACCGGCACTTTGTTTAAATTGCAATCCATAATTACACAGCCTTATTAATATTTCTCATGTATCTCATGTATTTATGTAATCTTTGTCCAAGACATGCTTTTGGTCATGACATTGGGTAAATATTTATTTGAATTTATTTGGAATGGTCATAATTTTGCTGGACACAGCGTGAACTCTATCTTAATAGTTGACTCCAATTTTATAACGCCTTCTCAACCCTTGACACTGCCAATTCCAACCTCTTGAGTGGTCCCAAATACAAGTAAATAGGCATTGGTGACCATTTCTTTAGCTGGGTTGTCTCTAAGCACTGGAAGCACTCTCCATGTCTCTCCAATCTCTTTTCTCTTACATCACCCTTTAAAACCTATCTTTATAACAAAGCCTAATGTCTTCTTATAATGTCTCAGAATCAAATTTTGTCCCATAACGCTCATGCTTTAGGATGATTTATCACGTTAAAAGTGCTAAATTTGTTATTTTTGCTGCTGAGGCAAAGTCCCCTGAAGAAGGGTAATACCCGAAATGTTGACTATTCTCTTCTTCCAGATGCTGCCTGGCTTGCTGTGTTCTTCCAGCCTCCTGTTTGTCTACCTTGGATCCCAGCATCTGCAATTTTTTTGTCTCTCTCCCCTGAATTGGTCAGTGTGCTTGACAATATGAAGTTTTGCTCTTGCATACTAACAGCAAGTCTGTATCTAGGGAAGTGTTTCAGACTTACACTGTGTACTGAAACACGCACAGAATGGAAATGAAAAGAAAATTCAGATTTAGGCTGTATTTACCAGAAGGTGTCTTTTCAGAATTGCTGATTTATCTTTCAGTGAAAGGAAGTGAGGGGCTTTTCCTGAACTCTCTGAAAGCAAATGCAAATTGGCCATTTCATTTATTAAGAAAAGCCCTCTCTGACCTCAGAGTGCCACAGTTTTTTGGCACGATATCAATCATTTATTCACGAACTCAACAGCAATCATAATACTCCAAAATGTGTGTCCTGTTGAATAGTTTCAATGGCATGAGGCATATTTAAAGTTGCATATTTTTAGTTCTGTATTGAACAGTTGTATTCTATGAACTGTAAAAATAAGTGTAAAAAGATGCAATGTGGAAACATGTTTCATATTTAACATCACTTACCTTCTTTCTATATTCAATATTAGCTTTAACAGTAGGTCTTTAAATGTAGAGAGCTTAGCTCAAATCCAGTTACATTAGAGTGATTCAAGTGTCCTGTATTGACTATTAGAGTTCTGTATGAAATGAGCTGGGCATTTTCAAACTGGTCAAGAGTGAGCAATGCTGCCTATTCAGTACTGATATATTTGCAGACTGGGTGGTATCTCCAGTAGATTTAAAATTATGTTGTATTTATGGCTCCATGTTTCTCATCAGCAGCCATTTTTTATTTAAATGAAAGTGTAGCTATGTGTGTGGGGGAGAAAATAGAAATGTAAAATTCTCATAAATAACAGCAGTAGATAGAAACAGAACAGGAACAAAAACAGAAGTTGCTGGAAAAGCTCAGCTGGTCTGACAGGATCTGTGAAGAAAAGATCAGAGTTAGTGTTTCGGGTCTAGCGACTCTTCCTCAGTTCTGAGAAAGGGTCACCAGACCCGAAACGTTAACAGCAGTAGATAGATCCAGGTATTCTCCCTTAGGTATGTTACATGTACCAATTGAAATGATGTGTGTGGTTATACAATATGTGTATGTAACCTATGCATAATGCCACGTTTTGTAATCATAATTATAAGAAAGCACCAATGCAACCTTAGATTTTTATTGATTTGCAAACACCATCGAAGTATGGTGAGGTAAGATGACAGATTTGTCTTTCTTTTCTATTTGTTTTTACCATAAGACCATAAGATGGAGAGGCAAAAGTGGGTCATTTAGCCCATAAAGTCTGCTCTGCCATTCAATATGATCATGGCTGATCTGATGATTCTCAACTTAGAAAATTTCTGTAACGACATTTGGTTTTGCTTTGGAAAGGACGCTGAAGCCTTGATTCAGGACTTTCAAATAATGGAAAGCTATTTCAAGTTGAAATAGAAAAGTGATTAAATTTGGACAGATGGATTTAGACTAGAAAACGCAAACATCACAAGACCGTAAGGCTATAGGACCACAGGACCAGGAAGAGGCTGTTCAGCCCCTTGAACCTTCTCTACCATTAAGTAGGATCATAGCTGAGCCAGTCAGTGTTCCTTATATCTGCTTCCCTGCAGATTCCTCATAACCTTTATTCTCCTACTAATCAAGAATCTATCTGCAAGTCTCAAACTAAGTCATAAAGAATAGAAAAAACAACATTTATCCTACAGGATAACAGAATGTCAAACTGTCTCTAACAAAAGGTACTTGATTCAGGATCAGTTGACATTTTTAATGAGGAAATTAATACATATCTGTGAGGACCATAAGACCATAAGACATAGGAGCAGACCATCAAGTCTACTCTGCCATTCAAGGAGATCATGGTTGATCTGATAATCCTTAATTCCACCTTCCTGCCTTTTCCCCATAATCCTCGATTCCTTACTGATTAAAAATCAGTCTGTCTCAGCCTCGAACATAATTAATGCGCCAGCCTCAACAACCCTCTGCAGTAAAGAATTCCATAAATTCAATTCCCTCTGACAGATGAAATTCGTCCTCATCTCTGTCTTCAATGTGTGTCCCCTTACCCTGAGATTATGTCCTCTGTCCTAGACCGTCTCACAAAGGGAAACAACCTTTCCCACATCCACCCTGAGAAATCCTCTAAGAATCTTGTATGTTTCAATAAGGTCATCATTCATTTCTCTATATTCTAATAAGTACAGGTCCAATCTACTCAACCTCTCCCCATATGACAGACCCTCCATACCTAGATCAGCTAACCAAACCTTCTGGGGACTGTAGACTATTCCAGTATAACTTTCCTTAGATGAGGGGCCCAAAACTGTACATAGTATTCCACGAATCTGCCTTGTATAATTTTAGCAACTTCCTTACTTTTACACTATATTTCCTTTGAAATAAATGCCAATATTCCATTTACCTTCCCTGTTACCAACCGAATTGGAAGGTCAAGTACAGGTGGAAATTATACAGTGCATGGTAGAACCATTAGGAGTATTGATATGCAGAGGGATCTGGTGTACAGGTGGCAGTGCAGGTAGGTAAGGTAGTAAAAAAAGGCCGATGGCATGCTTGCCTTCATTGGAAGAGGCAGTGAGCATAAGGATGGACAAGTTATGCCGCAGCTTTATAGAACTTTAGTTAGGCCAAACTTGGAATATTGCATATAGTTCTGGTTACCACACTTCCAGAAGGATGAGGATGCTTTGGAGGGTATAGAAAAGGTTTACCAGGATGTTGCCTGGTATGGGGGATTTTAGCTATGAAGAAAAGCTGGATAGACTGGGAGGTTGAGGAGCTACCCGATAGAAGTTTATAAGATTGTGAGTGGCATGGATAGAGTGGCAAATATGAGGCTTTTTCCCAGGGTGGAAGGGGTCAGTTACTCGGGCACACATGTTCAAGGTGTGAGGGGGTAAGTTTAAAAGAGATATGCAAGGCATGCTTTTCACACAAAGGGTGGTGAGTGCCTGGAACGTGTTGCCAGTGGAGCCGGTGGAAGCAGACACAATAGCAGCGTTCAGGAAGCACCTGGACAAATACATGAATAGGAAGGGAATAGAGGAATCCTGTAAGGGAAGACGGTTTTAATATGGAGCAGCAAAATGTGTCGGTGCAGGCTTGGAGGGCCAAAGGGCCTATTTCTATGCTGTATTGTTCTATGTTCTTTGAATTTGAATAGTAGCTTTTACTGAATCATGCATGAGGACTCCCAAACCCATCTGTTCTGTAGCTTTCTCCAGTCTTTTACCACTTAAATAATATTCACTTCCCCTATTGTTCCTGCCAAATTGCATAACCTCATATTTCTCCACGTTATACTTCATCTGTGAAGTTTTTGCCTACTGACTTAACTTGGACAATGTAGAATGAGAGACAATGAAATATTTATCATGACTATTTGACATTTTTAGGAGAAAGAAGGGACTGAACCTGACAGCATATAAACAGAGAAGTAAGTCTATGACAGAATAATCATACCTGGGCTTTTGATGGAACAGACTTGATGAGCTAAATGATGTGTTTTCATTTTGAATTGGTATTCTACCAATTCTGGATTCCTGATTATTTTGCCACATGGATAGAAATTGTTATGCTTTTGAACATTTTTTTAGGTTCAAAATGCACTCACCATTTATCAGTTTTAGGATGTTCAGTGTATAGTTCAAAAAAACTAAGAAAAGAGACCATTAGAACAGACACAAGCCATTTGGCCCCTTAAGAAGCCTGTTTCAAACTGGCCATGCCCCACAGTGTATCAATCAACAGGGTGAGTTTCCATTCACTGCACCCTGTTTGTGACTGTAGTGATTGGAACCAGGTGGATCCCATTGACTATGAGATCTTTGATTAGGGTTGTTAACCTTGGCCAATCAGGAAGACCTGGCTGACCAATATAAACAGGGGATTTAGCACTTCCTCAGGTCAGGGGATTGACTCTGAGCTGGCTGGTCATAGCCAGTGTATTGCTACTAGTAAATAAAAGGGTGAGTTGGTGATGGACTACTGGCATCTGTGCAGGTCTTTCAGTGACCCTCTGAAAAGACTCTTAAAATTAAGCTTTTCTTTTAGGGGGATGGTTCTGTTTAACCTTCAAGCCTTTTCAAAACTTTTTAATATTTTTGATTGCTTTTATTAAGAAAGTGACTACTGCAAATGATTGAAACAGGTTCTGCATTGCCTGAATGTCACTTTTTGTCAACAAATGAACAATGGTATAATATTTATTTTACAGGAACATAATCTGGAGGTCCAGACAAATGACTGAGGAGTGACTTCAAATCCTAATGAAACAGCTGTGGAATTTAAATATTAGTTCATAACTAAGTCTGGGATCAAAAGTAATGATGGTTGTGTAGCTACCAGATTGTTGTTAGAAACCCACTTGGTTTGTTAATGTTCTTTGAGAAGGAAAGCCACCTTCCTTATCTGTTTATGCCCAGTGAGGAGCAATTTGGTGACATTATTGAAAGGTTGCTTCAGGGCCCTACAATTCTGACACCGCAGAGGCAATTCAGAATATTAGCACTAATTTCTTCTCTACAGGTGTTGTGTTGCTAACATTTCTGTTTTAATTGCAATATTTTTACACTTTTTGTCAAGAAACCAGGAAGAAGTATGAAAACACTGTTGGTAATGTACAGTTGTTAAGCATGCTTTGAGGAGTAACTAGACATGTATCTCACCACTGAATTCCATCCTCTGACATGTTCTTGTAGCTCTGGACAATGGTAACTCCCAGGATGTTGATAAAGGGGGGGCTTCAGTGATGGTAATGTCATTGAATGTCCAAGGCCTTTGGTTGCATTCTCTGTTAGCACTCTGAAAGCTTGTGATTTCAAATAAACTAATTGGACTATAACCTGGTGTTGTGACTTCTGACCTTGTCCACCCGAGTCCAACACCAGCACCTCCACATCATGGCCTTCTCTGTTGTTGGATATGGTCATTACTTAGCATTTGTGGTGTGAATGTCAATTGCCACTTATCAGCCCAAGTCTCAATGTTGTCCAGCCTTGCTTTATTTGTACATTGACTGCTTCACTTTACACAGTCATGTGCAAACCTCTCCATCACTGACCTTATAGTGGAAGGTAGTTCACTGACTTGATGAAGCAGCTGAAGATGGTTGGGCCTAGAACACTATCCTGAGGAACTCCTGAAGTGACACACTGTAGCTGAGATTACTGACCTCCAACAATTACAAATACCTTCCTTTATAACTAAAACCAGTAGTGTTCTCTCCCTGGTTCCCATTTATCCAGTTTTGCTAGGGCTTCTAGATGCTGCACTTGGTCAAATGCTGCCTTGATGTCTAGGAAAGTTACCCATTATTTCTGGTATTGTGTACTGCTCTTTCATCCAGTTTTGGACCAAGGCTGTACTGTAGTCAGGGCCTGGGCCTGACAGAACTCAAAGTGAACATGTTATTGTTGACCAATTGCCCCTTGCTGGCACTGCCAGCTATACCTTCCTTCACACTTCTGACGGTCAAGGGTATAGTGATGGCACAGTGATTAGCCCAGTTGGATTTGTCCTGCCTTTTCCTTGGACAAGGCAATTTACCAGTTTCAAACTATTGTGTCAACAAGTTCCCACACATTCCAGGTCTTTGTGAAATAGATAATGATGCACAAAAAATAAACTCACAAGAAATTGTTTAATACACGCCTGCTGAGTTGAGATACTTATGTTCTGTAATAAATGCAGTAACTGAGTTCAGCAAGTAAATTAAACAAAAGCAAAATAGTCATGAGTATTAAATCCTGGAGATCGTCATCTTCTCAGTAAGGCAATTTCCACACGGATGTGAAGGGTAAATATTTCAAGCCATTGTCATTGGTAACTTAAAGTTTTTGGAGAAATTCTTATCAAAAAATAAACAAAAAACACACACTCAAAAACACATTGTTGTTTTCTAGTTCTGGTAGAACAGTGTAGTCTTTTACATATTCATTAGGAATCAATGGGTTGATCAGGCCTAGAAACTGAAGACCAGCCAGAAAATGTTCCTTGAAGTAAGGCTTTTAATGAGACTGTAATAATTCAGGAAGCCTGACTGGAAAGGACCATTATTGTTAAATACCAAAGCAGAGCCACTACTCATGTTGTACGTAGGATAGTCCCAGCCTGGGATCAACAGTTCTGCAGACCCATCTCTGGGACTTGAACCCGGGTCTCCTACCTCAGTTAGGAACACCACAACAACGCAGTCTGGATCTGTTTTATTTATATTTTCCAATCAATCTGTCCAGAGATGTTATTACACACTTTTGGAGCAGGTGGGACTTGAATCCCCAGCAGCACCAGTATACTCGGGCCCCATCCATTGTCACCCCCTCCCCCACCATTAGGAACCAAACATTCAAGCCTTGCATTGGCTGATGGGTATTGTTGCACTATGGTGGCATCATAGAAACATAGAAGATAGGAGCAGGAGGAAGCCATTCGGCCCTACGACCCTGCTCTGTCATTCTTCACGATCATGGCTGATTTCCCAACTCAACAGCCTAATCCTGCTTTCTCCCCATAACCTCTGATCCCATTCACCCGAAGTGCTATATCTCGTCACCTCTTGAATACATTCAATGTTTTGGTATCAACTACATCCTTTAGTAATGAATTCCACAGGCTCACCACTCTTTGGGTAAAGAAATATCTCCTCCTCTCCATCCTAAATGGTCTACCCTGAATCCTCATACTGTGAGCCTTGGTTCTAGACACACCCACCATCGGGAACGTCCTCCCTGCCTCTACCCTGTCCAGTCCTGTTAGAATTTTATAAGTCTCTATGAGATCCCCCCTCATTCATCTGAACTCTAGTGAAAACAATCCCAACCTAGTCAATCTCTCCTCATACGTCAGGCCCACCGTCCCCAGAATCAGCCTGGTAAACCTTTGCTGCACTCCCTTGAGAGCAAGGGCTGGGGATCAGTACAATTTGCTTACAAACTACCTAAATTTTATACTAACCAAGTTCAAATACACAGATTTTTCTTTGATCTGGTCTAGATGGCACTCAGGGTCCAGTGCTAGATGAATGGTGCATCAACCCATTGCATTCTCCCCTGACCCAAAATAACCAGCAGACAAGGGAAGGAAAAGATACTGAAATGAAACATTCACTGTAACTTTATCCTACTGTGCTTTCCGCCTTTTCAAATGCAGCTAATAATTCTTACTCAGTATTTAACCATCTGAGGTCAGAAAGGGAGAAATCAGCAATTCTTTACTGGATCATTTGCAGGAAAGTCAATCATGCTTGACATTTCACTACATCATGCTTGATTTTACCAGGTTCAAATGAAAATTTCCCAGTATTTTAACAAATATAAGTTGAAAAGAATTTTCAGGAAAACAAGCTAACTATCTTCAGATTGTAATCCAGAAGATGTGCTTGACTGAACTCATTATAAAATCTCTTTCAGTTGCACTCAGAACAAACCTAGCATTATGTTACAACAGCTGGTGTGGAAACAAGGCAGGCCTGGAAAAGAGGAAGAATTAAATTTCTTAAGCTGCGTGACTGTAAATTTCTAAACTTCGATTTTACCTCAGTGCCGAATAGCAGGGGGTGTATGGGGGTTGGGGGAGCGGTGGTTGCGGGGGTGTTGGTAGAGGGGAAAGCAGAATAGCTTGAGTGCAATTATTGTGACGCCTATGTTTTGCAATGAAATTCCTGACTCTTGCTAGAATTGTGTGATGTCTGGCAGATGGGGGAGGAAGTATCAGATCACAGTAAGGTCAGAATGGAGAGTGCTCTGTGTGGGTAGTGAAGGGGGTGGCAATGCTGTCTCAGGGTTGTGGACAGGGGAAGTGAGGCCTAAGCGAGGAGTGGGAGCTGCCACGTAATAACACCACACAGTAGTGTTTGGAAATGAATGTACTTGTTGTGTTGGAATTCCATTTTGACATCTACAAGACAGCTTGGATCAGTGTGTCTCTTTTGCTGGTTTCACTGATGGTTTCTTCCCCCCTCCAGGCAAGGAATTCTTGGCTTGCTGGAGAAGAAAACCTGGAGCAAAATTTAAAACACTGCCCTTCTGAACATGGATGAAACTTGTGACAGATTTCCTAGGCCCAGCCAGCACTGCTCACATTGCATAGGGTTTAATTGCATTTGGGTCCATGTGACCCCTGACATGTGAATATTTCTGATATGCCCCTGGACCTGGGAGTACAAATTAAGGCCAGTGAGCATGCAGCTGAAAGGACAAGATGAGATACAGTGCCACTTTTAACCCCTGTGTGGCCATCTCTTATTGAGATACAGAAGATTAAAATTGGGGCTTTCCTCTAAATACTAACTCAAGGGTAGCATTGTCAGTTAGAAGTTCAAGCCCTTACATACTTTGTCCTCGAGCCTTTCTTGAGGGGATGAAATACCTTTGAGGCTCTGTTTGTTTCAGTTAGATTTAAAAACATTTCATGGCAATATTTGAAGAGTAATGGAGGAGTTCTCCCTGTGTGCTCGTCACCATTTACCTTTCAATCAATGCCAACACAAAAAAATCAGCCCGTTCCATTCTGTTGGTTGCTGCATTCATCTGGAATTACAACAGTAACCACACTTCAAAATATTTCATTGGTTTGACAGGACGTTCAAGGCATATGGAAAAATGGAATAAAAATGTGAGTTCCTTTATTCTTTCCAAGAAAAGCCATGTGGTCAGACAGTCAATAGCATTCTTATGATGGCAGATTCCATTCTGGTAATGGGATCATTTCCAGACAGTGGACAAACTTTCTCAATCATTACATGACACATGGCACAAAATAGTCTGAAACGTATATTTGGATCCTTGTAAGCCTGTGCTTGACAGTAGACCCAAGCCCCTCCTTTTCAAAGAAAATAATGTGATAAGGAAAGTGAGTTCCATCGAGATCACAGAAAATTTAGGATAATACAATGTGTCGTGCCATCTGCCATGGATTAGGTAGACTTTTATATACAAGGGCGTCAACGTTGGATGGAGCGTGGAAGGTCAGGGTCAGGTCATACGTATTACGGCCGAAGTTCGAGGTGCCACAGGCTTGGTTCTTGCTGCACCTCTGTAGGAGCCATTGCTGTCACTAGGATCCAGAACTGAAAACTGACTACTGAGCAAAATTGTCTCAGGTACTCCCAGACTTCCTGCATGGTTCTCTTGGACCACCATCTATTCCTCATCTGCTTGCATGGTTCTATCCTGCGATGTTACCACTTGGCTAAAGTCTATCTCACAGATGCACCATGGTGACTGTAGCCACCACATGAGCTCCGATTCCCAGAGCTCGAGTTTCTGCATTCAATGACCGTTCCTGCATCCATGTGCACCTAGACACAGGCCACTGGGATCAACTGAATCTCTTGAAGAATATAAAAAGTGTAGGGGCATTCTTAAGAAGAAAATCAGGAAGTTAACAAGGGGATATGAGATAGCCATGGCAGATAATGTTTCAGATAATCCAAGAAGATTCTGCAAAGACATTAAGAGCAAGAGGTATACAAAATGATCAGAGGTATAGATAGAGTGGACAGCCAGAGACTTTTTCCTAGGGTGGAGGTAGCTATTACGAGGGGGCATAGTTTTAAAGTGAGTGGACGTAGACATAGGGGAGACGTCAGAGGTAGGTTCTTTACTCAGAGTGGTAGGAGCGTGGAATGCATTGCCGGAGAAGGTAGTGGAGTTGGCCTCATTAGGGGCATTTAAGCGGCTATTAGATAGGCATATGGATGTTAGTATAAGGTAGGGGTGGAGGTTAGATAGAGTTTAGGATTAGGGTAAAAGTTCAGCACGACATTGTGGGCCGAAGGGCCTGTACTGTGCTGTGCTGTACTATTCTATGTTCTATGTTCTATGTTCTAGATCAATAAGACAGAACAGGACCCTTTAGAGATCAACAAGGTCATCCTTGTGTTGAATGTCAGGAGATGGGAGAGATATGGGAGAGGGGCAGCATGGTGGCTCAGTGGTTAGCACTGCTGCCTCAGCGCCAGTGACCTGGGTTCAATTCTAGGTTCGGGTGACTGTCTGTGTGGAGTTTGCACATTCTCCCTGTGTCTGCATGGGTACCCTCCAGGTGCTCCAGTTTCCTCCCACAGTCCAAAGATGTGCATGCTAGGTGGATTGGCCACACTAAATTACCTATAGTGTTCAGGGATGTGTAGGTTAAGTGGGTTATAGCAGAGTGGGTCTGGGTGGGATGCTTTGAGGTTCAGTGTGGACTGGTTGGGCCAAAGGGCCTGTTTCCACACTGTAGGGATTCTATGATTCTATATTAAATGACTACTCATGTCAGTTTTTAACCATCGAGCAGGAAATGGAGACTAGAGAACTCGGAAATAAAATTGATATTTTGTAAGCAGTTCACATTACAGAAGAAGTGCTGGAGGTCTTAGAAAACATAAAGGTAGATAAACCTCCAGGACCTGATCAACATGTCCCAGGACATTGTGGGACCATGGTTGGCATAGATTAGTTGGAACGAAGGTCTGTTTCCATGCTGTATGACTCTACGACTCTAAGTATCCGTTCCTTCCCACATGTTATAGAATGGATGTTCCACATGCTTCCCTGCCACATCATAAGCTCATTTTTAGACATTTTTTCATTCGTCCACAGGATGTGGCCATTATTAGTCAAGCCAGCATTTTATTTCTTTTCAATAATCACCACTAATTGCTCAAAGGGCAGTTTGAAGAGTCAATCACATTGCTGTGGGCCTGGAGTCACATGTACACTAGACTAGGTAAAAATGGTAGTTTCCTTCCCAAAAGGACATCTGACAATCAATTCATGATCATCATTCAACCCTAATTTTTGTTGAATTAAAATTCTACAATCTGTTATGGCGGCATTTGAATCCGGGTCCCTAGAACATTCCCTGGGTCTCTAGATTAACAGTCCAGCAATAATACCACTAGCACATCGCCTCCCCATTCACTATGAATTAGAGAATTTTAGACCAGAAATTAGAACAATCCAACCTTGCCCACCAGTGAGATCATTCTTCCTGTGCCTTTCATCTGGATTCTTAAGGCTAACAGCAATGTCTACAGGGTGAAAGAAAGAGAAACAAAACCTCCTTCCCTTCCTCAGTTAACTGTCTCAACCTCCCAACACTCCATTCAAACTGCACTCAGTGCTAGCAATCTTAGATAGGTACATAACGGTGCCTGCATGTCTCTCAGTGCAAACAGACCTGCCAGAAACATGCTAGCCCTGGCTGCCCCTCAGCATCAAAGTACATGGCTGAAATCCTGAAGTGGTGGCTGAGATAGATCAGGAGGAGGATGATGCTATGAGGTTAGTACTTTACCAATGATGAGTTGCATGGTTGAACGGTCCAAGAGGAGCATGACTATTGGCGATTGCAAGCGGTTCCTTGTAAAGAGAAACAAGATGGCTAGCATAGCCTTCCTGCAAGTGGCAATGGACATTGATGACAAGTCACCAAGTATCTGCCTTGGTTTACCAGAATCTGAATTCACCATCTCGGGCTTAAGGACTTAATTGGGCAAATTTTCTTGACACCTAAAATCCGATCATTGGACTTGGGCCCAATTAAGCTATCGCACTTGCCACCATTCTCTCCATCTCATCGAAGAGAAAATTCTGCTCAAGGTTAGGTTTTAAATCCAATATGACTCCTCTTCAGAACTGAAATATTTGTGGATTCTATGCTGTTGGAAATGTGAGACAGTCAAGTGAAAGCAGAAGGAAGTCAGGGATTGGTTAGAGGACAGGGAAGATCAATTGATAATAAAGGAAATGGAACAAGGGGCAAATGAGGTTACAAGAAAGAAACAAGCCTTGGTCCAGACATGGGTAATGTTTAACTTTTGTTCAATTCACATCCAAATATTGAGTTACTGCAGGCAATGATCGTGTCTAAATCTGTAATACAAATATTTCCTGAATGATTATTCTGAATGATAAGTATAATTCTTCCTATTTTAAATAAACTGATCTCATTGTGCAAATAGGTCAACTGAACAAGCACCAACTCCACTCAGTGACAGTACTGGTACATCGATAACCAACTCTGGTACATTTGCAAGAAGGGCTAGCCACAATTATTGGTGACACATTTCAAATATCCTCTGGCTTCAACAAATTGAGTCTTCTATTAGTGACTGCAAATGACAAGAAGCATTTCTGGGAATCATTTACCACTTCAGCACGTATACTGCAACAAGGCACGAGAATTGGATAGTGGGGGGCTTACTGCTTAGTTCAGGTACAAGACTTTGTCTTTTGTGGTCAAGACTGAGTACCATCTTCTGATTTAAGAATCCCTACAACTGCCAGGAAATCAAAGTACGGCAAATGCGCAGCAAGGTTAATTCATTAATCAGGGAAATGACAGATCCATACTTTGTTCAAAATTATGAGCAATGCAAGTGCCTAAACAGCTTTTCTGGAACAGGATAAAGGTGTGATATGGTGGTAGTAGCTGACTGGGTGAAAATATCCAAATGTTGCAATCAAGAGTGTGAATGTTTTTCTTGTCATACAGAAACAATTACAGTTTGAATGGCCAACAGACAAAGTAAAACCTCTATGCCTCTTCTATCTGCCTCCCACTCTCTCCCTATTTATTTCAAAACCCCCTTCCCCTCCCCCTTTTCTGATGAAGGGTCTAGGCCCGAAACGTCAGCCTCTCTGCTCCTATGATGCTGCTTGGCCTGCTGTGTTCATCCAGCCCTGCACCTTGTTGTCTCAGGTAGATGGCAAGCTGTGTACCTTGAATGGAAGATTACTGGACAAAGTGTGCAAGAGATCTCCACACTACAACTGATTTACATAAAGACCGGTTTCTAATTGCAAATGTAAAAACAGGCCACCTACACATGATTGCTTCATGCTAAGACCTGTACTGCCATATTCAAGCAATTGTCACTCCCTTTGTTATTCCTCAATCCTGGGACTATAGGTCCATGTACTGCATGGTGGGTGATGACAGATTAAATAATTTACTACTTCAGAGAGTGTTGGCTTCCACATACCATGGTTTTCCATTATAAATTCAGACAGCCACCCAGCAATGGATTCATTTATATCCCATTGAGACAACTGTCATGTTAGATTTGTTGCTGTCGATTTTTAGCTTCTATTAAACCCTGGAAATGACTGCAGATGAGGCATAATGGAGAAAGTAGTTTGGGTGGTGATCATTTTCATGGGTGTCTGACTATCTTGTTTCCTCCTCAAGTTTCCAAAAGAGTTGGGCAGTCTGCAACGTTGCTGTCTGAAATAATTTCGTAATGATAGAGGATGAGTGAGAAATGCTGTATTTATGCTTACAACTCTCCAGCTGAGGCATATGAGTCAGACTGAAATTTTAACCATTGGTACGATGAACTAAATAATACTTGGTGGTAACGTTTACAGGACAGTAAGTAGTGCATTGCCTTGTATTGGCACCTCACCTTGATTAGCAGGAATAAATTATAAAAAAACATTGTAAAGTTAGAATGACATATGACATCAGAATTTAGAGGTGTGCAAGTATGGAGCACTTGATATCTACTTGATCCAAGAAGTGTGTAGATATTCATCTGTGATTCGATAACAGTTTACAACTCTAAATGACAGTGTATTCCTCATTAGTTGTGTATGAAATTCTTCAGCTCTATTTGTACTCATCATTCCATTGCTAAATGTGATGACACATTCTTGAATAATTTGTATCATTTAAGAATGGTTACTTTCAACTCCTCACTCCAGCGGAGTGTATCGCTGCTGCACCCTTAAATCCTGAACTGCAAAGAGGTTACAGCATAGCGACTAACTATTTGGTCAGTCCCCTTTTAACTCACCACAGGACCTTGATCATCAAAGCCTAAAGACATAACCTGCTATTCCTTTCTCTGTGAAAGCTTCACCTGAAATGCATCCATACTGTCACAAGGGGAGTTGATGGCCTAGTGGTAATATCACTAGATTGTTAATTTAGAGACTCAGGTAATATTCTGGGAGGGCCTCTGTTTAATTCCTTGCCATGGCAGATGGTGGAATTTGAATTTAATAAAAAAAAATGGGATTAAAAATCTAATGGTGCCCATTAAACCATTGCTGGGTGTCAGGAAAAAAACCTATTTGGTTCACTAGTGTCCATTAGGGAAGGAAAACAGCCATTTTTAGCTGATCTGGCCTATATGTGACTACAGACCCACAGCAATGTGGTCGACTCTCAGCTGCCCTCTGGGCAATAAATACTGGTCTGGCCAGTGACTTCCATGTCATGCGAATTAAAGAAAAGAATTCACATTAACAATTTCATCTGGTAATGGTTTTGCTATTCTGAGCATCATCTGGGTCTTTTCCTTTACTCATTCAGGGGATGAGGGCATTACTGGCTCGGCAGCAGTTATTGCCCAGAGGGCAGTTATGAGTCAACCACATTGCTGTGGATCTGGAGTCACATGTAGACCTGCCCAGGTAAGGTTGGCAGTTTCCTCCCCTAAAGGACATTAGTGAACCAGATGGGTTTTGCCCCAACAATCGGCAATGAATTCATGGTCATCATTAAACTCTTAATTCCAGATATTTATTGAATTCAAATTCCACCATCTGCCATGGCGGGATTCAAACCCAGGTCCCCAGAACATTATCTGGGTCTTTGGATTAACAGATCAGTGATAATGCCATTAGGCCATTGCCTCCCCTGGGTAAAGAAATTTCCCCTGAATTCCTTATTGGGTTTATTAATCACTGTATTTTGGTTTGGGCTCCCCTATACTTCACAGAAACTATTACAATTCTAGAGAGCATAATTTGCTGCATTCCAAGTGTACATTGACCCTCCTGCTGAAAGGTGGGTGTTTACTTACTCCGATCACCAGCTACGGCAAGGATTTAAACAGGGACCCTCCCAGGACATTACCTGAGTCTCTAAGTTAATAATCTAATGATACCTTGTTTTTTTTCTCTCTCTCTCTCGTTCTAAAAACGTTGCCCAGGGCAGGCAGTGCTCTTGTGGTGACGAATGTGTTTACCATCAATTTTTCTTTCCTAAAAGAGTGATTTCAATATTGGGCATTTACACTGGAAAAAATATATTCTGAGCTGGTGGAAGTGCTAATACAGCACAGACCTCCTAAAGCAACATTCCAGAGAAATGTCTGCTAACTGTTACTTGAAATTTCCAAATATAATCAATAAAATGAAAACTAAGGACAAACAACATGATCCCTCCGTGTTACACCCAAATTCCTAGTTCCTACAGAGTTAAATATTAAAAATTTCGAACATCACCTCTCCACCCACACCCCGCCACTGCCTACCCCACCAATTATTTAACCCTGAAACTAAAAGTAATACCAATTTGTTCTTTGTAAGGAATGATTTTCTGATACTGTATATAAACTGGAAATTCTCACAAAATCTTTCAGCGTTTCATCCTATCCAAAACCTAACTCTAGGAATTACATAAGCATTAGTTCATGTCTTAAATTCGATACATTTAATTATGTCTTGGAGACTTAACATCAAACTGCCCTCATAAAACACTGTTAAGGTATTGTTCCATAAAGGGGAATGGACATTGAACCAAAGTAGGCAGGACAGGGGAAGTGATGAAAGGTGCATCTGGGATATTAGATCTTGGGAATGTATTTGAAGTTGGAGAGAGTTGTAGCGAGCTGATAGGATATTAATGACTAGATGATCTCATTTTGGTGTTGTTGATTGAAGAATAAATGTTGGCCAGGGTGCCGGAAACTCCGTGCTCCTTGTCAAATAATGTCATATAATGTGGCATTCACTCGAAACTGCACTGAACTCTTAGCTAAGGTGATGTGCTGAAAGCAATGAAGAACATGCCAATGTTGTAACTGTACCGGAACAGCTTGGCTAGGGTGCAGCTAGTTTTGGAGAGCAAATCTTCAAGACTGTTGCTATGATGTTGTCCACAAAGAATTCATTTTCCTACACCGTGACAGTTAAACAGAATCCTCATTGGGTGGTACTTGTGGTTAGTCAAATATCCTTTTTTAATCATATTTTTCCCAATTTATTAACTAACTAATAAACAATCATTTTTCAAGATAAAAATAATATTTCTTCTTGGTTTCTTACAGCAGATTCCTGGTGATCCTTTATTGTCAGGTAAATGTAAATTTTTATTATATAGTTTTAGAGTAGATTTGTAGCTCGGGTTGTGAATGTTGTAGTTGGTTTGCTCGCCGAGCTGGTTCGTTGTTTTGCAGACGTTTCATTACCATGCTGGGTAACATCATCAGTGCGGCCTCTGATGAAGCGCTGTTGTGTTTTACTTCCTGTTATTTAAACTCTGGAGTCCATTGAGCTGGATTACCTCACTTCTGGTTTTCCTTCACAGTGGAGTGTATATGGGGTCGAGCTCTAGGTTTGTCGATGGCTTTCTTCGTGGAGTACCAGGCTTGTAGGAATTCCCGTGCTTGTCTCTGCTTTGCTTGTCCCAGGATCTTGGTGGTGTCCCAGTCGAATTGTTGGTTCTCCTTATCCATGTGGATAGAGATAAGTGAGTATTGGTCATCTCTTTTTGTAGCCAATCGATGTTCATGTACCCTTGTTGTTAATTTCCTTCCTGTTTGTCCGATGTAGTGTTTGTCACAGTCTCTGCAGGGAATCTTGTATATGATATTGATCCTGTCCATTGTGGATAGTGGGTCTTTGGTTTGGGTGAGCAGTTGTCGTAGGGTTGATGTGGGTATTATATAGTGCCTGAGGCCTCTGAATATTGGAACAAAAGATCAATTGGAGGACAATGAACTTCCTCTGGCATTCAATGAGATCATAGTTGCTTTGCAACCTATCTCTGCATACCTTACTTTGGCTTAGGATGACAGAAGTTAAATGTTTAAATTGTGTCTATCTTCAGTGAGGAAGAAATAAAGAACCACCTGGAATTAGAGGTACAAGGGACTAAGGAGAATGAGGAATTTGAGAAAGTTAATATTCACAAGAAGACTGCATTGGGGAAATTAATGGGAGTGACTGGTCAAAACTTCCCGGAACATGATATTTTTTTTTGTTTTATTTATTCATGACAGCTGGATGCTAGGCCAGCATTTATTGCCCACCCCTAATTGCCCTTGGGAAGGTGGTCATGAGCTGCTTTCTTGAACCACTGCAATCTCTGGACATAGATATACCCACAAGTTCCAGGATTTTGACCAAGCAACCCTGAAGGGATAGCGATATATTTCCAAGTCAGGATGCTGAGTGACTTGGAGGGGAACTTGCAGGTAGTGGTGTTCCCACATATTTGCTGCCCTTATTCTTCTACGTGGTAGAGGTTGTAGGTTTGGAAGGTTCTGTTGGAGGAGACTTGGTAACATGCTGCAGTGATGGTATGTATGGCAGACACTGCTGCTACTCTGAGCAGTGACAAGAGGAGTAAATGTTGAATATGGTGGATGGGGAGCCAATCAAGTGGCTTGCTTTTTTCTGGATGGTGTCAAGTGTCTTGAGTGTTGTTGGAGCTTCTCTCATCCAGGCAAGTGAGAAGTATTGTTTCAATCCTCTGATTTGTGCCTTGTAGATAGTGGTCAAGCAGTGGAAAGACAGGGGATGAGTTATTCATCACAGAATCCCTAGCCTCTGACATACTGTTCCAACTACAATATTTACCTGGCTGGCCTGTTAAGTTTCTGCTCAATGATAGCCTACAGGATGGTTGTAGTGAGGGATTCAGTGATGGTAATGCCACTGAATGATGATTAGATTTTCTCCTGTTTGAAGATGGTCATTGCCTAGCATTTATGTGGTATAAATGTCACTTGTCATTTATCAGCCCAAGTATGAATAACTGCAGCAAGAATTGGACAGCAGAAATGGACTATTTCAGTGTATGAGGAGTTGTGAATTGTGCAGAGCATTATGCAATTGTTAACAAACATCCCCAAAACTCTGCTGACTTTATGATGAAGCAAAGGTCATTGGTAAATCAGCTGATATGGTTGGACTTAGGACACTACCCTGAAGAACAGATGAAGAGATAACCTGGGCCTGAAATGATTGATGTCCAATAAACACAACCATCTTCCTTGTGTTAGATATGACTCCAACCAGTGAGGAGATTCATCTCCATCACCCCACATAATTTCCATTGCTGACAATTTTGTTTGGGTTCTTTGATGCCACACCCCATCAAATGGCCCTGGCAGACCCAGCCGAGTATCCATTGGAAGCAATGTTGACAATGCCTCTCATCACTTTGATAATTGAGTGTAGACTGCTAGTATGATGAATGGTTGAGTTGGATTTGCCCCATTTTTCATGAACAGGACATACTTGGTCAATTTTCCACATGGTTTTGAAAGAACATGCCAATATTGCAACTGTCCTAGAACCGCTTGGCTAGGGTGCAACTAGTTCTGAAGTGCAAATTTTCAATACTTTTGCCAGAATGTTGTCAGGGCCCATTGTATTTGCAGTGTTGAATGTTTGCAACTAATCCTTGACATAAACTGGAACGAATTGAATTAGTTGAAGACCAGTATCTGTGATACTGGAGAGCTCAGGAGGAGGCTGAGAGGGATCATTCCCTTGGCTGATGAAGGACTGCAGAGCTTAGATCTGATCTGCTGGTTGTGCCATTGCTAGCCCTGTTTATTGCAAGCTGTACAGATGTTTGCCATGCACTCATTCATGCGCCATAGCTTCGCCAGCTAGCCATCTCATTTTTAGGGATGGCTGATACTGAATTATCAGGAATTCTCATATTGAATGACAGAACAATCTCAATGAGCTGAATGGAGCAGGGGGAGGGAGCTGGGAAATAAATAGAGAGAACAGGGGTGAGGTTGAGGGAAGGTAGGTGGGATGGTAATAGATGGATGCAGGTAGGGATTGGTCAGTGGGAAGGGTAGGGCAGATAAGTGGGGAAAAAGATGGACAGGTTGTGTCAGGTCAAAGAGGTGGGGATGAGGGGGAGATTTGGACATGGGATGAGGCTGGGGGTGGGGAGATTTTAAAGCTGGTGAATTCTATGTTTAGGCCATAGAGCTGTAGACTCCTGATTATGAGGTGCTGATCCTCCAGTTTGCGGGTGGTGTCATTGTGGCACTGGAGGAGGCCCAGGATGGACATGTCACCCAGGGAGTGGGAGGGAGAGTTAAGATGGTTGGTAACTGGATGGTGTTGTTGATTATTGTGTACAGAGTGTGGATGCTCCACGAAACAGTCCCCAAGCCTGTGTTTGGTCTCACCGATGTAGAGGAGGCCGCATCGGGAGCAGCGGATACAGTAGACCAAGTTGGAGGATGTACAGGTGAACCCCTGTCGGATATGGAAAGTTTGTTTGGTGCCTTGAATGGAGGTGAGGGGGGAGGTGTAGGGGCATGTGTAGCACTTCCTGCGGTTGTAGGGAAAGGTGCTGGGGGTGGCAGGGTTAGTGGGGAGAGTGGAGCGGATGAGGAAGTCATGGAGAGAGCGGACCCTATGAAATGCAGATGGGGTGGGGAGGGAAATAGATCTTTGATTGTGGGGTCAGATTCTCGGTAGCGGAAGTGGCGGATACAGAAGTTAGTGAGGTGCTATGTGAGGATAGGGGGATTCTGTCTTTGTTTTTGTTGGGGGGAGGGGGTCTGAGGGCAGAGTGTGGGAAATGTAACGGATGTGGTTAAGGGCATTTTTGATCACCAGAGGGGAGATGTTGTGGTCCTTGAAATAAGAGGACATCTGGAATGTTCGGGAGTGGAATGCCCCACCTTGGGAGCAGATGTGGCAGAGGCAGAGGAATTGGGAGTAGGGGATCGCACTCTTGCAGGAAGGTGGGTGAGTAGCAGATGTAGCTATGGGGAGTTGGTGGGTTTGAAATAGATGTTGGTGTTGAGGCGGTCACCAGAGATGGAGACGGAGAGGTCCAGGAAGGTCCAGGAATTCACCAGTTTTAAAATCTCCCCACCGCTGGCCTCATCCCACATCCAAACCTCCCTCTCATCCCTGACTCCTTGACCTGACACAACTTGTCCATCTTCTCTCCCACCTATCGGCCCCACCCATCCCACTAACCAATCCTACCACTCCCTACCTGCATCCACCTATTATCATCCCACGCACCTTTCCTGAGCCTCCCTCCTCCCTCTATTTATTTCCCAGCTCCCTTCCCCCTCCCCATTTCTGAAGAAGGGTCCCGATCCAAAACATCAACTTTCACACTCCTCTGATACTGCCTGGCCTGCTGTGTTCCTCCAGCTCCACCCTGTTGTCTCTGATCCCAGCATCTGCAGTTTTGCTGCCTCTCAATGAGCTGAATGGTCGTCTTATGCTCCTATGTTCTGCTGTTTCTATATCACCTCACACCTTTCAGTAACAATGCCAGTTTAATGTTTATAATGGATCTAGCATCAAATGCTGCCAATGGAAGAGAGTTCCAAACTTCTGTCACTCACTTTTTTTGTCAAAGTATTTCCCAAATTCGTTTTTAAATGGTCAAATCCTAATATCTCAATGATGTCACCAATAAAAATATTTTCTCTATCTACCATATCTGTTCTCCTTGATGCCTTGAGATCTTTGATTTAATCATCCCTAAATTCCAGGTGATGCATCATTGGTCTGTATAATCCTGAATCACGATGACAAGAAATGCTTATTTAACATTCTAACAGTGTGAATCTATATTTATTATAACTACCTTCATGTTTGACAGAAGGAGCAAACTTGCAGGTGTTTAATTTCTTCGAAATTCTCAGGATATCATAAACTGTTGCTTTGTTTGTTTATATCATTCATGAAATGTGGACATAGTTGGCTCGGCCAGCATTTATAGCACCTCTCTCCAGTTGCCCTGAATTAAGTGACTTGCAAGGCCATTTCAGAGACCAGCTAAATTCATCCACTTTACTTTGGGTCGAGAGTCACAGATTGGTGAAAGCAACAGATTATCTTCTCCAAAGGGAATCAGATGGGTTTTTACAACAATCAATGGTACTTTCATGGCCACCATCACTGACACTAACTTTATAGTCCAGTTTTATTGATTGAATTTAAATTCCATCAGTTGCCTCAATGGAATTTGAGTCCATGTCCCTGCAGCATTCGTCTGGTATCCTGGTTTACGAGCTAAATGGCATCACAATCTCATCTGTCATCTGCCCTCCAAGCCTGCGCCGATAAAGATCCTCTATCTAAACCTGTCACCTATTTTCCAAGGATCTGTATCCCTCTGCTCCCTGCCCATTCATGTATCTGTCTAGATACATCTTAAATGATGCTATCGTGCCTGCCTCTACCACCTCCGCTGGCAACGCGTTCCAGGCACCCACTACCCTCTATGTAAAGAACTTTCCACGCATATCTCCCTTAAACTTTCCCCTCTCACCTTGAAATCGTGACCCCTAGTAATTGAGACCCCACTCTGGGAAAAAGCTTCTTGCTATCCACCCTGTCTATACCCCTCATGATTTTGTAGACCTCAATCAGGTTCCCCCTCAACCTCCATCTTTCTAATGTAAATAATCCTAATCTACTCAACCTCTCTTCATAGCTAGCACCCTCCATACCAGGCAACATTCTGGTGAATCTCCTCTGCACCCTCTCCAAAGCATCCACATCCTTTTGGTAATGTGGCAACCAGAACTGCACGCAGTATTCCAAATGTGGTCGAACCAAAGTCCTATACAACTATAACATGACATGCCAACTCTTGTACTCAATACCCCATCCAATGAATGAAAGCATGCCGTATGCTGCCTTGACCACTCTATCAACCTGCGTTGCCACCTTCAGGGTACAATGGACCTGAACACCCAGATCTCTCTGTGCATCAATTTTCCCCAGGGCTTTTCCATTTACCATATAGTTCGCTCTTGAATTGGATCTTCCAAAATGCATCACCTTGCATTTACCTGGATTGAACTCCATCTGCCATTTCTCCATCCAACTCTCCAATCTATCTATGAAGTTTAACTTAGATAAAAACAAGGTATTGCATTTTGGTAAAACAAACAAGGGCAGGATTTAAACAGTTAATTGTAGTGTTCTGGATAGTGTTGTCAAACAGAGAGACCTAGGGGTTCAGGTACATAGTTCTTTAAAAGTTGTGTCATAGGTACACAGATGGTTAAGAAAACAACAAATGCTGGAGATCACAGCAGGTTGGACAGCATCCATGGAGAGAGAGCAAGCTAACGTTTTGAGTCCAGATGACTTCATTACCTTCACTGCTTAGACTATTGAGTATAGGAGCTGGGATGTTTGTTGAGGTTGTGCAAGATGTTGGTGAAGCCACTTTTGGAGTAATGTGTACAGTTCTGGTCACCCTACTATCGGAAGGATATTATAATTTGGAGAGTGTTCAGAAAAGATTTACCAGCATGTTGCTGGGAATGGAGGGTTTGAGTTATGAGGACAGGCTGGATAGCCTAGGATGTTTTTCCCTGGAGTGTAGGAAGTTGAGGCGTAACCTTGTAGAGGTTTATAAAATCATGAGGGGCATGAATATGATGAATAGCAAAGGTATTTTACCTAGGGTAAAGGGAGTTCAAAATTAGGGAGCATACTTTTAAGAAGAGGAGAAAGATTTAAAAGGGACCTGAGGGGCAAACTTTTCACACAGTGGGTGGTTATTATGTGGAATGAACTGCCAGAGAAAATAATGGATGCAGGTACAGTTACAACATTTAAAAGACATTTGAACATGTTCACGAATAGGAAAGGTTTGGAGGGATATGGGCCAAATGCAGGCAAGTGGGACTAGTTTAGTTTGGGAAATTTGGTCAGCATGAACTAGTTGGACTGAAGGGTCTGTTTCCATACTGTATGACTCTATAACTTTATAAACTCAATTTGAAGTATTTTTAATGATGGAGGATCTACAACCACCTGGATCAAGAATTCCAAAGATTCAAACCCATTTGACTGAAACAATATCTCATCAGAGTCCGAAATGATCTGTGACACTGTGTTCTAGATTCTCCAAGCAGTGGAAACTAGCAAAATTAACATAAGTGTTGCAAATGTACGACATCGTATGTTATGCTCTGACGATAGAATTCATCTTAAATATTAATCTATCTTTTCCATCTATTGATCTGCCATGGATTGCCAGCATTTTCTAACTCTGTGGAAAGACAAAGGTAAATTTTTATCTCCATTGCCTGGTGCTGCTCTGGCGTATCGTAGAATTCCTACAGTGTGAAAGGAGGCTATTTGGCCCATCAAGTCCACACCAACCCTCCAAACAGCATCCCACCCCATCCCTGCATTTCCCATGGCTAATCCACTTAACCTGCACAGCCCAGGGCACTATGGGGCAATTTAGCACGGCCAATCCACATAACCTGCGCATCTTTGGACTGTGGGAGGAAACCGGAGCATCCAAGGGAAAACCACCCAAACAGGAGGAAATTCAGCAAACTCCACACAGATCGTGACTCAAGGATGGAATTGTTCACAGGTCCCTGGCACTGTGAGGCAGCTGTGTAAACCATTGAGCCACCCATATTTGCTTGCCCTTTATAGAAACCTTCTGGTTTTCATTGAAACAACCTTAATGAAATGAAACGCAGGTAGTTTCTGTCAAAGCTAGGAAATCTAGCCCACCAACTCATTGCCTGGGCAGTGATAGAAAAAAATCTACTCCACCTGGTCTTGTAATGGACCATATTCTCCTCGCAAATCATCCCTCTGGCCCTTCTCCCTGACCCTTTACCAATGAAATCAAACATGAACTGGAGCAGAAGGAACTGGACAAGGAAAGCTCACGCTCCCAGAACGACAAAGATTAATACAGCCAGACAACAGACAAGGAAATAAGTGAAACCAGATGACTGAGACAAGTGGAACAGGAGCCAGGGAATGAAGCAGCATGACTGTGCAGAATTCCAGTGGTTGGTGCTGGGGATGATTGCAATAGGGAATGCATCATGGTGAATAAAATCTCTGACCACAAGAGACATAACCAGGGAATCTCTCCAGTGCCAAGTTGCTCAGAGACTGCACTAATGTTTTTGACAGTTTTTGGTCACTCCTTTACATTCTTTCCATAGCAGCTTGAAATGCTTCAAAATAGTTTATATTTCTTATCTGTCATTACATCCATGGATTTAACAAACCATTTTTATCCTGCAATATATTTCTTTCAGTATATATGTTGAGTCTGTTGAGTTCTGAAGAAGGGTCACTGGACCCGAAATTAACCCTGCTTTCTCTCCACAGAAACTGCCAGACTTACTGAGCTTTTCCAGCATTTTCTGATTTTATTTTTCTCACTGTGTTGAGTCATTCTTATTACAGTTAATTTGCACATGGTGTAGTTTTGTATACAGATGGATTCAATGCCACAAAATTACTCAGCACTAAATCTTGTAATGTTTTTCTAAAGCTCAACGGGTGATTCAGCTGAGATTTTACACCATTCACTGAGAAGACAGAGCAACTTCTATAAGGATTGTGACTGATAGAAGGCCAAAAGCTAAGGTGCAGGTTTAAAATCAAAGTACCTGTGCCTTAGAACATCCACAAATAAAACAGCTGTTACTCAAGCTGGCCATGAAACAATGACCATTATCCAAATGTATTAATGTGTATTGATGGTGTCAATTACAATTCCTCATGTGTTTATTTTGAGCGGTAAGTTATTTTTACACCAATTTGTATCCTGTATATTACATGTAATTAGTTAGATTTAATAAGGCAGAGTGCACATCCTTAGGTTTTCTTCCCATATACATTTTAAAATTCAGACAATTGCCTTCAATTTTTTCATATTCTCTTCTATTATTTTAGAGTTATAGAGTCATAGGGTTATACTGAACGGAAACAAACCCTTCAGTCCAACTTGTTCATGCTGACCAGAAATCCTAAATTAATCTAGTCCCATTGGCCAGCATTTGGCCCTTATCTCTCTAAACCCTTCCTACTCATATACCCATCCAGATGCCTTTTAAAAGTTGTAAGTGTACCAGCCTCCACCATCTCCTCTGGCAGCTCATTCCACACATGCATCACCCTCTGCGGGAAAATATTGCCCCTTAGGTCCCTTTTATATCTTTCCCCTCTCACCTTAAACCTATGCCCTCTAGTTTTGGACTCCCAAACCCCGGCGAAAACGACCTTGGTTATTCACGCTATCCATGCCCCTCATGCCATATATTCCAACTAGACAGGTTCCAATAGGTGAGGTTCCCCAATTCATTATGATTCCAGATCGGGAAAACATCAAAATGTTAAGTTCCTGGATGAGGTGGGATGGTCTGTCTCCCTTCCTTTATTCACCAACCCCCTCATTTAATTGGAACAATATTAATTTAAAAGGGATCCCTTCCTTTGTGGATTCCTTTCTCCTAGACTCAAGTGAGCCTATTCTTTGGAAAGGAAACAATTTAACCAGGCTTTCTTGAAATTCACAAAAAGAATGAATTTATTAATTACTGCAGGAACAAAAACGTAATACATTTTACATACTCACCGAAATAAAAGACAAATTCAAAAAAAGTTAATAAAAATTTATACATATTATTCACTAAATTGTTCTCAAAGAGTTGACAGTTGAACATTGTGACCGTTATACCAGAGGTTACTGGTAGTGCTGATGTTATTAGCTGAATGATTTGTTTCCATAGTTTTGAAGAATGGTTGAGATTCTGGGCTTTGTAGTCTGAATGAAGTTCCTTTTCCTGATTCTTTACTTTTAACTGGTTAGCAGCACTCAAAGTGAGACAGCATCTTTACTTGCAACACATGTGTAAGTGGGAGATAGCGTGCTGTGAAGGTCACAGTTAAAACTAACACTTCAACCCATGTAGGTGCACAGGAAAATGTTCTGTCCCACTAGTCCACTCCAGTAGAAATGAAGCTGGCTTCTTTACCCCTATCCTTGCGTATTCTTCAAAAGGGAACAATACAAAATGTGTCTGCAGCTGAGGATGTAATACAAAAGAGGTCATTTACCATTGAGCAGGGAATTGTCAGCCCTATGTTATCTTTGGAGTCACAAGAGAACACAGTTTGCTTGGGAACCCTGCAGCCCATTGGTATCAATGTGGACTTCACTAGCTTCAAAATCTCCCCACCCCCCGACCTCATCCCAAAACCAGCTCAGCTCGTCCCCGCCTTCTTGACCGGTCCGTCTTTTCTCCCACCTATCCGCTCCACTCACCTCAACCTTCACCCCCACCTCCTACCTACCAGCCTCATCCCCGCCTCCTTGACCTGTCCATCTTCCCTTGACTGACCAACCCCCATCCTAACTCCCCACCTACACTCACCTTTACTGGCTCCATCCCCACCTCCTTGACCTGTCTGTTTCCTCTCCACCTATCTGCTCCTTTATGCACCTTCCATCCGCCTCCCCACCGTCTCTATTTATTTCAGAATCCCCTTCCCCTCCCCCATTTCTGAAGAAGGGTCCAGACCTGAAGCGTCAGCTTTCCTGCTCCTTTTGATGCTGCTTGGCCTGCTGTGTTCATCCAGCTCTGCACCTTGTTATCTCAGATTCTCCAGCATCGGCAGTTCCTACTATCTCCAGAACACAGTTCAGTCTGTTTCGAAATTGCTTTGACACTCTTAGGTATTACATTCCATCTGTTGTGCGAATTTTATTTTTACACCTTGAGCTATGGCCTCTGTAGCAGTCCTCCTTCAAAAAATAATCAAGTATTTGAATTACTTGCTAAAAATGCTTGATGCATTTTGGGGATCTGAAGCATCATCATAACAAATGTGTTGAGTTTTCCTAAGTTGAAGAAGAGAAATAACAGACTGAGGGAGCTTATGCACTCCTGAGAACTGTTTTTCTAATGAAAGGTCAGTGATTTGAAATATCAGCTCTATTTCATTCTCTGCAAGGATTCTGCATGACCTGCTGAGTGTTTCGAGTACTTGCTGTTTTTATCACTGAAATTTTATCCGTCTGCTCCCAAGGACAGGAAAACTGTATTCTCACAAGAATAGTTGTTCTCAGTTTGGATCTATACAGCTGCATTTGGAATGTAGGCTTGTGAATAAGATTGCTTTATAGAGCTGAAATAGCAATGATGTGATTTGTAAAAACATGAGTGCTTGAAATCTGACAGAATAACAACAGTCGACATCTGTAAAAGAATAACAGTTTTATGTGAAACCCATAATCACTTGACACCGTTCTATACAAAAAAAATTTGCAAAGCACATGAAATTAAATGTAGCGTGTGTTGTGCCATAGGTTTACAATAGGTTTGGAGATAGGAGTTAGATAAGTGGGATAAAGAAACTGTTTTATGATTGCAGAATGTGACAATCTGCATTTTCCAAAATGTAAATGCATATTCATGACTTGGATAATTGAACAGCTGTATATTCAAGTTTTCAGGTGAAACATAATGTAGCTGGAAGCAGGAAATTACAAAAATAGACTAAATAAATGGCAAAACTGGATGGACAGACAGTATGGACCCATTAAGTTTGGACCTAAGAATTGTGAACTTAATGACGAAGGACTCAAGCTGTTGAAATGGGATTTACATTTTGGCAAACCACTGAAAGCTAGTGTGCAAACAAATAAAGTAAATTATTAGTATTAACATAAATTAATTAAAAAGCTAATGGGACAAAAGCATTTATCACAAAAGACTGGTAGTGTTGATGTTATTAGCTGAATGAAGTTGTGTTTCAGCTATACATAGCCTTGAACAAACCCACTGGATGTTGGGAAATCTAGAACAAGACAGCATGTATTAAAATTAGAGCTTGGCCCTTTGAGATAAGGAAGTAACCTTTAACACAAGTGATTGTGGTCAGGTTTACAATTCTGTTTCAAAATATTCTTGAAGATTTCACCACATGGTGAATGGCTGGTGTTATGATAAGACCCAGCTGAGGTTCCACAATTGGTTCAGTTTCAGATGGGACGTTCCCACATTGTTAAAGGGCTGGGTGTGGAGGGATGAACTGGCTGTCCTTCTTTATTTACCCATCCCATCAGTTTAAAAAGGTTTTCCTGAATTAACAGAACTGAGTTTATTAATTACAAAGCACAAGAAGAATTGGTGATGCAGAACATGTACACACAGATTAGAAATTAAAGGTGAGGCCATAGAGACAAAAGTTTAAAAAATTTATAGATCAATCTGTGAGTTATTCATGGTGAGTTTAAAGTTGAAAATTGCGGCCATTGCAATGAGGGCTACTGGTAGCATTGACATTGTTTGGTAAGCAATCAGCTTCCTGATCCTTAGTTTTGCACATTGGTTGAGATTCTATAGCTCTTATACTTTTTGAACCATGATAGAGTTCCAGCAATGACAGTGAGAGAGACTCCTTTTATTTTTATTGTTTGCTTATTAACTAGTTTGCAACATTCAGGATCTTCTCATGACATGCAGGGGTAACTAGGGAATAGTTCTTTGGCATGCTGTGATGGTCACAGTCAATGTTCAGACTCAGGCTGGTACCACAAGAGCATTCAGTTCCATAAGTCCACTACAGTAAAGTTGAACCCAGCTTTTTGACCCCTGTCCTAGTCTCTGCTCAGAGGGGAAAGCACAGAAAGAGTCTTCAGTTTGGGACATATTCCACGGATTGTTATTGGGAATGGGGTGTCAACCCCTTGTTATCTTTGCAGTCACAAGAGATCATAGTTCAATCTGTTTGAAGTTTCTATAATGCTTTGAATGTTACATTCCACCTCTCTCTCTCTCTCTCTCTCTCTCTCTCTCTCTCTCTCTCTCTGGGAGGCTACTTAATTTACAATCACAGCTATTTTTGACTATATCAGCCCTCCTTTAAAAACACACATTAAAAATATCCAGTCTTTCATGGTTGTGACCTGCCATCATAACACCACCACTTCCACCAGCCTTTTTCTGGTCTCCAAAACATGAAAAACAAGCATTTAAAGAAAATGTTGAAAAAAAAACATTTTGCAAATCTGCTTTGATTTCTGCCAGCTTGCCCACGGCATTGTCCAGGAATTCAATCATAGGGTCCCTACAGTGTGGAAATAAGCCCTTCAGCCCAACAAGTCCACACCAACCACTGGAGCGTCCCATCCAGACCCATCCCTCTACAACCCACCTAATCTACACATCTCTGAACACTATGGGTAGTTTAGCACAGCCAATCCACCTAGCCCACACATCTTTGGATTGTGGGAGGAAACCAGAGCACCCAGCGGAAACCTACGCAGACACAGGGAGAATGTGCAAATTCCACACAGACAGTCACCCGAGGGTGGAATTGAACCCGGGTCCCTGGTGCTGTGAGGCAGCAGTGCTAACCACTGAGCCACTATGAATCAATGTTGGCATCCTGAGAAAGAATTAGGAAATGGACTTCGCAAAAGACTGCAGAAGAGGAGTTCAGACAAATTCTTCAAGGCAAAGATTGTCAAAGTTTTTTTGCAGTCTATAATCTTGGTCATTTCACTCAGGACATGTCAGTTGCAAAACCCATCTGTCCTCTTGTTTCAACTACTGTCTCATCTATCAGAAGGTCATCAATACACACAATCTTCAGACCATTTTTTTTCCAAAAATGCATTGTATTTGATTCTGAACTTTCTCTCCGTCTCATCAACTGAGTGACTATTTTGCTTCATTATTGAGTTAATGCCCTAGCCAATGTGTGCTATCAAGTATCTGGAATTCACTTCACTTCATCACTGAGTTTAAGAATGTGCCAGAAGACCAGAACATGCTTGGCAGGCTTAACAATGCTTGATACATCGAAACAGCCAAAAATATTTTCACTCAGGGTCTGTTGGTGTGGGGAGGGGCTGGGAGCAGGAGGGGAGGTTTAACACAATAAGACTTCAGGAGCTGAAGATTCCAATATCAAAGGGGTAATGTTTGGGGTGGCACAGTGGTACAGTGGCACAGTAGCTGGCAGGTCCAGGGACACAGGTTCGCTTCTAACCTTGGGAGACTGTGTGAAGTTTGCATGTTCTCTCTGTGTCTGCATGCGTTTTCTCCAGGTGGTCTAGTTTCTTCACACAGTCCAAAGATGTGCTAAGTTGCTCAGTAGTGTTGAGAGATTTGTAGGTTGGATGGACTAGCCATGGTAAAATGGGGGCAGGGGGAGGTCTGGTGGTGCGCTCTTCAGAGTGTTGGTGAAGACTTGATGGGCTGGATGGCCTTTATCTGCACTGTCCTCTGTTGGTTGACAACTTGTCCAAACTCCCATGCTCAAGTGTAATGGGAAGATTCTTCCAGCATTATTAAGGCGCATTATAATTCATTGCTATCATTGGAATGCACACAAATTAGGGCATAGGTTTTCTTCTGAACTTCTGAATAAAATTCCTAAAAGAATCTCACAGTGGTGGGTGACAGCATCCCCTGAGGAATTTCATTTCAGCTGGCATTTTTCCAGGAAACCCTTGTAACTTCAGTGGGAAAATCATCAAATAAATCATCAAAAACACTAATTGTTTAGCTTTTCCCACAGAGTCTAAGCACCAAAACACTGAGTTATCTGTGGATGTAGGTGGGGAAAATCACTCTGTTAAATAACGTACTGGTTCACAGCTAGAATATTTGCTCACATAAGACAGCTCATTTTTAAGTGGAACAAAAAAAAGCTGATAAAAGTAGCCTGGAAACAATCCCTGTTGAACTTATTGATGATGAAGGCTTTCAAACTGCCCCCGAACTGTTCACCCATATTACAGAAGATGGTAAAGTGGCAGCTGACACCCACCTCTCCATTAGGGCTAGTGAGATCCTTAAGTTGCCGATTAAAAATTACTTAAGGACCTTATTCCACTGCCACTGCCATGACGTATTGGTTCTGGAAGTGGAAGCAACATAGCACATGAAAAAGCTGGAATACTAGCCAGCACAGGTTAAAATCAGACAGAATGTGCCACCACTGGGGGTTCCCTGTGCCTATCAGGGATGCTGACCCTGAGATGGAACACCCCAGACCTCTCACCCCGTCTCTGCCCATGCTCTGACAGCTGTTGGCGCAACTCGGCTACTGGCTATTAAGATTGACCAGCAGTTCTCAAGGGCATGACTCCCTGTGCCCATCCAGGAAGTTCCACACTCAACCTTCACGATGATGCCAGTGTCTGTTTGCTGGGAAGGAAGGCAGTGAAATAACTCCTCAGAGGCCGGTATCCCATCACCAAGTCACTCTTTATAAACACATGGAGAGTCCTTGACACTGATCCAGCTCCCTCAGAGCCAGCTCGCAGAGTGAACAAGATGTCTGACACTCCTGTTCTTACCTGTCAGCCAGGGCTCCCTGATTGGATGACATTAACAGCCCCATTCAGGGGTTCATATTCTTTGAGGTCCATCTGGCTGACCTCATTACAATCACTACAGGAAGCAGCTCATGTTAAAGTCACTGAGGTGCTAAATTACTGAGGAAACACACCGATTCCTCCCACCCCATTAAATTTACCTCTGAGTTTCTCCCTACATTGTACCTGACTTGTTGAATGTTTGAGATGTTATGATTTTATTTCAGATGCCCAGCACCTACAATAATATTTTGCTTTTTTACTGCCTTTTTTATTTACCTCACTATAATGATCTGTAAATTAGATATATTTAGTTATTGCACATATCACTAAAATTTACTATTTGTAATACATATGCTATCACTGTATGGTTACTATAATACAGTTCCAGTAGACAAGGCCCCTGGCCTTATTAGCAGAGCATATAATATAAAGATAAGGAAGTTATGGCTTTCTAAACCTCTGGCTTGGCCTCCGCATTAAAGTGTTATGTCCATTTCTGAATGCCACACTTTAGGAAGAACGTCAGAGCCTTTGGACAATGGGCAGAGGAGACTTACCAGCATATTGCCAGGAACACACGTCTTCTCTTAGTTGGAGGGATTTGAGAAGCTAGATTGTCCTCCACACAACAGGTAGGGTTCAGGGATGATGTTGCCGGGTATGGAAGGTTTGAGTTATAAAGAAAGGCTGGATAGGCTGGGATTTTTTTTCACTGGAGTGTAGGAGGTTGAGAGGTGACCTTATAGAAATTTATAAAATAATGAGGGATATGTAGAGAATTATTGGTGGTTGTCCTTTCCCTAGGATGGGGGATGTCAAGACTAGAGGGCACATATTTAAGGTGAGAGGAGAAAGATTTTTAAAAAGATATGAAGGGCAACGTTTTTCACAAAGGGTGGTTCATGTGTGGAATGAACTTCCACAGGAAGTGGTGGATGCGGTACAAATACAACATTTAAAAGACATTTGGATAAGCCCTCAAATAGGAAATGTTTGGAGAGATATGGGCCAGGAGCAGGCAGGTGGAACTAGGTTAGTTTGGGATTCTGATCCCCATGGGCTGGTTGGACCGGAAGGTCTGCTTCCATGCTATGTTCAAAATTAGGAAGCATTTTTGTTGGAGTGATCTTGGTCTCTGAGGCAAGAAAACTCTGAAAGCATCGGGAATTCAGCAGGAACAGTAGTTTATTCGAGCGGCAATCGATTATAGTAAGGAGAGGAACTCAAGACCGTCATGTAGGACAATCGAGCTCATTCTGCAGAATACCCATGCAACACTGCTTTTATAATTTCCTACGTCGAGATGATGTGAGGCTACAAGATATGCAGTTACATACATCAAGTCAATTAACTAGGCGGTAACTACATCTAGTTTGTGAATCAATTGACTAGGCTGTTAACTACATCACCTGATTACATATTTATAATTTAATTAACTTAGGCATTTTAATTACATCAAGCCACTGTACATTACAAATCTATTCATTGGTTTCAAGCATGCGGCACCCATTCGCTTGTGTGGTCACTTGCTTTTCTTCTAACTGTGGTTCACATCCTGTGATCTAGCATTCTGCCCTGCTTACACATTAGTCAGCAACTAACTATGTTTCAGGGGTCTGGATGGTGTACCTTTATTAGTGCAGAGAGTCAATTACCTTAAAACATCTTATTCTATGGTTTCTGTAAGATATTAGATTATGAGTATTTTTACTTCTGTATTAAAGGTCTTGTTTTTACCAATCCATTCACTGTCATTCTATATTTATTACTACCGTGTTCTCATTCATTCATAGACTTCACTGATCACTCACAAGCGCAATATGTTTACTAACGGAGATAGTAAGAACTGCCGATGCTGGAGTCAGAGATAACACAGTGTGAAGCTGGATGAACACAGCAGGCCAGGCAGCATCAGAGGAGCAGGAAAGCTGACGTTTCGGGTCGGGACCTTTCTTCAGAAATGGGGGTTGGGGAAGGGGCCTCTGAAATAAATAGAGAGATAGGGGGAGTCGGGCTGGGGAAGGTAGGTGGGATGGTGATAGGTGAGTGCAGGTAGGTAGTGGTGGGGATTGGTCAGTGAGGTGGGAGGAGCAGATTTGTGGGAGAGAAGACGGACAGGTCAAGGAGGCGGGGATGAGAGGGGGGTGCTGGTCTTGGGATGAGGTCAGGGGTGGGGATGTTTTGAAACTGGTAAAGTCCACATTGAGATCATTGGGTTGTAGGCTCCCAAGGCGGAATATGAGGTGCTGCTCCTCCAGTTTCCATGTGGCATCGTTGTGACACTGGAGGAGGCCCAGGATGGACATGTCGTCCAGGGAGTGGGAGGGGGAGTTGAAGTGGTTCGCGACTGGAAGGTGTTGTCGTTTGTTGTGAACTGAGCATAGGTGCTCGACAAAGTGGTCTCCGAGCCTCCGCTTGGTCTCACCGATGTAGAGGAGGCCACATCGGGAGCAGCAGATGCAATAGACCACATTGATGGATGTGCAGGTGAACATTTGTCTGATGTGGAAGGTTTTTTTGGGGCCTGGGATGGAGGTGAGGGGGGAGGTGTAGGGGCAGGTGTAGCACCTCCTGCAGTTGCAGGGAAAGGTACCAGGGGTGGTGGGGCTAGTAGGGAGCGTGGAGTGGACGAAGGGTCCTGTCCCGAAACGTCAGCTTTCCTGCTTCTTTGATGCTGCCTGGCTGGCTGTGTTCCTCCAGCTCCACACTGTGTTATCTGTGTTTACTATCATTGGATTTCATTCATTCATTCATGAAACAGTGGTGTTGCAATGTGCTTTACTATTAAAGGTAGACTAAATTAAAATGTCCTTTCCAACCCATCACAGCTTCAACCCTTACCGGCCCCATGCTGCAAGTAGTATTTAGTCCAGTTTCTACATCAGAGGCTACCCTTGAGTAGGTGTTAGTTTTGTAATCTGTTCAGAACAATACCATCCCAGACACTATGTCTCTGAAACTATGAAAAGATTATAATATTCATCAGCCCCTAGAACCATCTACCGGGGCTTGAATAGTTTGCATGACATCGAACAACATGTTTCTGTTAGATCCATGTTGAATGGGGCCTCTGTCCCCTTTAAGAAAGGTATTATTAGTATGACACTTTCCGTGAAATTGCATGAATGAATGAGTAGACCGGCAACTGTGAATGAAATCCCAAGACCTAGCTATGGCAATCAGTTTACTATCCTCTCTAGTTATGTACATGTATAATTCCTAACCTAGTCAGTTTATATAAGCCTGACATTCTTTCTTGTGTTTCTAACTTTAAAAGAATAAAAGGACTCATAACCCCCATTCCCCCAATCTAGCAAGGAAATGTGGAGAATTTTTTTTTGTGTGCGCTATCGGGAACGCACTGTCTGAAAAGGTAGCAGAAACAGTAACTTTCAAAGGAAGTTAGACAACCACTTGAAAAAGAGGTGTGTGGTGAAGCAGCAGGGGAATGGGACTAAGGCAAAATTGGTTTCAATGAATGAGGACAGATGGCCTCCTTCTGTACTATGTACTGTCATGATTCTAAATTGCCAAACAAATATGTTAGGATACAATAGCAAAATGCTAACACTGTTGTTATCCCCACAGACTCGGACAGACATGCTGAATGTAAATAGAACATAGAACATAGAACATAGAACATTACAGCGCAGTACAGGCCCTTCGGCCCTCAATGTTGCGCCGACCTGTGAAACCAATCTGAAGCCCATCTAACCTAAACTATTCCATTATCATCCATATGTTTATCCAATGCTTCAGGATTATGTCTCAGGTTTTCCCTGAACCTTTGGTTACGTCAATAATCACTGAAGGCAACAACATATTCCATTGTGTGTGTCCATGTTATGTTGATGTTGATGACAGTAGATGTTAAAATGTTAGACATCATTTGTGCAGTTTGGTTTTGATCACAGACAGACAAGACTGTTCATGCTTTTATGTAGACTTAGGTTTCTGGAAATGAAAGATTTAACAATAGGTTTCATCACCACAGCCCTTAGATTGCTCAAAGCTTCAAACCAAAAATCTTTTTGAGAGGGCAAGTATTATTGTGTATTACTGAGGCTTCAAGAATAACTATCGGGTCACAGTCAGTTCAAAGTCATCCTGTACAATTCAGAGTCCAACAAGGCCAACTTTCTCTAACAATCTTTTTTCGATCATTCTTTTATAATGAAAATGTGTTAGCACATCATGGCATCGATCCCATTGCCCTAAATTACCTAAGCCATTCAATTCAAGACAAACAAATGCAACAAGGTGGATTTTTTTAAATGAACAAATTCTCTGAGATGAATGTCCTGGATGTTAGCCAAAGTCAACTTCACAAGGACGTGCTGTTCTTCGTGCCCAAACAAAGAAGATAACATACTGTTCATCATCACCCACAACTGTGCTTTCTGCACAGGTATGTTTATCTATAACAGCAGGGCGTCAGCTCTTACTCATTTTTCATATCTCCCTGGGAACTGGAACACAGCAGAGACCAGGAATTATGTTGACTCCCCAAACAGTGGGAGAGATGAGCGGCATACAAAATAGGCAGAACTGCAAAGATTTGTTTTAATGGGAATTCATCCTGAGAAGGAGAACTGCACTGAAGTTTAAGACCTTAACAAAGAGGAGCAAGAGTAGGTAATTCACTTCCTAGAGCATATGCCACACATTCAATAAGATTCTAGCTCAACCACGCCTGGGCCTCAACTCCTTTTTTGTGCCACTTAAACATTGCCCTCAACTCCCCAATTTTTCAAAAATCCGTCTACCTGCCTTTTAAATGCTATCAGTGATCTAGCCTCCACAATTCTGTGGGATAGAGAGTTACAGACTTTCACTCTGGGAGAAGAAACTCTTTCATATCTCAGTTTTAGTCAAGAGTGTCCTTATTCTGTAAATATGTCCCTTCTTTTGGAATTTCCCCACAAGTCTCAAACAGCCTCTCAATATCATAGAATCCCTACAGCGTGGTACCAGGCCCTTCGGCCCAACAAGTCCACATCAACCCTCAGAGCATTCCACCCAGAACCCATCCCCCTAATCTACACATCCCTGAACACTATTGGCACTAGCCTGCACATCTTTGGACTGTGGGAGGAAACCAGAGCACCCGGAGAAAACCCACACAGATACGAGGAGAATGTGCAAACTCCAAACAGACAGTCAACCAAGGGTGGAATCGAACCCAGGTCCCTGGTGCTGTGAGGCAGCAGCGCTAACCACTGAGCCACCGTGCCGCCCAGAACCATGTCAACCATGTCAAGCCCCCTCAGAATCTTTCCTATTTCACTGAAACGTAGAAACATGAACACAGAAAATAGAAGTAGGAATAGGCCATTCGGCCCTTTGAGCCTGCTCCACCATTCATCATGGCCATAGCTGATCATCCAGCTCAATAGCTTGGTCCCATTTGTCCCTCATATGCTTTGATCTCTTCAGTAAGATCCTCTTTCTTTTAAACTCGAGAGAATAAAGGCCTAACCTGTTTGTCTGTTCTTGATAAGTCAACACCTCCATCCCAGAAATCCATTTAGTAAATATCTTTTCAAATTCTTCCAATGTCAGCATATCCTTTCTTAAATGCAGGGACCAAAATATAGTGCCCCAGGTCTAGCCTCAGCAATACCGTACAGATGTAATAAAGCTTCCCTATTTTTAATCTCCAACTACCTAACAATAATAATCAAAATTCCATTTGTTTTCTTAATTATTAATTGCACAGGCATACTTTTTTTTTCTGTTTCATTTACAGGGACATCCAGATCCCTCTTTACTGCTCCATTTTGGAGTTTCCCTCCAAGTTTGAATGTTATATCCTCAAAGAAGTCTCGCAAATTTGTAAAATATGATTTCCCTTTCGCAGAACTATGTTGACCCTGTGATCTCCTTTTCTAAACATCCTAAATGCACTGCTTGCATTTTTCCAATGACAAATGCTAGACTCACTGGCCTGTATTTGCCTGATTTCAGTTTCACTCCCTTCTTGAATAGGGGCATCGCTTTAGTGGATTTCTGATCTGTTAGAGCCCTTCCAGAAATCCAACAATTCTGCAATATTTTGACCGATGCCTCCACTATTTCTGTACTCACTTCCTTAACCCTTGGAAGCAGATTCTGGCAATTTTGTCTGCCTCTAGTCCCATTAGTTTATTAAAACTGAGTAACTCATGATAAGGACTGGTATAAGATCTTCCCTCCCCTTAGCTCTAAATATATTTGGAATGTTTATTGTGTCCTCCACCATGAAGATCATGGGAAATATTAGTTTAAATTATCTGTCATTTTTCATAATCAATTCACTGTCCATCCTCCAAGGGAGCCAATGTTACTTTAGCTACTCTTTTTCTTTTTATAATCTGTAGAAGCTCTTGTTATTTATATTTACATTTTGTGCCAATTTACTTTCATAATAAATTTTCTATCTCTTTATTCTCTTTTCAGATATCTGCTGCTGGTTCCTAAAATAATTTCCAATCCTCGGTCCTACTGCTGGTTTGTGCTGTATGGTACCTCTTAGATTTTGATTGGATATTCTCCATCACTGTCTTCGTTAACCAGAGATAGCTCATCCTTCTCATCAAGTCATTCTTTCTGACTGCAATACTTTTTTGCTGAGTGTTGAGAAATATCTGCTTCGATTTCTGCTACTTGTCATCCACTGACTTTACCCTTATTCCGTTTTCCCAGCTTGCTTGAGATAATTTCTTCTTCATTCCTCTATAATTGCTCTTATTTAAGTTGAGGAGACTGGTTTAAGACCCAAGTTGCTCTCCCTCAAACTGCATTTGAAATTCTACCATGCTATGAACACTGCCCCTATAGGATCCTTAACTATGAGATGTCCGAACAACTATGTCTCATTACACATTACTGGATGTAAAATAGCCTGTTTCTGGGTAGGTCCTGCAATGTACTGCTCTAAGTAACAGTCCCTGATGCACTCTACAAAGTCATCTTCCATGCCAGAACTGACCATGTGATTTATCTAGTTAATATACAGATTAAAATCACCCATTGAATTTTAGTGCCTTTCTTACACTCTTCCAGTATTTTCTAATTTATACTTTGGCCCATTGTGAGTCAACTCTTGCAGGGCCTATCGACAACTCCAACCTATGACTTCTTTCTCTTGCTATTCCTTATTTCCACCAAAACTGATTCCTCATTCATAATCTGTTGTATTATGTCACTACTCACCATCACACTAACACCTCCCTTAATTAACAAGGCTACATTACCTCCTTTTCCTTTTCATTCTTCCGAGTAGTTGAATACTTTTGAATACTGAGTACCCAGTCTATGTCTTTCTAACAGCTAAATAAAAACTGAAAGAACTGCGGATTCTGTAAATCAGAGGCAAAATTAGGAATTGCTGGAAAAGCTCAGCAGGTCTGGCAGCATCTGTGGAGAGAAGTCAGAGTTAACATTTTGGGTTAGTGACCCTTCCTCAGAATCCCTGATGTTGACAGAGAAGTAGCCTCCAGGACCAGTGGGTTTTGGGTTATCTTGTGATCATAGAGTTTATGTGTAAGCAAGGTAAACCGTGGTGCACCAAGGTTTCAGTTAGAAACTTCTGGGCTTGTGTTTCTGTAAGCGTGGGAAAAGTCTATAGTTTGTAAAAAGGGTTTTTTTTTTATTTGAGTTTGGAGCAGTTCTTGTCTTGTTTGTGAGGATGAATGTGTAAAGCCTTGTTCTGAGAAAGGGATAATGCAATAAAAATAGATTATCTTGAAGTAAGGAATTTAGTAATAGTCCCAGCCCAGAAATAGTTGGATAAAATCCTGAAGAAGTTATTTGAAGCTGGGAAGGTTTAAGCTTGGGTGTATTAAATCTTGAGAAAAAACAATCAGGTTTGGCAGACTGGAAGTCAAAATCACAGTCAAATTAAGCTTATTGAAGTATTAGAGAAAGATTATTTCAGGTGTGAGTATTACGCAAAGGATACTTTTGGGATATGCATAGAGGTGTTTTTGGGATCTGTAAAGGAGTGTTTGGGATTAATGGGATTTGATTTGTTGTTAAAAAGCCAAAAAGCAACTTTGCGTAGATATAGTAGGAACTGCAGATGCTGGAGAATCTGAGATAACAAGGTGTAGAGCTGGATGAACACAGCAGGCCAAGCAGCATCAGAGGAGCAGGAAGGCTGACGTTTCAGGCCTAGACCCTTCTTCAGAAATGGGGGAGGGAAAAGGGGTTCTGAAATAAATAGGGAGAGAGTGGGAGGTGGATAGAAGATGGACAGAGGAGAAGTTAGGTGGAGAGGAGACAGACAGGTCAAAGAGGCAGGGATGGAGCTGGTAAAGGTGAGTGTAGGTGGGGAGTTAGGGAGGAGATAGGTCAGTCCAGGGAGGATGGACAGGTCAAGGGGGCGGGATGAGGTTAGTAAGTAGGAGATGGGGGTGGGGCTTGAGGTGGGAGGAGGGGATAGGTGGGAGGAAGGACAGGTTAGGGAGGCGGGGACAAGTGGGCTGGTTTTGGGATGTGGTTGGGGGAGGGGAGATTTTGAAGCTTGTGAAGTCCACATTGATACCATTGGGCTGCAGGGTTCCCAAGCGGAATATGAGTTGCTGTTCCTGCAACCTTCGGGTGGCATCATTGTGGCACTGCAGGAGGCCCAGGATGGACATGTTGTCTGAGGAATGGGAGGGGGAGTTGAAATGGTTCACGACTGGGAGGTGCAGTTGTTTAGTGCGAACCGAGCGTAGGTGTTCTGCAAAGCGGTCCCCAAGCCTCCGCTTGGTTTCCCCGATGTAGAGGAGGGCACAACGGGAACAGCGGATGCAGTATACCACGTTAGCAGATGTGCAGGTGAACATCTGCTTGATGTGGAAGGTTTTCTTGGGGCCTGGGATGGGGGTGAGGGGGGAGGTGTAGGGACAGGTGTAGCACTTCCTGCGGTTGCAGGGAAAAGTGCCGGTTGTGGTGGGGCTGGAGGGGAGTGTGGAGAGACTGGTCCCTCCGGAAAGGATGATGCGTTGGATCCGGAGGTTGGTGGGGTGGTACGTGAGAACGAGGGGGATTCTGTTTTGGTTGTTATTGCTGGGAGGGGGTGTGAGGGATGAGTTGCGGGAAATGTGGGAGACACGGTCGAGCGCGTTCTCGACCACTGAGGGGGGGAGGTTGTGGTCCTTGAAAAACGAGGACATCTGAGATGTACGGGAGTGGAATGCCTCATCCTGGGAGCAGATGCGGCGGAGATGAAGGAATTGGGAATAAGGGATGGCATTTTTGCAGGAAGGTGGGTGGGAGGAGGTGTATTCTAGGTAGCTGTGGGAGTTGGTGGGCTTGAAATGAATATCGGTTTCTAGGTGGTTGCCAGAGATGGAGACAGAGAGGTCCAGGAAGGAGAGAGAGGTATCAGAGATGGTCCAGGTGAACTTAAGGTTGGGGTGGAAGGTGTTGGTGAAATGGATGAACTGTTCGAGCTCCTCATGGGAGCACGAGGCGGCGCCGATACAGTCATCAATGTAACGGAGGAAGAGGTGGGGTTTAGGGCCGGTGTAGGTACGGAAGAGGGATTGTTCCACGTAACCTACAAAGAGGCAGGCATAGCTTGGGCCCATGCGGGTAGCCATGGCCACCCCTTTGTCTGTAGGAAGTGGGAGGAATTGAAAGAGAAGTTGTTGAGGGTGAGGACGAGTTCGGCTAAGCGGATGAGGGTGTCAGTGGAGGGGGACTGGTCGGGCCTGCGGGACAGGAAGAAGCAGAGGGCCTTTAGGCCATCTGTATGGGAAATGCAGGTGTATAGGGACGTCCATGGTAAAGATGAGGTATTGGGGACCGGGGAATTGGAAGTTCTGGAGGAGGTGGAGGGTGTGGGTGGTGTCATGGACGTAGGTAGGGAGTTCCTGGACCAAGGGGGAGAAAATGGAGTCGAGATAGGTGGAGATAAGTTTGGTGGCGCAGGAGCAGGCGGAGACAATGGGTCGACCAGGGCAGTCAGGTTTGTGGATTTTGGGAAGGAGATAGAAGCGGGCGGTGCGGGGAACGATGAGGTTGGAGGCTGTGGGTGGGAGGTCACCTGAGGTGATGAGGTTGTGGATGAGGTTGTACTCATGTTTCAGTGACAGATTACCTCACTGAAACCAATACAAAACAAAATATGACCTAACATACCAGATTTCAGTCTGGGATCTGTCTTATCCGGTAATAGTATGATTTGAGATCATAGTAATTGCTTATTCTGGTTCTAATGACTGCTGCACTCTTCTTCATATATTTTCTACACCTTCCCATCACATGTTGATTATCATTTACCTCTTCATCGCACTGCATTTCTGCTTCTCATTTCTTATTGATATTTTTAAACTTCCCTTCAAGTGAAGGCCCGTCCCCCAGTTAGTGTAAAACCTTATCTACAACCCTAATTATACAACTCACTGTTCCCAGCAAGGTTCAAATGAAGCCCATCCAAGTGGATCAGCTCTCTCTGTCCCCAGTACCTGTGCCAGTGCTTGGCATCCAATTCTCCCACAACAACTCTTGGCCACTCTCCGTGTACAGTCTACAGTTTCCTCTGGGTGCTCCGGTTTCCTCCCACAGTCCAAAGATGTGCAGGCTAGGTGGATTGGCCATGCTAAATTGCCCCATAGTGTTCAGGGATGTGTAGATTAGGTGGGAATGGGTCTGGGTGGGATGCTCTGTGGGCCAGTGTGGACTTGTTGGGCTGAAGGGCCTGTTTCCACACTGTAGGGGTTCTATGATGATTCTCTATGATGATTCATATTCTTCACTTCACACAACCACTTACTGTATTGAACCTCCAGTCCAACTTGTTAGGGTCGGGCATCACTTTAAACTTAGAATCAGTAAGTAATAGAACTCTACAGCATGGAAACAGGCCCTTCGGTCCAACTCGTCCATGCCAACCAGAAATCCTAAATTAATCTAGTCCCATTTGCCAGCATTTGGCCCATATTGCTCTAAACCCTTCCTATTCATGTACCCATCCAGATGCCTTTTAAATGTTGTAATTTAGCAACCTCCATCACTTTCTCTGGCAGCTCGTTCCATACACACACCACCCTCTGCATGAAAAAGTTGCCCCTCACGTCCCTTTTAAATCTTTCCCCTTTCACCTTAAACCTATGCCCTCTTTTGCACTCTGCTTCACTGGGGAAAAGAACTTGGCTATTCACCACATCCATGCTCTTTATGATTTTATAGACTTCTACAAGGCCACCCGTCAGCCTCCAACGCTCTACGGAAAATATCCCCAGACTATTCAGCCTCTCCCTATAGTTCAAATCCTCTGACCCTGGCAACATCCTTGTAAATTTTTTCTGAACACTTTCAAGTTTCATAACATCCTTCCTATAGCAGGGAGACCAGAATTACACACAGTATTCCAAAAGTGGCCCAACCAAAGTCCTGTACAGCCACAAAGTGACCTCCCAACTCCTATAATCAATGCACTGACCAATAATGGCCAGTATACCAAATGCCTTCTTCACTGTCCTGTCTACCTGCAGCTCTACTTTCAAGGAACTATGAACCTGCACTCCAAGATCTCTTTGTTCAGCAACATTCCTCACGGTTTTACCATTAAGTGTATAAGTCCTGCCCTGATTTGCCTTTCAAAATTGTAGCACCTCACATTTGTCTAAATTAAACTCCATCTGCCACTCCTCAGCCCACCACCCATCTGATCAAGGTCCTGTTGTACTCTGAGGTAATCTTCTTCGCTGTCCACTACACCATCAATTTTGGTGTCATCTGCAAACTTACTAACCATAACTCCTATGTTCACATCCAAATCACTTATATAAATGACAAAAAATAGCGGACACAGCACTGATCCTTGTGGTACACCACTGGTCACAGGCCTCCAGTCTGAAAAGCAACCCTCAACCACCACCCTTTGACTCCTACCTTCCAGCTAGTTCTGTATCCAAATGGCTAGTACTCCCTGTATTCCATGCGATCTAACTTCGCTAACCAGTCTACTATGAGGAACCTTGTTGAATGCATTCCTGAAGTCCTTCTAGATCATATCCACCCCTGTGCCATCATCAATCCTCTTTGTTACTTCTTCAAAAAACTCAATTAAGTTAGTGAGATACGATTTCCCATGCACAAAGCCATGTTTACTATCTATAATCAGTCCTTACTTTTCCAAATACATGTATGTTCTGTCCCTCAGGATCCCCTCCAACAACTTGCTTACCACTGATGTCAGGCTTACCTATCTAAAGTTCCCTGGCTTTTCCTTACCACCTTTCTTAAATATTGGCGCCATATTAGTCAACCTCCAGTCTTCCAGCACCTCACCTGTGGCTAGACACAGAGGGACTAGAGTGAACCCTTATGACATGTACAGAGTTTGATGTGACAATCATCATCAATCTCCCTGCATGTGGGGAAATGTGGGTGCAGTAGGTATGTGACATTCACATCCCTGAAGTAAGGAATGACTGTTCTAAGAACTAACAGAATCTCGATCTGCAACAAAGAATCAGGGGGACAGACAGCAAATTGGAATGAAGTCACAATCAGATCAGCCAGGATGTTATTGAATGATGGAGCATACCTGAGGGGCAAGTGGCCTGCTCCTGCTCATATTTCTTCATAAATCTCTGACACACTTGGAGTACTGTGCACAGGTTTGGTCTCTGTAGGAGGATATACCTGCATTTAAAGCAGTTTAGCCATGATTTAATAGCTTGATTTCATATAATTCCTACAGTGTGGAAACAGGCCCTTCGGCCCAACAAATCCACACCAACCCTCAGAGCATCCCACCCAGTCCCGCTCCTCAATAATCCACCAAATCTACAATCCCTGAACACTACAGGCAATTTAGCATGGTCAATCCACCTAGCCTGCACATCTTTGGACTGTGGGAGGAAACCGGAGCACCTGGAGGAAACCCACGCAGACACAGGGAGAATGTGCAAACTCCATACAGAAAATTATCCGAGGGGGAATATCAAACCTGGGCCCCTGGCGCTGTGAGGCAGCAGTGCTAACCACTGAGCCACCATGCCACATTTCTAGGATGCCCTATGATGAGGTTTGAATAATTGGGTCAAGACTGTCTGCAATTTAGAAAAATAAGTGTTTGATGCCATTTGTAGTTAACTATACATGTTACCCCAAATAACATCTATCACAGGTACTCAGGTTCCTTTTAAGTTAGATATCTGAGGTTTATTGACAATACCAGGTACTTACAAGGCTACAATGTCAAGGTTACATACATAAGTTCCAGATGACTAGAAGGAGGCTAATGTTGTTCCATTGTTTAAGAAAGGTAGCAATGACAAGACAGGGCACTACAGGCCAGTGAGCCTGACATTAGTGGCTCCTACCACTAACAGACAGGATACTGACAGACAGGATCAACCAACCTTTGGATAGTCAAGGTCTGATTAGGGATAGTCAGCATGGATTTGTGCATGGGGAGTCATGTCTGACAAATCTTCTAGCGTTTTTCAAAGAGGTAACCAAGAGGATGGATGAGGGTAGAGCAGTGAACATTGTCTATATGGACCTTAGTAAGGCCTTTGACAAGGTCCCGCACGGCAGGCTAGTCATGAAGGTTAGGTCGCATGGGATCCAGGGAGAGCTCGCTAATTGGATTCAAAATTGGCTCAATGGTAGGAAGCGGAGGGTGATTGATGAAAGTTGTTTCTCAGACTGGAGGCCTGTGACTATTGGTGTGCCACAGGGGTCGGTGCTGGGACCTTCGATCTTGATTTGAATGCACAAGGCAAGATTAGTAAGTTTGTGGATGATACAAAATCAGGAAGTAATGTTGATAGCAAAAAAGGTTATCAAAAATTACAGAGGGATCTTGATCAGATGGGGAAGTGGGCTGAGGACTGGCAAATGCAATTCAATACAGTTAAGTGTGAGGTGTTGCACTTTGGAAAGTCAAACCAAGGTAGGACTGATACAGTAAATGATAAGGTCCTGAGGAGTGTTGTGGAACAGAGGGACCTAGGAGTTCAAGTACATTGTTCATTGAAAGCGGCATCACAGGTAGACATGATGGTGAAGAAGGCATTTAGCATGCTGGCCTTCATTGGTCAAGGCATTGAGTGTCGCAGGTGGGACGTTATGTTAGAGTTGTATAAGTCATTGGTGAGGCCTTACTTGGAGTATTGTGTACAGTTTTGGTCACCCTGTTATAGGAAAGACACAGTTAAACTGGAAAGTGTGCAAATAAAATTTACAATGGATGCTGCCAGGACTTGCAGGCCTGAGTTATAGGGAGAGGTTGGCTAGCATATGACTTTATTCCTTTGAATGTAAGAGAATGATGGGTGACCTTATTGAGGTGTATAAAATCAAGAGGAGCATAGATAGGATGAATGCATCTAGTCTTCTTCCCAGGGATGGGGAATTGAAAATTAGAGGGCATCAGTTTAAGATGAGAGGGGAAAGATTTAAGAAGAACCTGAGGGGCAACTTCTTCATGGACAGAGTGGTGTGTATGTGAAATGGACTGCCAGAGAAAGTGGTTGAGGCAGGTACAATAGCAACATTTAAAAAACATTTGGATAGATACATGGATGGGAAGGATTTAGAGGGATATGGACCAAATGAGGGCAATTGGAATTAGCTGAGTGGGCACCATGGTCAGCATGGACCAGTTTGGGCTGAAGTGCCTGTTTCCATGCTGTATTACTGTAAGAGTAAGAGATGAGAGAGAGAGAGATAATCTAGGTTCTATGCTTATTGATATTGCTGTATATTACGCATATACGATTGACTGGTGAAACTTGTTCTATCACACAGACAGAGAGAGAGAAAGAGAGAGAGACTGAAGGTGAAGTCCATACCCGTGTACAGGAACATCTCATTTTATGATTTATTGTTACTGCCTTAAAGGTACAGACTTATCTGGTCTGGAATCTTTGCCATTATACGCACATCCCCCTGCCTTTTCCTTTAATGAATGGGAGCCCTATTCTGATAATGTGTACAAAGTGAATATATTTAATTGACTCTTTACATTCAGATTATGCCTTGCTGAATGTGCAGCATAACCCGATATAGTTCTTATACACTCTCATGACTTGGTGGTGTAGATTCTCTCTGTGGTACGTAGGTGGATGCCTATCATTTGTTATAGATATGTGGCTGTTGTCTGGCATGATGTCTTCAGTATTTGAGTCATCATCTTGTGTGATACATTGTTGATGAGACATAATTTGCGTATTGGTCTATTTCGTCACAGGACTTGACCATTGCACATTACAATGTCACATAACCTTGGCTGAACAGAACAAGTTAGTATATCTTTCCACAAACATGTATTTATACAAAGTCTTCAGCTCATATACTTTTTCTTGGTTCATGTTGGGATAACTGTCTGCTTGCTCCTTGATCATGCTCTTCTACCATTTTCTTCCTTCTTTCCAATGATGAGTTGACAGCATATGTTAGGATGGTGTTATGATTTCATTGATGGTACTATTGAACAAGTCTGATCCCAAATTAAAATCTGGCACAATTAATCATAAGTTTTTTTTAAAAAAAGATTACTTAAAATGACAGTCATTCACTGAAATTTACTCAAATGAAGTTTAGAGTTTCTTTCAAAAAAAAGCATGGAACTTTATAACATAAAAGGTGGAGAAAAACAAGGTATCTAGAGATAGAACAGTTTTTAGAAGTCCTAAAGCAACAAGCAAACAGGTGGCACCACAGGTGGATAGGGTGGTGAAGAAGTCATTTAGCATGCTGACCTTCATCAGTCGAGGCACTGAGTGTAGGAGTTGGGATGTTATGTTAGAGTTATATAAGTCATTGGTGAGGCCATTATCAATTCCCATCATCACTTTCCAGCAATTCAAATCCAGAGAAATTACATCTCTATCCAATCTTGAAGTGGAAGTGAACTGATTCTCTCCATGTTTAGGAGGAAGGGTCACCGGACCCGAAATGTTAACTCTGTTTTCTCCTCCACAGATACTGCCAGACCTGCTGAGCTTTTCCAGCAACTTTGTTTTTGTTCCTGATTCTCTCCAGTTTTTCCTGTCAACTGTGGTGAATACATGAATACTCACAGTACTGAGAGCCTAGATTTTCTCAGCTTCTAATAACCTGCATATTTTAAACCAAACAATCCTGGTGTGGAAATTTCATAAACTAAACTTTTACACAGAGATAAATATGCTTTACCTGAATTGCCCGATACTTCTTTTAAGTAGGAAAATTTTATTTGCTTCTGATGCCAGTTAGATTTAACCAAACTGCTCCATAATGTTCAATTTCTAGTTTTCAATCCTTGATTATTCTGAACGAAAAGCAAGCTAATGACTTTAAAGTTTACTCTTTCCCATTGTAAACAACAGTTCCTACTATCATTGTTAAAAACAATTTTCCATTCACACTTCAGTCTGACACATACTGGATTAGGAGTGTCTGATCTAGTTTTTGTTTAAAAGACCTTCAGACAGTAACCGATGCCATATGCCACTAATTTAAAATCCAGACTCTAAAATTTATACCAGACACTTTTCATCACAGTGGTTAGAGGGTATGAAGGATGAACTGTGTGAATCTGTCTCTTAAACCTGAAGGTTGCTGATAAGAATAAAATATTGCCTAGAGGGGCAGCACATTGATTAATCACCAAGGAACATGTGTACTAGCAACGGAATCTCTGAAATAAATTTAAATAAATAATAAGAAATTGCCAAAAAAACCCTTAAAAGATGAAAAAATGTATGAGTAAAGGGAAGAAAACACTGTTAAATAGGTCATTTTTTATTTTTATAATTGGATGTGCATTTAAAAAAAACAGAGGTGAACACGCATTGTTAGAATGTATCATTGGATGGTTGAAGTCAATAGACACTGTCGAGAATTAACATAGCTATCCAAAAATTCAGGCAGAGATAGTAGGAACTGCAGATGCTGGAGAATCCGAGACAACAAGGTGCAGGGCTGGATGAACACAGCAGGCCAAGCAGCATCATAGGAGCAGAGAGGCTGATGTTTCAGGCCTTGACCCTTCGTCTGAAAAGGGGGAGGGGAAGGGGGTTTTGAAATAAATAGGGAGAGAGTGGGAGGCGGATAGAAGAGGGATAGAGGAGAGGATAGGTGGAGAGGAAACAAACAGGTCGAAGAGGCAGGGATGGAGCCAGTAAAGGTGAATGTAGGTGGGGAGTTAGGGAGGGGATAGGTCAGTCCAGGGAGGACGGACAGGTCAAGGGGGCGGGATGAGGTTGGTAGGCAGGAGATGGGGGTGCAGCTTGAGGTGGGAGGAGGGGATAGGTGGGAGGAAGAACAGGTTAGGGAGGTGGGGACAAGCTGGACTGGTTTTGGGATGCGGTAGGGGAAGGGGAGATTTTGAAGCTTGTGAAATCTACATTGATACCATTGGGCTGCAGGGTTCCCAAGCGGAATATGAGTTGCTGTTCCTGCAACCTTCGGGTGGCATCGTTGTGGCACTGCAGGAGACCCAGGATGGACATGTCGTCTGAGGAATGGGAGAGGGAGTTGAAATGGCTCGCGACTGGGAGGTGCAGTTGTTTATTGCGAACCGAGCGTAGGTGTTCTGCAAAGCGGTCCCCAAGCCTCCGCTTGGTTTCCCCGATGTAGAGGAAGCCACACCGGGTACAGCGGATGCAGTATACCATCTTGGCAGATGTGCAGGTGAACATCTGCTTGATGTGGAAAGTCTTCTTGGGGCCTGGGATGGGGGTGAGGGAGGAGGTATGGGGGCAGGTGTAGCACTTCCTGCGGTTGCAGGGAAAAGTGCCGGCTGTGGTGGGGCAGGAGGGGAGTGTGGAGCGGACAAGGGAGTCACGGAGAGAGTGGTCCCTCCAGAAAGCAGATAAGGGTGGGGAGGGAAAGATGTCTTTGGTGGTGGGGTCGGATTGCAGATGGCGGAAGTGTCGGAGGATGATGCGTTGGATCCGGAGGTTGGTGGGGTGGTACGTGAGGACGAGGGGGATTCTTTTTTGGTTCTTATTGCTTGGACGGGGTGTGAGGGATGAGTTGCGGGAGATGTGGGAGACTCGGTTGAGGGCGTTCTCGACCACTGAGGGGGGGAAGTTACGGTCCTTGAAAAACGAGGACAACTGAGATGTACGGGAGTGGAATGCCTCATCCTGGGAGCAGATGCGGCGGAGGCGAAGGAATTGGGAATAGGGGATAGCATTTTTGCAGGAAGGTGGGTGGGAGGAGGAGTATTCTAGGTAGCTGTGGGAGTCGGTGGGCTTGAAATGAATATCGGTTTCTAGGTGGTTGCCCGATATGGAGACAGAGAGGTCCAGGAAGGGGAGAGAGGTGTTAGAGATGGTCCAGGTAAACTTAAGGTTGGGGTGGAAGGTGTTAGTGAAGTGTATGAACTGTTCGAGCTCCTCGTGGGAGCACGAGGCAGCGCCGATACAGTCATCAATGTAACGGAGGAAGAGGTGGGGTTTAGGGCCGGTGTAGGTACGGAAGAGGGATTGTTCCACGTAACCTACAAAGAGGCAGGCGTAGCTTGGGCCCATGCGGGTACCCATGGCTACCCCCTTTGTCTGTAGGAAGTGGGAGGAATTGAAAGAGAAGTTGTTGAGTGTGAGGACGAGTTCGGCTAAGCGGATGAGGGTGTCAGTGGAGGGGGACTGGTCGGGCCTGCGGGACAGGAAGAAGCGGAGGGCCTTAAGGCCATCTGCATGGGGAATGCAGGTGTAGAGG
>NC_063341.1:63610273-63622362 GCF_021869965.1 Rhincodon typus | reverse complement strand
CCCCTTATCTGCTTTCCGGAGGGACCACTCTCTCCGTGACTCCCTTGTCCACTCCACACTCCCCTCCTGCCCCACCACAGCCGGCACTTTTCCCTGCAACCGCAGGAAGTGCTACACATGCCCCCATACCTCCTCCCTCACCCCCATCCCAGGCCCCAAGAAGACTTTCCACATCAAGCAGATGTTCACCTGCACATCTGCCAAGATGGTATACTGCATCCGCTGTACCCGGTGTGGCTTCCTCTACATCGGGGAAACCAAGCGGAGGCTTGGGGACCGCTTTGCAGAACACCTACGCTCGGTTCGCAATAAACAACTGCACCTTCCAGTCGCGAACCATTTCAACTCCCCCTCCCATTCCTCAGACAACATGTCCATCCTGGGCGTCCTACAGTGCCACAACGATGCCACCCGAAGGTTGCAGGAACAGCAACTCATATTCCGCTTGGGAACCCTGCAGCCCAATGGTATCAATGTGGATTTCACAAGCTTCAAAATCTCCCCTCCCCCTATCGCATCCCAAAACCAGTCCAGCTCGTCCCTGCCTCCTTAACCTGTTCTTCCTCCCACCTATCCCCTCCTCCCACCTCAAGCCGCACCTCCATCTCCTACCGACTAACCTCATTCCGCCCCCTTGACCTGTCCGTCCTCCCTGGACTGACCTATCCCCTCCCTAACTCCCCACCTACACTCACCTTTACTGGCTCCATCCCCGCCTCTTCGACCTGTTTGTTTCCTCTCCACCTATCCTCTGCTCTATCCATCTTCTATCCGCCTCCCACTCTCTCCCTATTTATTTCAGAACCCCCTTCCCCTCACCCTTTTCTGATGAAGGGTCTCGGCCCGAAACGTCAGCCTTTCTGCTCCTATGATGCTGTTGGCGTCCTGTGTTCATCCAGCCCTGCACCTTGTTGTCTCGGATTCTCCAGCATCTGCAGTTCTGAGGAAGGGTCACTGGATCCAAAACGTTAACTCTGTTTTTTCCTTCACAGATGCTGCCAGATCTGCTGAGCTTCTCCAGCATCTTTGTTTTTGTTCCTGATTTACAGCATCCGCAGTTCTTTCGGTTTTTATTTAGTAATCCAGGGACTTGGATAATGTTCTTGGGATCTGGGTTTGATCCTTGCATGGCAGGGAAAGGAACGTGCCATCCTCATCTTGCTCCAGAACCACAACAGTGTGGTTGACTGTTAACTGCTTTCCGAAACAGCCACTCAGATCCAGGGCTACAAATGCTAGCTTAGCCGACGATGTTCATGTCGCATGAGCGAATATTTAAAAATCCAAAATTCCTTCATGAGGCATGCAAAGGGGCAATGAATGATTATTTTGGATGGAAACAGTGTGCAGGGATATGGGTGAAGGCAGGAGTTTGGCACTGTGGGACAGAAGCGAGGGGCTAAAAGGCCTCCTTCTGTGCTCAAACAATTCCTGTAGTGAGTCGTAAAAAAACTTGAGGTCAAATATTGTACCTAGGTTCACCTTATTTGATTCAAGCTCATACAGTTACCAGGAGAGGAATGGAATTGATGACTTAGTTTACAGTGATTTGGTTACATGACTAATACTCAAGTATCAGAAACTGTTTCAGCTTAACAAACTAATCCCTCTGAAAATGTCATCAATACTTGCAGCTTAATAACAACATTGACAACTTGCATTTATCTAAGGTAGTAAAACAACCCCTGGTACTGTAGATAATTGTTATCAAAAAAATTGTGACACTGAGTCTCATCAGGAGGTACTCAGGCAGATAACCAAAAGCTTGATCAAAGAGGTTCATTTTAAAGGGGGAAAAAGTGATAGAGAATTTTAGGGAATTTCAGAGTTTAAGGTCACAAATATTTTTAAAATCGGAACTAAAGTGTGCCCGCTTTGAAGCAAATGGAATTTAACGTTTAATTTCCTTTGGTAATTTATAATTTAACACCTTATGTACACTGTTGAAATGATTACACTTTCAGTTAGTAAAGAATGGATTTTATTGGAACTCATCAACTCAATAAGCATTTGCTGACGAGGCAAAATTAAACTTTTTGATGGACGACTTTGAAATGGTTGCTTGAAGCTGCAGTTACAGCTAACGAATATTGCTTAACCATGATTTCACCAGATTGTGTTTCAAATGGCTGCATTGGATTGCAACAATGTGCCTGGATGTGCGAGAATTGGAGGGGCAGAGGATCCACATAGAAGGGAGAGCTAGTTGAATGCAGTTACATTGGCTCCCCGTGGCACACCCCAGTTGATATTCTGTCTGAGTGAAGTTAATAAACTGAATGCTGAGTGCAGAGTATAAAGGCAAATCAGTATTACACTTTTCACTGAGCAAGGGCCATAACAATGTCATGTTTGTTTTGCACTCTGAATCACAACTTGCCATTCAGTTAAGGATACCTTAAGAGCTGAGTGCCTGCTGTGGCTTAGTGGGTAACATATTCGTCTCCAGATTAAAAAGCTCTGGGGTCAGGTCCCACTCCCAACATCAAACTTGATACTGAAGAGCAGTATCAGGGGAGTACTGCACTGTCAGAGGTACTGTCTTTTGGATGAGAAATTAAACTGACGTTCCATCCTCCTGGCCAGCTGAATGCAAAAGGCTCTGTGGCACCATTTTGAAGAACGACAGGGAATTTCTGCCTGGTTACTTGCTAATATTTATCCTTCAATCAACATTACACAAGGCAATAAACAGAGTATCATGTTGCTGCTTGTCGATGTTTGCTGATAACTGCCAAGTTACCACAGTCAAAACAGTTCAAAAGGTATTTCATTAGCTCTAAAGCGCTTTGAAAAATCCAGTGGCCATGAAAAGCCCTCCTTCATGGAGCAGATGCTGTCCTTTGCTGTCTTGCAACGTCTGTCTAAAGTTCAAAACTTCCTCCTTTGAAGTCTTTATTATTCCCTCTGTTCTACATTAACATGTTGTATATGGTATGTTGTAACAGGTTATGGACATTTATTGAAGCTGGTAAACAAGTGTAATTTAGAAGGTAGTGTTATAGTAACCTGCCTCCGAGTACTGCCTTCCAGCAGTTGTCCCATTCGAGTGGTATGGTGAATTAGAGAGAAATTGGCATACAGACAGAGGCAGCGGGGACATGAGTAAACCTTAGCAATTGTTTCGTAGAACACCTACGTTCTGTCTGCAAAAATGATCCTGAACTTCCATTTGCCTGCCACTTCAACACACCATTGTGTTCCCTCACCAACATCTCTGTCTCAGGCTTGCTGCAGTGCTCCAGCAAAGCTCAGTGCAAACTGGAAGAACAGCATTTCGTTTCTGCCTGGGGACCCAGCAGCCTTCAGGACTTAATATCCAGTTCAATAATTTTAGAGTCTGAGCACCTCCTCCCATGTCCTTCCCCCAATCTCCACACATGAGGCCTTACCATCACATGGGTTGCTACAAAAACAAAGTTGCTGGAAAAGCTCAGCAGGTCTGGCAGCATCTGTGAAGGAAAAAACAGAGTTAACGTTTTGGGTCTGGTGACCCTTCCTCAGGACATAAAGATGTCATGGAAGGGAAAGGGAGGAGTAAGAGTTGGACCAGGTGAAGGTGAGAGTGGGATGGAAATTGGAAGCGAAATTGATAAATTTTTCCAATTCCCCACAAGAGAGGGAAGCAGTACTGATGTTGTCATCGATGCATTGGAGAAAGGGTTGTGGGTGGGGGCTGGAGTAGGGCTGGAATAAGGAATGTTCCACATAATCCACAAAGAGACAGGCATACCTGGGACCCATGCACGTACCCATGGCCACACCCTTGACCTGAAGAAAGTAGGAGGAGTTAAACAAGAATTTTAAAATGAGGACGAGCTCAGCCAGGCAGAGAAGGCTGGTGCTGGATGGGGACAGTTCAGTCCTTTTTACCAGGAAGAATCTGCTAGAGTTTAAATGAGTAAGAGGCAACTCGAAGCATAAGATTCTGAAGGGCCTTGACAGGGTGGATGTGACGAGGAAGTTCTCTCTTATTGGAAAACCTAAAATTGGGTTACCACTTAAGAATAAGAAGTTATCCATTTAAGACAGAGATACAGAATTTTTCTTTTCCAATGGAGGGTTATAAGTTTTCAAAGCTCTCTTCCTCAAAAGGAAGTGGGAGGAGATTCACTGAATATTTTTAAGTGGAGACTGGAGGGTTTGAGCAGTAGGGAAAGGCTCTTACAGGCTGGGGCTTTTCTCCCTGGTGTGTCAGAGGCTGACGGCTGCCCTTATAGATGTTTATAAAAGGATAGGGTGAATAGGCAAGGTCTTTTCCCCAGGGGAGGGGAGTCCAGAATTAAACAGCATAGGTTTAAGGTGAAGGGGGAAAGATTTAAAAGGGACCTAAGGGGCAACTTTTTCACACAGGGGGGTGGTGCGTGTATAGAACAAACTGCCAGAGGAGGTGGTGGAGACGAGTACAAGTACAATACTTAAAAGGCATCTGGATGGGTATATGAATAGGAAAGGGTTTAGTGGGATAATGGCCAAATGCTGGCAAATAGGACTTGGCATGGACAAGTTGGACCGAGAGGTCTGTTTCTGTGCCATACAGCTCTGTGACTATATGACTGTATGACTCGACGTCCTGATTGGTCAAGCCCTTGGAAATTTTGAGAAGGTAGCCAGATAGGTATCATAACCTGGCCCTGACAGGGCTTGAGCTGACCTCACTCTCTCTCCGACCTAGAGGCACATGGGGACATGACAAAGACCAGAGCAGTTTGCCCTCTGACCAGAGAGGGAGAGAATCAACCCGTGAAGAGAGAGGAATGGACTAAGGAGTTTGACAAACTGGTGAAAGCTTGAGTATCTGGAAGTTCCTAAAGAATTGGACAGTTGGAAATAGAGTTGCTAAGATTGCAAAGCTTAGTTCTTACCTGCGTTGTCTTCAAATAAAGTTGCGACTGTTCCACTTACAGTTGGTTTGAGTGTGTAGTCCTTTCCCTGTTACACACAGTGGTACCTGGGTCAATTCATTACCCCTGAGTGAGTTTGCAGGGTCCTAGAGACATCCTGTACCGGACAACAGTAGTGGGGAGTGGTTGGAATCTCATACAAGCCTATAAAATTCTAACAAGACAGATTAGATTAGATGCAGGACAATGGTGAGGGATTCCAAAACCAGGGGTTATAGTTTAAGGATAAGAGGTAAATCTTTTGGGACTGAGATAAGGAGAAATTTCCTACCTAGAGAGAGGTGAGCATATGGAATTCACTACAGCAGAAAGTGGTTAAGGCCAAAACATGATGTGCTTTCAAGAAGGAGGTGGATATAGCTCTTGTGGCTAAAAGGATCAAGGCATATGGTGGGGGGAAGGGTGGGATTAGGGTATTGAGCTCATTGATCAACCATGGTTATAATGAATGGTGGAGCACACTCGAAGGGTTGAATAGTCTATTCCAGCTCCTATCTTCTATGTTTCTATGTCGTGGTAAATGTAATTATATACATCAATGTACAAATTTTAACTATGGAAAATAAGCTTACATGGGGTAGATATACAAGATAATGGTCTGAAAGAATTAATGTCAAAGACTGCATTAAGCTCCACCCCATATGATGATGTCATACACTCAGGGTGGAGACGTGGAGGGAATAGCTCTGGATGTCAAACAAATCCGATGCATCATCTGTGTCTCTGAATAGTGTCAGTAACAATGGCAAGTGTAGTTTGTACCAAGTACTATCATACAATAAATTACTTCTTGTGAAGGCAAAACCTTCTTCTTGTTAAGATTCACTTCTTGTTGTTGTTCTTACTCAGTAGACTAAATATGCTGTAAGAGGAATGGCATCAACACCCTTCTATCCACAAATACCACACAATTAAAATACTTTACATAGGAACCAAATCATAGAATCATAGAAACCCTACAGTGTGGAAACCTACCCTCAGAGCATCCCACCCAGACCCATTCCCCATAACCCACCTAATCTACACACCCCTGAACACTATGGGCAATTTAGCATGGCCAATCCATCTAGCCTGCACATCTTTGGACTGTGGGAGGAAACTGGAGCACCCGGAGGAAACCATGCAAACACGGGGAAGAATGTGCAAACCCCACACAGACAGTCACCCGAGGCTGGAATCAAACCCAGGTTTTTGGCGCTGTGAGACAGCAGTGCTGACCCACTGAGCCACTGTGACGCCCCAAACTGGCATTCCCTGACTGGGAATCGAACCTGGGCCGCCATGGTGAGAGTGCCGAATCCTAACTCCTACACTACGAGGGAACACACTCAGTTTGTTCCTCTATCAGTTGTTCTCTCTGAATATCTTATTATATTATCCTATCTGATACCTTTTATACTGCACGGAATAACATTGTTTCCCTTCTTTTAAAGTTTTAGATTTTGTTAAATAGTAATGGTATGTGACTGTTGGTTTTCCCATGTATTTGCCCTCAAAAATGGAGATGTCCTGCTTTTCAGGGGCAAAATGGACCATATCCACCTGCAAGTCCTATTCCCCTAATAAAGCCTCATGTTTACAATTTTAATAAATTCTTCCTCACCACCACCCTCTCATCCTCAAGGTTTTCATGCTGGATCTCTCTCTGTCATCACAACCTCAAAAGTCTTCTGTCTATCTTCTTCTTTAGACTCTGTCTGTCTTAACTATTAAATTATCCATTTTGTCACCTTAATTCTGCTTCATGACTTTTCTAGTGTTTAAACTCTATAGAAAGTACTACTCTGCCCCATGATTTCCCCTACTGTCACCCAGCCTTGTGCCATTCATTAGCTGAAGCAGCAAGGCCTGTGAGCTGTAAGGGTTTTTTTAAAAATTACTTATCGCCTTTTCTCAGGCCATTCAGCCCATTGAGGCTGTGCTGCCGTTCAATGACATGCTGTCATTTGATACAGTGGCCAAAATAGATCCTCTATTGTTCCTATCAGGTAGATAGCCCCCATCATCTTATAAATAATGTTTCAATCTCAAACATATATTTCTCCTCCTGTGATCTCTTTTCTGGGCTCTGCAACCATATAAACCAACATACTTCTGTCAAGAGGCATTAATTAGTAACAGAAATTTATGACCTTTAATAATAAGACCTGATCAAGTAAGAACTTGTGATACTGGAGGGAAATCAGCACTTTTAGCGAGTATGCTGAAAAGAGATGAGATAGGTATGACCTTGTGAGCTAGAGAACACATTGAGCATTATTATCATTGATACAATGAGTGCTATATTCAATTTATTTGGTGTCTAAGAGCAGATTACGAATTAAAACAGACCACAATTCACTGGCAAACCATTTCAAGATATGCACTAAGTGGATAATGACCCATAATCACATTGACTCCCCACTATCCAGACTCAAATAGTCTTGCAGAATCTATGGGACATAATATCAAAGCAATTCTCATTGAGCTGAGTAAGAATGCATGATCTTTGCGTTACATTGCTGCATTTCTGTGCAGCACCATTGGAAAACGAATTATCATCCCTGACACAACACATGCTTGGAGGGCAGGTATGAATAATTTTTCTGAACAATCAATTGTCTAACCCTCTGAGACAAAAGACTTCTGAATGACAGAGGAGCATGAAAGAGATAAAAGACAAGCAGGCAGGTAGAGAACTTCTGAAACCGCACACTGGACTGAGATTGAGAGTAAGAAATATAAAACAAATACTTGGATACAAAAAAGATTTCTAAAATATGCAAGCAGCCTAGGTCATATAAAGTCATTACTGATCATAGCACTTCATTGCAAAGAGACCCTCAGACCAATATATAGTACACGATTCCCAAAAGCTGTGAGGAAAAACAATGATGATGATTATTATTGTACAGTAATGTTGACAGTCAGCAACCAGCAGCAAATTAACCAAGTTGTCAAGCAAGTGTGCTAGAGAATAGTGCGTATGTCTCCCCATTTCCTGCCTGCTAATGATGAAATCATTTTGTCAGCTGGAAGGGAATACTGCAATTCAATCTGCCTTTCCTTCCCAGAGTTGGAGGATGTGTTGTGGTAACTGTCACAATCAATACTCAATGGGAAAACAAAAGGCAGAAGCCCAATGGTTTGTACAGCTTCCTGTCCATCACGGGAGTCAGCAAAGAAAAAGAAAGGATACTACCGTATTTCTCTGGAGGAAACCTAGTTCTGTACATATCTTCAATTTGAAATATGTGCTAATCAGAAAGTGCTGAAGTGCATTTCATAGTTTCAGAAGAAGAGGTTTTGTCAGCAAACATGCAGGTCACCGTGGCTGTTCCAGATGTCTTCTAAAAACAGAACTTGCACCCCACCCCCCCATCCCAGTTAAGTTATTTGAATCTGTAAAGAACTGGCATGCTGCAATAAGAGAAGCTCTGTTTTCTGAATAATTTTGAGCTCCAGTTTGAACTTGCTGTCTGTTAGTATAAGTTGCCATTCGCTTTTAAATTTGCAGGGACACAGCAATGTAATACAGTTGAAGAATAATTAGAACCATGTGTCGAAATGAGGAAATGATTGACTGAAAGTTACCAGTAGTAACTGTGCTAGCTGGCTCCAGCATTGTCTGTATTAAAACATCCAAGGCACATTATAACGTCACCAAAACTGAACAACACATTCGTCACTGATTGCTGACCAATTTAGATCCAAACCTCTTGTAAACACATAGCTAACTGTAGCTGATTCTCAAGAACATCAGTATCAAATGAGAAAGTAACAAAACAGGTTACAGGACATAATTTCAGAGCAGTAAACAATCAAATGCCTAATGTTAACTGCAGGTTTTGGAAAAGATACCCAATACATTTCTAGCACAAATTCGTGTTCGAAATTAATTGAGTTGGACGGGAACCATTTGTGTCAGTAGACATTTCATTAATTTTAATTTACAAGTTAATTTTAAGATACAAGGACAAGTGTCTCTGTCTTATCAGATTGAATCCTAGGCTGAAGAAACAGAAGTTACAGACAACAGAGATGAAACTATATGGTCCAGGTGGTATAACTCTCAATATTAAAGACATGCTGCAAGCGACTCTGCGTGACAAAAAAATAGGAGAGTCGAGAATGTATAACCTGCATGCAAATCTTGATCTCAACAAGCTTGAGGTTACAGAGCTATTCAACTAATTCCAAGCGATAGTATATAGATCAAAAGAAACCAAGATATTCAAACCCTACTCAGAAAGAACAACTGATGGAGGAACACAACCAGAATAAATAATCAGTGTTAGCATGAGGGATTTATTTCAACAGGAAGGAATTCTGCAATGACATAACGGCGATGGAAACGTTTTTGATTCCTAACATATTGAAAAATCTTCCGATGACAGAATTTAGCACAGTTTGCCGGAAGAAACAAACGCTAACAAGTATTCGCAGAACAATCCATTCAAAGTTATTGAGGAATCTTTACTTGAAGTTGTAAAGACTGTGAAACAGTCCACAGAACAAAATGTTACAGCAAATTTGAATTTAATGTCAGGTAACATAGCAAGACAACTTCCAAAGGAACATTTCAATTCTTTGTCTTCCAAATCAAAAGTGATCAGTGCCAGTCATAGAGATAATGTTCAGTAAGCAGCAATCTTGAAGTACTGTGACTGAAGATTGGAAAATGGCTTGTGCAACAGTGTGACAACTGCAGACGGCAAGTTAAGACATTCAACCTAATCAGCAATTTGAAGTGTACAATTTACACACTTCAACACAAATCTATCACAGGTTAGGAAGAATGATTTGTTTGCACAAAACAAAGATGATCTGCACATAACTCCATGGAAGTCAGACTAACATCCATAGATTAACAACACTTTTCAAGAGAAGAAATTACATGATTCTGAAATCCAACATATTGCAAAAATGAAAGTACTTGACCTCCAAACAGCCATAATTTCCATATGGAAATGCACAAGAGTAAAATCCTTGTGAATTTGTGATGAGGCCACTACCTCTGTGGGAACTATTCCTGTGTGAACACCATTCAGTGGGATTAAGGATCATTCAGATAAGCAAATGGACCAACCATCTGGGTTAGCAGGAATGAGAAAACTTCCAAGAAATAAGAAGTCCTCCAATGAACAGATAGTATTCAGGCCATTGGAATGAAGGTCAGTAGTCCTCAAAACAAAGAGTCTTCCAGGGTCAAAAGTAACATATCCTGGGAGGATAGTGAAACCTCCTGGTGACCTGAATTCATGAAGTCAGAGATTTGTTAAGAGGAGATGTGAGGTAAATGTAATTATATACATGTATGTACAAATAGAAACTATAGGCAAAGGCTTTTGGGAGAGATATTGCAAATGGTAATGGTCCTGAAAGGATTAATCTTGGAGATGGCATCAAGCTTGATCTAATCTAATGATGTCATCCAATTTAGGTTGGGAAATTGGGAGAATAACTCAAGAGGATGGATGTGTCATTGAGGTTACAATGTAGTTGTACCCAAATGTTATATTCACTCAACAACATCTTATTAAGAAGAGCCTCTTGTTAAGGCTCACTTGTTCCTCTACCATTGTAAGCCAAATAGAAACTTAGACATAGTTTTGAGTTGAATTAGATTTGAGGTCTTCCAGACTTTGTAGCCTCAGTCTAAATTATTATTCTGTCTCTTGCAACTGTGTCTTGAAGTCTAATCTCAATAATGAAATGCTCAATGTGAGAACTCTCATTTATACTTCCTTGCCTTCCCTTTCTGGTCTTTCTGCCCTTTCATAAAGCTATCCCAGATTTCTTTAGGGATATCCAACTGTACTCCCTGAGCCTTCTTTTGCTCCCAACAGAGTCTTCTTCACTAAGGCCTTTGTTCTTTTTCTCTAAATGTGGCTGGCTTTTCTCTCTTTTCCTAGCCCACATTCTTTCCCCTATGCCTCTTACCAGCTTCTTGAAGTAGGTTTGTTTTTGGAGTGCTGGGTATGTCCTGGTGTTGTTTCCATGGTTTGCTGCAATCTCTCTCATCACATTCCAGCTGCTAACAGATTCTGCTTCTTCTTAAAGCGGTAATACTCATAAAAAGGTTAGATGGGCTTCAGATTGGTTTCACAGGTCGGCGCAACATCGAGGGCTGAAGGGCCTGTACTGCGCTGTAATGTTCTATGTTCTATGTTCTAATGGTAGATTCACTTTTCTTCAAAAAATTATTTCTTCTGGTTCTTTTGGAATTTTTGTCTTGTGGTGGGGATCTCTGCATATGAACATATGAACTAGGAGCAGGTCACTTGGCCCCTCAAGCCTGCTCTGCCAATTGATAAGGTATTGGTAATCAAATCTCTCCACATTTCTATCTATCCTAATAACCTCTCACACACTTTGTTTATCATTAATCTACCTACCTCTAGAGTCAGAGTTATACAGCACAGAAACAGATCCTTCAGTCAAACTGGTCCGTGCTGACCAGATATCATAAATTAATCTAGTCCCATTTGCCAGCATTTGGCCCATATCCCTCTAAACCCTTCCTATTCATATACCGACCCAGATGCCTTTTAAAGTTGTGATTGTACCTGCTTCAACTTCCTCCTTTGGCATCTCCATTCATGACTCCCCAGTTACTGAAGCGGCCTGTTTTTATACAGCAAGACCCAGATAACATCCAAGTTTGGGCTGGTACATTGCAAGCCACAATTGCATCACACAAGTGCCAGGCAATCTTCAACAAGGGAGAATCTAACCATTTTTCAGTGATGTGTTCAATGACATTACTATTGCCAAACCTCCCGCTAATGACACTGTGGTCATAACCATTGACCAGAAATCAAATTGGACTAGTCACATAACTTCTGTGACCACAAGAGCAGATCAGTGGCTAGGAATTCTGCAGTGAGTAACTCAGGCCTTCCCTGTTAATGCCAATCCACCTATCTACTAGGCTCCAGTAAGCTTGTCCACTTGTCTGGATGGGCACAGCTACAAATACACACTGAACTCAACACTATCCAGGACAAAGCAACCTACTCGATTAATACCCTATCCATGATCTTCAATATTCACTCCATTCAACACAAATACACATTGCATTAATATGTGTAATCTACACGGTAACTCACTAAGCTGCCTTAACAGCTCCTTCCAAACCTGAAATCTGTACTACATCGGGGAAACCAAGCGGAGACTCGGGGACCGCTTTGCAGAACACCTACG
>NC_063341.1:63574883-63609873 GCF_021869965.1 Rhincodon typus | reverse complement strand
AACCATTTCAACTCCCCCTCCCATTCCTCAGACGACATGTCCATCCTGGGCCTCCTGCAGTGCCACAATGATGCCACCCGAAGGTTGCAGGAACAGCAACTCATATTCCGCTTGGGAACCCTGCAGCCCAATGGTATCAATGTGGATTTCACAAGTTTCAAAATCTCCCCTCCCCCCACCGCATCCCAAAACCAGTCCAACTCGTCCCTGCCTCCCTAACCTGTTCTTCCTCCCACCTATCCCCTCCTCCCACCTCAAGCCGCACCTCCATCTCCTACCGACCTCATCCCGCCCCCTTGACCTGTCCGTCCTCCCTGGACTGACCTATCCCCTTCCTAACTCCCTACCTACACTCACCTTTCCTGGCCCCATCCCCGCCTCTTCGACCTGTTTGTTTCCTCTCCACCTATCCTCTCCTCTATCCCTCTTCTATCCGCCTCCCACTCTCTCCCTATTTATTTCAAAACCCCCTTCCCCTCCCCCTTTTCTGATGAAGGGTCTAGGCCCGAAACATCAGCCTCTCTGCTCCTATGATGCTGCTTGGCCTGCTGTGTTCATCCAGCCCTGCACCTTGTTGTCTCGGATTCTCCAGCATCTGCAGTTCCTACTATATCTGTACTCCCTAGTTAGGCAGGAGAAGACTGGCATCACTATATCCTCCAAGAATGCCTTCAAACCACTCACCATCCTGACGTCAAACTATATCATCATTCCTCCACTGTCATGGGCTCAAAATCATGGAATTTGCTGCCTATGCTGCTCTGTGTACAGTTTTGGTTTCCTTATTTAGGGAAGGTTATAAATGCATTGAAAGTGAGTCAGAGGAGTTATACTAAATTGATTCCTGGAATAAATAAGTTTTCACATGAGGATAAGTTGTGTAGACTGTACTTGTTTCTACTGAGGTTTAGAGGCGTGAGGGGTGACTTGAGATGTCTATGATTCTTAGTGGCCTTGACAAAGTGGACATGGAAAGGATGTTTCCTCTTGTTGGTTAATCTAAAACTAAGGAGCATTGATTTAAAATTAGAGATTGCCTGCTCAGGAAGAGCTGAAGAGAAGTCTCTGTTGGATGTGAGATTTTGGTACTCTCTCTGTCTCTGAAAACCATGGAGGCAGGGTCATTGAATATCATTAACATAGACATGCATAGATTCTTGCTGGACAGGGGAATCAAGAGTAATAATAGGGTGCATAAGAATGTGGAAGTTGAAGCACAAACAAATCAGCTATAATCTTATTGAATGGCGATGCAGGGTATAGGGGCTGATGGGTCTCTTCAGTTCCAATTTGATATGGTCATTTATAAGAGCTAGAATTCCAACCAGAACTTCCCAACCAGAGGGCTCATGAGGTGAGATTTTGGGGTTGTTAGCTCTGAGGCAACAATGACTGTCATGGAGTTTAGACTGATATCTGACAGTCATGAAGCCTCGTGTTTTCTATGATGGGCATAACCTAATGGACTTTCAGATTGCTCCTTCAAAAAAAGCCAGTAAAATAGTAGGTGTTAGGTTTTGTTTGTGGAAAGCCTATTTCTTCAATAATCACGATCATCTCGTATCAATAATTGTGACCATAATGAATTAATAATCTGAACTGCTTTAAAAAATTTTTCATGGGATATGAGTATCGCTGGCAAGGCTAGAACTTATTGCCCATTCCTAATTTTCCTTTTGAACAGTTAAGAATTGACCACTCACGTGTTGCTGTGGGTTTGGAATCATCATTGACTTCAGAAAGAAAGGAGGAGAACATGCCCCCACCTACATCAAAGGAACTGAGGTTGAGAGGGTGGAGATCATCAAGTTCCTCGCAGTGACAATAACTGACAACCTCTCTTGGACTTCCCATGTAGACACAACAGCCAAGAAGGCACAACAATGCTTCTTCTTCCTCAGGCAGATCAGGAATTTGGCATGTCTATAGAGACCCTTAAAAACTTCTACAGATGCACCATTGGAAACGTACTATCTGGGTGTATAACAGCCTGGTATGGCAACTGCCCTGCCCAGGACCGTAAGAAACTACAGAAGGTGGTGTGCATAGCCCAGACCATCATGGAAGTCAACCTTCCACCCACAGACTCCATTTATACGGCATGTTGATGCGGAAAGGCGGCCAACATCATCAAAGACCCGTCGCACCCCGGTAATGACCTCCTACAACTTCTTCTGTCAGGCAGAAGATACAGAAGCCAGAACACATGCACCAGCAGGTTCAGGAACAGCTTCTTCCCAACCGTTATTAGACTGATGAATGGACTCTATAGCCTCAAATAACGCTGATCTTGCTAACATTGATCTCATCTAGTGCACACCCTGTGCAATGTAATCTCCATGCCTCTGTCTAAGATTTTTTAGAACCTTTGATCTGTACATCCTTGCTTACTATAATCTGCCTGTACTGGTCATCAACAAAACTTTTCACTGTACTCCGGTAACATGACAATAAATCAATCAATCAATCAATTTGGCCAGATTTGGTAAGGATCAACGATTCCCTTCCCCAAAGGACAGTTGTGAACCTGGTGGGTTTTTACAATAATCATTTGTGGCTATTATTTAATTCCAGACTTGATTTATTGAATTAAAATTACGCACCTGCCTTGGTGAAATTTGAACCCATGTCCTCAGAACATTAACCTGGGTTCTGGATTACTAGTCTAATGATATGATCATTATCATTACACCACTATCTCCTCTATTGTGTCAATAATGAGTATCCTCATATCAATCCTTAGAGTCCAATTACATTAACAATCAGGCTGCTTTTACATTAATAATGAGGTACCTTCTACATTAATGATCAGCGTCCTATTTAAGATTCAGGATATTCTTATATTCCTAATTCGATTTTTATTATATTGATAATCAGGATATATTAATAACCTGCTTCCAATTGCTTTAAGAATTAATTCCCCAGTACTTCAATAATACATAAATTATTGCATTTAATAATCAGGATGCAAAAATATTAATTATCAGAAGTATTTATGAAAGTGTTGGTCATAAATTAACAGACCATATTGCCTAAATAATGTAAGTTAAAACTTTATGATTCGCTTTAAAACTTGCTAAATTGTTGAGAAAAATCCAGTTCATAATTGTTATTCCTGATCTTTAAAATAGGAAAGCTAGTTTGGAATAATTCTACATTGCAAATTTTTTGAGAAAAAGTCATCAGTATTTGAATTGTAAAAGTTAGAATCAATTTGTGAAGGTCTTGTGCCACACTGGGTAGTGTTCCTGCCTCTGCGCTTGAAGCTCCATGTTGAAGTAACACTCCAAGGCTAGTACATTCATAATGTGGCCAAAGTGGATACGTTAACGCACATCAATGACAGACGTTAAGAATGGGAGAGATTCTTGATCAGCAACGTGATGGCAAGAGAATAGGAGCTTCGACTATTACCACTCATTTTTAACAAATGTTAAAGTGCACGTTAATGCAGCAACTCAGACTCCTTTGAAAACCAGTTGGCAGGATGGCTGATGTCGATCAGATAGGTGCCAACAGCAGGCCATTTGATCCGTGTTCTGGCTGGTTGGATTTGGGTTTCCTTGCCATACCAATGGTGGAAGTCATGGCACTGCAGACCCAACCTTTGGCTAGAGAACCGAAGAAGAAATTCAGTTTATAAATTGCTTTTCAATGAAGCTACTCCACGCTCACAACATGGCTATTACAGTAATCATTCAACTCAGATTAATGCAATATTTTACAGTTATCGGAATTCCTTCAGTACACACTGTTCAAACAAAAACAAACTTTGTGTGGAATTAAGTTAATCATATTAATTTCTTCCACAGTTGTTCACACAGAAAAGATTTCCTCAGCAAATGGGGAAACAACAAAACAGATTGAAAATGGAAATGTTTGAGAAGTAGACAGAGTAAAGTTATTGCTGAGGAACGGGAACTTAGTGATGACAATTTCCTATGTAGATGGAAATGAATCCAACCATTTCCTCAGAGCAGGAAGAGTGGGAGGAGTGATGTAACAACACAGGTCCTGGAGGGCAGAACATTTATGGACCACTTCAGCATGGTGACAGCATAGGAGGGATAGGCCTCTCACAGAAATTGACACTGATTCTTCTTCATGAGCTAAGAACATATATGATCTCTAAACCTTTGATAAGTTTGAAATCACATAGTCAAATAGCATGTTTCTTTTTATTCATTCATGACACAAGAGCATCACTGGCTCGGCCAGCATTTATTGCCCATCCCTAATTGTCCAGAGGGCAGTTAAGAGTCAGCCACATTGCAAGAGTCAGCCACATTGCTGGGAAGTTTGCTCATGCTGTTGGGAAGGTATTGAATGGATCTGGCAGGGGGGTGGGCCACAGAGTACATGTAATGTTGAGAAACACTTCGCTTGTTGAGTCAAACTGTGGCATCACAGAGCCAGCCTTACACTCACACTGAATGGGCAGGGAGCAGAGGGATACAGATCCTTGGAAAATAGGTGACAGGTTTAAATAGAGGATCTGGATCGGCGCAGGCTTGGAGAGCTGAGGCGCCTGTTCCTGTGCTGTAATTTTCTTTGTTTTTTGTTCTTGAGTACCACAGTGAATTTAGATATCAGGTTCAGGAACTGAGTACACCTGACTCAGGAGACTGCACTATCAGTTTAACAGAAAGAAATTAAACTGCACAGTCTTAATAACTAGATGAAGCCTTGAGGATCGGAATAGATTTACTTTGTGAAAGGAATGTAAATGAAGGCAGTGCTATTAGGCCATGGATTAGACAGAAGGGTGTGGACATTGAATAGTTTGTCTTGGCTATCTTATATGTTATTATGAATGTCATAAAGAGCTGTTTGTTCAGTGTAACAGCCTTGGAATATTGATGTTGGGTGCGGTAGATTAGCTCAAGTCACTGTAAATTCTCGGTTGTATTGTCCATACATCACAGGATCTCGAAGCCTAGTTACTGATGATGGTTATACAACCCACACTTGGGTATCTCCCTGTAGCTACATTGGTGTGGTTGGTGTTCATTCCCTGTTCTATAAATGTACACACATACTCAACATCAATGTGGGATAAATAATCAAAGTTGTGGAACTTGTTGATCAGACTTCAGGGCAATGACATTCTTCAGTGGGTTAGGTGGCCAAGTAACTTTCTCATTACTGTTGAGCCTGATATTGCATGCCCATGTGGTATTGTCCATGTGATTGTTTTGTTTGTCTGCACCCTGCCCCTTAGCCTTCGAACCCCACAATGTGAGCATGTGGCCATTCCTCATTTTCCATAGCTTTAATTTTAATTTTAATATTAATCTGCTTTCCACATCCAATCTTTTTCTCAAAACAGTTCGTCCTTATCTGATCTGATTTTACTCAGGAAGAAAAGCATAAAAGTTCAGGCGAGCAAAAAAGTCAGGGTTTGAACCCCAGCAAAAACATTTCAAGCTTGTTTTTCCTTTGTTACAATATTGGTAAACATATGGTGTATCAATTTTCAACTTACATCTGATTTTAATTAGTGCGATCGTCACGGGCTGAAATAATTTTTGAAAGAGGACAAATACAAATGTGAAAACACTGCTGTGATCATTTGACCACAGATTGACACAAATCCAGGAAGCCAAAAGAAGTAATTGAATAGAGAAAATTGGCAGCATTGGGATTACTATGCTATCTAAAGATTGAAACCAGCCAACTGAGTCAATGTCAAGGAAACTTGCATCTCCTGTTTAATTTCACTCTCGTATGGTAAATTACACATATTGGACAAAGGATAACCTACAATTGTCAGTTTGGAAGGACAAAACAACAGTCTCAGGAATGTGTCAGAGATAGTAGGAACTGCCGATGCTGGAGAATCTGAGATAACAAGGTGTAGAGCTGGATGAACACAGCAGGCCAAGCAGCATCAGAGGAACAGGAAAGCTGATGTTTCGGGCCTAGACCCTTCCTCAGAAATTTCTGAAGAAGGGTCTAGGCCCGAAACGTCAGCCTTCCTGCTCCTCTGATGCTGCTTGGCCTGCTGTGCTCATCCAGCTCTACACCTTGTTATCTCAGTCTCAGGAATGTACTGCATTGATCATAGAATCCCTACAGTGTGGAAACAGGCCCTTTGGCCCAACAAGTCCGCACTGACCCAACCCCCTATAAACCACCTAATATCCACACTATGGGCAATTTAGCATGGCCAATCCACCTGGCCTACATATCTTTAGACTGTGGGAGGAAACCGGAGGAAACCTACACAGACACAGGGAGAATGTGCAAACTCCACACAGACAGTCACCCAGGGGTGGAATCGAACCCGGGTGCCTGGCGCTGTGAAGCAGCAGTGCTAACCACTGAGCCACCATGCCACCCCTTTGACAGTTGCTTTGAGCAGCAAATGAGAGAAATAGAAATATGAATTGATAACAGCAAGGATACTGAAAGCTTCTCTCTCTCTGTGTTTCTCTCAACCCCCAAAACTAGCACCTGTTGAAAAAGGCAACTAGGAAAACAACCATTCACTGACAAATTGAGAATATCTGCAAACTTCACCATTGCTGAAGAAACAGAATAACAGGTAAATAGTCAGGACTCAGATTATTCTTATAACCGAATGATGCTAAGAGCTTGAAGCAGAAGCTGCCTCTTCTGACCTGCCTATACTGTACCACCCTCCCCAACTGACAGATGCTTATTTTTAAACTTATTACTTGTGTTTATATGTGTGTTTGATATGTTTTTATTACTGGCAGGGAGAAGGGTGGGTCAGTTAATAAATAAATTCTGTTCTTTTCCCCCTCAAGAAACCCTCATAATTTAGATCTAGTTAGTGATTAATTGAAGCATGATAGCATGCTAAAAAAAAGTAGAAATATTTGTTGATACTAACTTAAAATGTGTTTTTACAGAGCAGCCACCTTCCATGATGGAAATTTGTGTTATTAAAAGTCCCTAAATGTTGTTAGGGGGCAACTTCCTACTTCAAAGGGAAGAATCCTTTGCTAAAGCCATTTAGGAAATTAGGGGCCTTCTAGATATGACAACCACCTAGCTTAACCACAACAACAGCCTCTGCAAAGGACATCCAAGTGGACTATTTAGATTATTGGGAGACATCGATGATAAATGTATCTCCTTTAAGATCCTGACCTATTCACCCAATTTCTCCACCTTTATTGAGCAAGCAGATGGTGGAACATTTAACAGGGAGTGCGGATGGGAGAAGGTCCGACTAAATGAATGTCAAAGCTTTACATTAATTTGTCTTATTTTTAAAAATCCACACGTTGTATGTTGGGTCATGTAAAATAAATTAAACTTAGCAATTGTATTTGATGTTTCTGAAAGTTGTCAATTTTTTTCTTCAAAGAAGAGGACAAAACTACCCCAAGGAAATGTAGGAATTTCCATAGTTATTTGTAAAAAGAAAGTGACAGAGGTGATGTTAGTCTGAGGGAAAGTCAGAAAATAATAAGTCCAGCTTCTGGTATCATAATCATTGGAGACTATTATTGATAGGAAAATATTTCACTGAGATCAGACTTCCTTTTTGCCTGTCAGATCAACACAAAGGGAAGACACTGATTGAAGAAAGGGAACTTTCTGATGATGATTACCATGACTGTAACCTATCTATTTCATCAGTTTATGAAGAATTCACTGGGAGGCTTAGTGTGATGACACAAGGCCTTGGTAGGCCAGGACATTCCTATAGCAATGCAGCATGACATGATGGCTGGACAGGGCTGTATGTGCTTACTAACTGACAGTAAATCTAAAACGAATGGCAGAAAAAGGATTCCTGAACTATTTATAAAGCATTTCTCAAATCTGTCAGAAATAAAGAATGCAACTTCCCATAATTGGAGACTGACTCAGGGGAAAAGCCAAAGCTTGTCTATTTTAGATGATGCATTTGATTACATTCATTCATTTGCATAAACAATTGTATGCGTAAGTTTGAATGTTGATTTAAACTGATTACAGACGTCCCTGGACAGTGGGATTTGACCAGCGTTGAACTGAAAATAATAAAGAACAACAGATGCAACCATAACAGATATTTTTCTCTTTTTTCTATTTTTCTTCTTCTTTTCTCTTTACTTCTCCCTTTTTAAAATTTTTTTTCATTTTATTTAACTTACCTTGTGGAGAGAGCTGAGTCATGGAGGTGATGGCAGTAGTATCTGGAGTGTGGCAGCACTTAGGGTTGGGGCAGGACTTTGGCACTTGGCAGCTGGTGAGTCGGACGGAACTTGAGTGCTCGACAGCATTGCAGCATCATCAAGGTCCAGACCAGTTGGCAGGTGAGCTCATGTGGGACCCTCACAGTGGGGGGCAAGATGGCAGCTCAGGGGAGAGATTAATCCCAGTGTGGGGGAGACATAGAACATAGAACATAGAACATAGAACAGTACAGCTAAGTACAGGCCCTTTGGCCCACGATATTGTGCCAACCTATTATCTTACTAAGATAAAACTACCCTGCATACCCTACATTATACTATCATCCATGTGCCTATCCAAGAGTCGCTTAAAAGTCTGTAATGTATCTGACTCCACTACCACTGCCAGCAGCGCATTCCACACGCTCACCACTCTGTGTAAAGAGCATCGAGCCTTTGTGGGGAAATCGCAGCACAGAGCATCTGCAGGTCTGTGGCTAAAGAAGCAATATAATGCTGTACTTTTACCTTCCAACTTTCTTTTTCCACTTTATACTAAGAACTGTAATATTGTACTTTTAGATTTATTTCTTTATTTTTCTACTTTGTACCTAAGATGGTGCCGGGAATGACGACATTGTAAACTTTTCACTCTTCTCCTGTATCCCTGTAATTGTGTGCATGTGACAATAAACCTAATTCTAATTCTAATGTAGCAATGAGGGGTAGGGGCTAGTAGTCTTTATGAATGTTTTATAAATGAAGCTGCATTGAATGGTCTTCTTCCTCCATTATTATCTTTTGACTTAAATTATTGAGTATAGTAGCAGACTTTGTTCCCTGTCTTTTACCCTCAATTCATTCTGAATGTGGAAGCCATTTAACCTGATGCACAGTCATGGATCGGCTAAAGGGCTATTCATGTGCCTTTCTACACGATGATGGATCAGAGCCCCAAAGTACAATGGGAATTTTTTAAAAATTATTGTTTTTGTTTAGAAAGAGGACTACGACGGAGAGAAAAAAAGTGTATGTAAATTCAAAACTGTCTGACAAAGTCAGTAGGGGACATAGAACGTCAAATCTCAAGAATTTCAGGGAAAATTCAAATTAAGAGAGATATATGTAACAGAAAGGAATAACAGTTGGTAGATTGTTTAAAACACCCCACCACAGTGGAAAGCCACTCCTTACAAACATTATTTTTATACTTTTTCCTTCCAGGAAAATATTAATAAAAGGGTTAAAACTGTCTGCAAACCTGGTCTATGTATGCTAGTGGAAGATGTGCTAATGGAAGAAGGTGTGCTAATGAACTGAGCTCTGTGTGTATTAGTTTCACTTTGAGTGTGCCGTGATAGTCACAGTCAAAGAGCCCCAGTCAACCTTGCGCTGCAGGTAAAAACAGCTTCTTACAATGAGTGCTAGAATACAAGTAACTGACAAACCAGGCAGACAGAGAGAAGACTGGAAAGAGTGTCTCACTGACTGCTGGCAAGTAACCATTATCAGAATGAAACAAGACAAAAGGACTTCAACTAATATACAAAAAGCCAAGAATCCCAAAACAGACTGTTCAACTAATAACAGTCCACTAGCTACGTTTCAAGAACAACTCAAGAGCACGATCCATATATTTTTAACCTCTATCTTTTTTTGGCACACTTGGTCTATGTGTATGTGTTTTGCATTATTAATTATTTCCTTCTCTGACTCCACATTCTGCAATGGCCTTCCATTATATGTGGCCATAAAAAAATTTCACACCATTTAGTTGCTACCCTTGAACTAATAATCAGAGTTCAGTTGTGTCAATAATCAGGATCCGATTAAATTAGTAATGAGAATACTTTTACAAGAATAAGACCATAAGATACAGGAGTAGACTTAGGCCATTTTGGTCCATCAAGTCTGCTCCACCATTGGCTGATATGTTTCTCAACCCCATTCTCCTGTCTTATCCCCCTAACCCTTAATCCATTTATTAATTGAGAACCTATCTATCACAGAACATAGAACATAGAACAGTACAGTTGTGCCAAACATGACGTCAAATTGAACCAATCCCTTCTGCCTGCCCTTGGTCCATATCCTTTCATTCCTTGCATATTCATGTGCTTATCTAAAAGTCCCTTAAATGCCTCTATTATATCTGCCTCCACCACTACCCCAGTGTCCATAAATAATCGACTTTAACATTAACCAGCGATCTATTACATCAATACTGTGGGTTCCAATACATTAATCAGAGCCCTATGACATTAATAACCAGGATCGTAATACATCAATAATGAGGTTTCCATTGCATCCATAATAAGAATCCTATTACTTTATAATTCAGGATATTGTTACGCACCATGTATTTCAATCAATGGCCTTAAGCTCAAATCCTGCTCTCCCGCCCCTCCTCGGTCAAGAACTATAGCCTCTCCCTCCCTACTCAGTAACTAGAGTGTGCCCCCACCCACCCTCTCACACTACTGCCTCACACACCCCACACACATTCGTATACAAATTCTCATTTTTCACTCTGGGGCCACACAAAGTCTGGGACATTAAAATGGGATCACACCAAGAGAATGTTGTTCCTCACATCATCTCCTGTCTCAAGGATGTTGTGAAACTTGAAAGGGTTCAGAAAAGATTTACAAGGATGTTGCCAGGGTTGGAAGGTTTGAGCTTTAGGGAGAGGCTGGATAGGCTGGGGCTATTTTCCCTGGAGCATTGGAGGCTGAAGGGTGACCTTATAGAGGTTTATAAAATCATGAGGGGCATGGACAGGGGAAATAGGTCCTTTCCCTGGGGTGGGGGAGTCCAAAACTAAGACGGCATAGGTTTAAGGTGAGAGGGGAAAGATTTAAAAGGGACCTAAGAAGCAACTTTTTCACGCAGTGGGTGGTGCATGTATGGAATGAGCTGCCAGAGAAGGTGGTGGAGGTGGGTACAAATACAATGTTTAAAAGGCATCTGGATGGTTGTATAAATAGGAAGAGTATAGAGGGATATGGGCCAAATGCTGGAAATGGGACTAGATTTTTAGGATATCTGGTTGGCATGAGTTGGATCAAAGGGCCTGTTTACATGCTGTATATCTCTACGACTCTGTGCGTCCTGAAGGATTAGGAGAATCAGGGTCAAAACCATATTTTCTTCATAAGTTGATAGTACTTATTGAATGCCTTTTTTTTGTTTCCTGCTGAATGGTATTGATTAGCTTTTTGAGCCCTCTCATTTTTCAATTTTATTAATGTTCTATTAATTTTCCTTTGAATATCCTGTTAGGCTTTTTCCTTCTTATGGGGATTAAAACATGTCAGTTTGCCCTAAAGCTGCTTCTTTAAATTCATGACTGCTTCAAATTAAGAAATCTGTCTCTGGAGTTGGTTGTATTTGTACTAGGAGTACTAGTCTAGGCTAGGAATCCATTTTTAACTGCTAATATTACTATGGAAATGGGCAAGAAAGCTTTCACAGCAGAAATAATTTTTTTTAAACCTATTTTTGTAATCAACCTGTTCAGAGATGTTATGACCTACCTCTGCAGCAGGTGGGACTTGAACCCGGGTCTCTTGGCTCAGCGGTAGGGACAATACCACTGTGCCTAAAAAAGGCCCTCAGAAGATATAATGAAACATGCACTATGGACCTTATAACTGTTTTTTTAAATCAATCATTGAAACAATGTCGAGTTCTATCTGACGCTGAATAGCATTGGATGTGGCAGCAGACAAAGACCAAGTCTACATCCCCTGAGCTCATCACAACACCGTTGGATTCAGTAACACTGAGCTAGAAACTAAATATTCCTTCCCTTAACTTTGCACCAGATCCCATTTACCCTTCACCCTTGTAGTCACAGGTTTATATCAGCTTCATGTCCAGTGACACCTTGATTTTAAAATTCTCATCCTGGTTTTTTAAATCCTACCAGGACTCCCCATCTCTGTTAGTTGGTATCACCAAACAACTTTTCCAAGGTCTCTGTGTTCCTCCAATTCTGGCATCTTGCATGTTCTTGATTTTAACCACTCCAGCATTAACCACTCCACTCATCCATCCATACTTGGATCCCCTCTCAGCATCCTGATACCTCTGGACTGCTCTTTTTCGCTTTAAAACATTCTTTGAAACCCTAACTCTTTGAGCAAATGCCTGGTCAGCTGTCCCTAGTTGTTAAATTCTGTTTGACAGTGCTCCCATGAAAACTCTTGAGGTGTTTTATCACATTGGAGGTACTATATAAATGCAAATTGTTGTTCTAACCTTGATTGCTTATCTAGTTTTTTTTTAATTCATTCATGGGATGTGGGTATCACTGGCTAGACCAGCATTTAATGTCCATCCCTAATTGCCCAGAGCCCAGTTCAGAGTCAAGCAAATTGCTGTAGGGCACATGTAGGCCAGACCAGGTAAGGATTGCAGTTTCCTTCTCTAAAAGACACTAGTAAACCAGACGGGTTTTTCCAACAATAGTTTCATGGTCATCGTTAGACTCTTAATTCCAGATTTCTTTTCCTTTTGAATTATGATTCCACCATCTGTAACGATGGGATTCAAACCTGGATCCCCAGAATGTTACCTGGGTTTCTGGATTAACAGACCAGTGATAGTACCATCAGCCCATCGCCTCCCCTAATGAGTTAGTTCTGTGGGGAAGTGTCTGGTTAACATACAATCAAGTAATGTGCAGTGCACATGAGAAAGGCTTCAGAGTGCTCCTTGGAACTTCTGAAGCAAACTGAATCATGAATAAGTAATGTCATAAGTGGAGCACATGGAGGGGATGGAAGGGCAGAGAAAGATTGCTGATTAGATTAAAAATGTCATGCAATATAGGCTGAAGTCAAGGTTGTAAAACAAAATACATTTTTGTGCCTGAAGAGCAATGGGGTGAACATCTGCAGTATGTACAATGATATCCGATCTGTCGGTGTCAAGTGATTATGTTGAGAGAGCTGGAAGGGAGCAGAAGCTCTGCCAGGATTTTGAGAGAAACGTTATACAGATCAAGTCACAGTCCTGAGAGAACTAAACGTCAATGTTGTCTATCTTGTGTACTGCAGGCAAGGATGCCTCTTCTTTACTCTGATAAAACCTTTAGTTCTCTCAGGACCGTGATTTGAAAGGAATTCGTGGATTTACATATACATATTAATCAATTATAACCTTATAACTGATTAAATATTTAACAGCATCTTAGGTTTGTTTAGTATATCCTCATCGATGCTGTGAACTGTAATCTTTTACTTATAAATTCTGGGTCTGATACTACCTCTCTCACTTACACATCAAGAAGGACTGAGGCTCCGACAGCTTGTGTTTTCAAATAAGCATGTTGATCTATAACCTGGTGCTGTGTGATTTCTGGCTTCGATTTATGGCGTGTGTGGGGAGGGGGCGGGGGGTGTGCAGCGTGATGATCACAGTTACCTGGTATAGGCAGAATAGTAGCAATCTCTTGATGGTCTATGAGGTTGTTTAGAAGCGGCAATTTAGATAAGATACATTAGTTAATCAAATAAAGTGTACAACCATGACAATTGGAAATTGTTCACTGATTCCAGAGGACAAATAGCCCATTGGCAGGCAATGCATTGGTTGCATCAAGTTGGTGAGACTAGCATCCTGCCCTCTAGCCAATGTGTCAGGGAACTCTTCCCTGCATCTTCCTCCTCCTCTTCTGCTCCGTTTTCCACCTGAGAAAACAGTTTTCTGTGGACCGGCTGATGAGAACTCACCTCTTGCCTAACCATTTACTGTTAGATCATTATTTCTAGGGACTTACTGTGGTGATCAGTTGTCTGAACTGTTTGGACCAATAGCCATGGGACAGCCACTCATGACATAGGATGATCATCCCCTTTTCCACATTCACCTGAGGGTTAGTTTCCCGTTCTTTTCAAGAACAGAAGCTTCTTATTTTTGGAAACAACAGACCGATAATAGGGTAGTGTCGCTTTCAGTAAATCTTTTGTTTATGCTTGTGGAAGGCTAGTCATTATTGTGACACATTTAAGTGAGGTTTCCTGCTACAAAGAAAGCACCAAGTCCGGAATGCTGAATGCACATGGGTTTAAGGGGAATTCCAAGTTCCAACAGCTGGCCATCTTTTCATGCAGTCAAAAAAGCCAAATCAACAATTATTGCTAAATAAAAAACAAAAGAACTGCGGATGCTGTAAATCAGGAACAAAACAGAAGTTGCTGGAAAAGCTCAGCAGGTCTGGCAGCATGTGCAAAGGTAAAAACAGAGTTAACGTTTCGGGTCCGGTGACTGAGGAAGTTCTGAGGAAGGGTCACCAGACCAGAAACTTAACTCTGTTTTTTACTTCACAGATGCTGCCAGGCCTGCTGAGCTTTTCCAGCAACTTTTGTTTTGTTTTCAACAATATGGTTGTTTGATAATATAGAACTTGAGTATTACTGAGAAAAGACACATTTTGTCAAAGCTTTTTGTCTTGCACTCATCAGGACAATTCACAACAATACCAGTTCAAGGATGAAGACCAACCAGACCGCAAGTACATGTACATGCACTTTTTTTGTCTCTAACCACGTTGTACCACTGCAAAGCCTCTTCAAAGGGTGCCCACTTTGAAGAAGTTCTCTGCCTCCCTCAGACATGAACTCAGTGAATCCCTTTCTCACTGCCAGTCCTGAAGAAGGGTAATACCTGAAACGTTGACTGCCCCTTTCCTCCAGATGCTGCCTGGCTTGCTGTGTTCTTCCAGCCTCCTGTTTGTCTACCTTGTACTTGCACTATGCCTGTTACAACTCAACAAAATAGGTGACAAGCAGTTGCTGGTTTATTTTTCAGGGTGTGCCTTGACCAGGCAGAGGGCATTTGCAGGTGTTCGTAGGCTGCATCAGCAGTTCAAGATCGAACAAATAATTATTCTTTTATGATGGGACTGTACATCCTCAAGTTCCTACATTTGTACGATACATTTCCCAAGCCAAGTCAGAGGCCAATACTGACAGACAATACACATTTTTGTGTTAGATGAAAATCAATGCCCAGTGTAGATTACATGGGTATATTAAGTGCATGCAAAATGGACATATACAAGTTTATACCACGCAAGTAAACACAATGAATAGTGCTTTTAGATAAATCTTTTGTTGCTGCTATGTATTCCAAACATTTACAAATCTGTTGTTTTGGTAGTTGCTGCATACTATTTCGGTCTGGTACAAAAACCCAAATTCTTTCTCATTGGCTTTTGGCCACAGTACTGTTGATGTTAAGGCAGTAACCAGCAAATCTAATTTTACACTGATTTGTCAACGGTTCAAGATGGCCCCAGTAAAGAAATTGTTATATTTGTATGAAAATTGCCAAATGTCCTGTCAAAGTATCAGGAGAAACATGTTGCTCAGGAGGTACACACATAACGTTCCCTGCTTACATTGTTCATGGTGGTTTCTAAAGCACCAATACTATGCTTTAAGAGATAAACAATGTAGCTTAGATTCCGCCATCTGCAATCCGACCCCACCACCAAAGACATCTTTCCCTCCCCACCTTTATCTGCTTTCCGGAGGGACAACTCTCTCCGTGACTCCCTTGTCCGCTCCACACTCCCCTCCAGCTCCACCACACCCGGCACTTTTCCCTGCAACCGCAGGAAGTGCTACACCTGCCCCCATACCTCCTCCCTCACCCCCATCCCAGGCCCCAAGAAGACTTTCCACATCAAGCAGATGTTCACCTGCACATCTGCCAATGTGGTATACTGCATCCGCTGTACCCGGTGTGGCTTCCTCTACATCGGGGAAACCAAGCGGAGACTCGGGGACCGCTTTGCAGAACACTTACGCTCGGTTCGCAACAAACAACTGCACCTCCCAGTCGCGAACCATTTCAACTCCCCCTCCCATTCCTCAGACGACATGTCCATCCTGGGCCTCCTGCAGTGCCACAACGATGCCACCCGAAGGTTGCAGGAACAGCAACTCATATTCCGCTTGGGAACCCTGCAGCCCAATGGTATCAATGTGGATTTCACAAGTTTCAAAATCTCCCCTCCCCCCACCGCATCCCAAAACCAGTCCAACTCGTCCCTGCCTCCCTAACCTGTTCTTCCTCCCACCTATCCCCTCCTCCCACCTCAAGCCGCACCTCCATCTCCTACCGACCAACCTCATCCCGCCCCCTTGACCTGTCCGTCCTCCCTGGACTGACCTATCCCCTTCCTAACTCCCTACCTACACTCACCTTTCCTGGCCCCATCCCCGCCTCTTCGACCTGTTTGTTTCCTCTCCACCTATCCTCTCCTCTATCCCTCTTCTATCCGCCTCCCACTCTCTCCCTATTTATTTCAAAACCCCCTTCCCCTCCCCCTTTTCTGATGAAGGGTCTAGGCCCAAAACGTCAGCCTCTCTGCTCCTATGATGCTGCTTGGCCTGCTGTGTTCATCCAGCCCTGCACCTTGTTGTCTCGGATTCTCCAGCATCTGCAGTTCCTACTATCTCTAGCTTAGATTATCCTTTGCATTAGGGTAGAGTAGCAAATCACTTTGTTGCAAGCTATTGCTTAAAACAGATGTAGCATCAGGAAAGGCTGGACATCTATTTAGCAGTAGTTCTTCAAAGCTGGATTTCATCCCCAAATTGGGGTGAAATTAGCACCTTGAAGTCATTAACTTCGCAAAAAGCATTAAATTCCTGCAAAGTCTGAGGACTGGGCAAGAATGAAAGATTCATATGCTTTGATATCCACCTTTGGCACTCACTTGTTGGTTACTGAATCCAGCCTTACAGCAGTCAATGATTCCTATTTGTGGCTCAAACCATCTTACACCTAGCAGTTTAAATTATATTCATGCTTTCATGAATAAACATAAACATCCCTTCAAGCTAATAAATGAATGTTAAATCATCAGTGAAGTAGCCTGCACTAAATCAAGAATTGTTGATCAAACATTGGGTTCATATATAATATAGACACAAGTTAAATAGCCATGGTCTACACACATCTCTCTCCACAATTTGATAGAGGTGAAAAAGAGTGACAAGTAGCTTTACAGCTTAAAGGACATCACTCCACATTAAGTGAGAGACGAAGTAAAGAGGCATCCCTCCATGAACTTCCACAGCTGGTGCAAGGAGTGAGCCTGTACTGTTGGTATCTTACACCACAGACTAACCATGTAAATGAGAGCTAACCAATTAATCAATCTACAACTGAGACCAAGATCTGTGATGGTATGACCTGGTAATGTTTACTTGGGACTTCTTTTTACACATCATTAAATACCTAGTCTAATGACTAGACTAAGTCTATAGGCTTGTAGTTAGTAATATTTCCAGAACTTGCATAACCTTTTCCTTGAGAGCTACAGTGGATGAATTGGTTGTCTTTACCTAATCTGGGAGGATTATACAATTTTTCTAAGATGTTGGAGAAATGAAGTTTGTACTATAGACATGGCATATCTTCCTCCAGTATCATTTATTCGTGGGTACATCATCATATGGGTGGTAGCTGCTTCTGGAATCACTGGCTAAACATCTAATCAACACGTTGACATGTATCTGTATCTGGTGGTACAACTATACAATTTTAACTTCCATATCCTCACTCTTTGACTGTTAGTCAAGGATAAACTTTTCACCCTTTACAGAAACACTCTTCGGGTACACCAAGCAAAAAAAAAACTCCTATTTCCAAGCTCTGACAAAGGTTACTGAAATTATGAACTAAAATATGGATAAAAAGAATGGAGGAGTAAAAACAAAGAAGCTACTCTTCCCATCAAAACATCATCATATGGTTGTAGCCCAAAGATTTTCCCATCCTAGAGTTGGCAAGATAAATCACAGCTATATTGGAACTTCCTTAATCTGGTTTCAATTGAAAGTGGGTTGTGTATGTGTGGCGTATGAAGTGTTGAGGGATTGTTAAAAAGGTTTTCAGTTTCTTTTCCTCAATTTTTGACCCAAGTTTTGATTTTTTCATTTTGTATCACACAGGAAATTACATTCTATTAATTACAATGCTCAAGGCACATGACTGAATGGAACAGACTGAATGGTCACATCCTTTTTTCCTGAGCTTCTAGGAAATCTCTTTGATTGAAATGACTTATCTAAGTGACAGCTGTTAAAAAGGTTAACTCTTTATAGTTTCTATCACCTCAAACAAGAATAGTTACTATCCTGGGTGACATCCAGTTGGTGTAGACCGTAGGGTCAAAGGGCCTGTTCTGTGCTGTCTGACTCTAACAATGAATTGCTATCTAGACAGGACACAAGACAACTTCACTTCCCTGACTTCCCAGTTTGTTTGTAAAAAAAAAATTATACTGTTCTTGTTATGTACCAGCACGCCTATAACTCCTAATGAGCTTTTTCTGGGCTTCTGGCTTTTCTGACTTTCTGAATGAGGGTCCTTGGGTTGGTGCCGCATCTAATCACTGTTGATCTCTCCTGTATTCTGTTATTAAAGAACAAAGAACAAAGAAAATTACAGCACAGGAACAGGCCCTTTGGCCCTCCAAGCCTGCGCCGATCCAGATTCTCCATCTAAACCTGTCGCCTATTTTCCAAGGATCTGTATCTCTCTGCTCCCTGCCCATTCATACTAGGTGAAAAAGGGAAAACTTTTTACCGACTTTCCAATTTTCTTGGATGGTCACAATAAAGATTTAACTCCTTCTTAGCATGAGGTGACACTTTCCTCCAATTAAAATGTAGTTAACTATTTTTACTGTATTCAATTGGAACCAATTACAAGGTTTTATTAAGTTAAAGAAACAGTAGGTTTATACCAACTCCAAAAGCAGAATAAGAAGGATGTAACATCAAGAAATAAACCTTCATGCATTCACTGGTCCCTCATACATCCCTGGTTAAAAAGAGTTAAAAAGCGTCCAGTTCATAAGGAAGATAAAACAATGTACAGTTTAGAGATCTTTAGATGTCCTTGAAGCAGAAGGATTTAACCAGAGACCTCAGCAGTACAGAATGTTGTTATTATCATTTAAGTTGCTGGCGTTCTGATGGTACTTTTCAGTCAATGCTGTCAAACCAGGCACCTTGCTTCTTCTTGAGAGCAAGACTTCTCATGCTCTGTTCACTTCCACATTCTTAATTCCATCTCTTCTCTTCTGCAAAGAGAGTCTTCCTAGATAAAGCAGCTGTGTTGTATATTCCCTACACTGAAGTTTATCCTTTTCTGGGTTTAGTGATGGATATTTTCAAATCAACCAGTACAGAGACACTATGACACCTCTGGTGCAGTTAAGACTTGAACTTGAGCCTCCTGGTTCAGAGATCGAGATATTACCACTGCTCTACAAGAAGCTTCCTAGTTTTAGTGATAGAAGGTGACGTTTCATCAACAGGTGATGATTTAAACATTGTAAAAGAAGACACATAGTGGAAGCTTTTCATTTCGGATGAAATAATTTCTAGAATGCAAAAAACACAGGTGATTAGCACCAGGTTAAAATGCTCAGAGAATTGATGCAGTGCCAGCTTTGCCTGGTAACAATCCAGTGATTCTGCGAAAATTGGCTATGTAATTGATAGCGAGGACGATGGCTGTGGACTGTAGGATGATATTAATGGTTTGGTTGAGTGAAGAATGGTGACAAATAGAATTCAATCGTATTGAATTCAATTCACAGGGATCCTTTCCTTCATTGAATACAAATATAATGCTGGAACTGCAGCAGACACTTGTGCAGGCACAGCTGAAAGTTTGTGTGTAGTTCTGGTTACCACGTTACAGGAAGACATAATTGCTCCAGAAAGAGTACAGAGCAGATTTACAAGAATGTGGCCAGAGTTTGAAAATTGCAGCAAGAGGAAAGATTGGAAAGGCGAAGGTTATTTTCCTTCAAACCAAGGAGGGTGAGGAGTGCCTTACAGAGACGGACAAAATAATGAGAGGCTCAGATAGCGTGGAGAGGGAAGACCTGTTTCCACCAGTCGAGAGGTAAATTACCAGGGGCTCAAATTTAAGTTGAACAGCAGAAAGCTGAGAAGGTACATGAGGAAAAGTGCTTTTCACTCAGAGGGTGGTGGGCATCTGGAATTCACTGCCTGGTTTGCGTGGTTGTGGTGGAAACCCACAAGGAATCTGTTTCTGAATGGCTGTAACCCACAAGGGTATGGAATTCAAATGGGCAGCTGGGTTATCAGTGATAAAACCGGCCTATCCACAGGCATGTATAATGAATGAAAAAACACAAAATAAGTGCCATGTTGAAGTTCCTGGCAATCTGTGAAGCCCCAGTGACCTCACTGCATGGATTTCCACACCAGCATTCAATAACATGATTACTAAAGCTTTGTACCAGACCTAATTCCAAGGCTTACGCACTTCAGCAGAAACCATCTCACCTGAAGAGGCTTCTGAAGCATCAGGGGCCTTGACACCATATTACAGAGGAGGAGGCACTGAATGGCTTAAAACGCATAAAGGTGGATAAATCCCTGGGACCTGATGTACCCTGGAACTCTATGGGAAGCTATGGAAGAGATTGCTGGTCGCCTTGTTGAGATATTTGTATCATTGATAGCCACAGGTGAGGTGCCAGAAGACTGGAGGTTGGCAAATGTGATGCCACTATTTAAGAAACGTGGTAAGGAAAAGCCAGGGAACTGTAGACCAGTGAGCCTGACCTTGGTGGTGGGTTAGTTGTTGGAGGGAATCCTGAGGGACAGGATTTACAGGTATTTGGAAAGGCAAACACTGATTAGGGATAGTCAACATGGCTTTGTGCATGGGAAATCGTGTCTCACTAACTTGGTTGAGTTTTTTGAAGAAGTAACAAAGAGGATTGATGAAGGCAGAGCAGTGGACATAATCTATATGAACTTCAGTAAGGTGTTTGAAAAAGTTCCTCTTGGTAGACCGGTTAGCAAGATTAGATCGCATGGAATACGGAGAGAACTAGCCATCTGGATACAGAACTGGCTCAAAGGTAGAAGACAGAAGGTGTTGGTAATGGATGTTGCTTTTCAGACTGGAGGCCTGTGACCAGTGGTGTGCCACAAGGATTGCTGCTGGATCCACTGCTTTTCGTCATTTATATAAATGATTTGGATGTGAACACAGGTGGTATGGTTAGTAAGTTTGCAGATGACACCAAAATTGGAGGTGTAGTGGACAGCAAAAGAGGTTACCTCAGAGTACAACTGGATCTTAATCAGATGGGCCAATGAGCCAATGAGTGGCAGATGGAGTTTAATTTAGATAAACATGAGGTGCTACAATTTTGAAAGGCAAATCAGGGCAGGACTTATACATTTAATGATAAGGTCCCGGGGAGTGTTGCTGACCAAAGAGACCTTGAAATGCAGGTTCGTAGTTCCATGAAAGTAGAGTTACAGGTAGATAGGATAGTGAAGAAGGCATTTGTTATGCCTTATTGGTTAGTGCATTGAGTATAAGAGTTGGGAGGTCTCATTGCCAGTGTACAGAACATTGATTAGGCCACTTTTGAAATACTGCATTCAATTCTGGTCACCTTGGCAATAAGAAGTGTGTTGTGAAACTTGAAAAGGTTCAGAAAAGATTTACAAGGATATCGGCACAGTTGGAGGGTTTGAGCCAAAGGGAGAGGCTGAATAGGCTGGGACTTTTTTTCCCTGGAGCATCAGAGGTTTATAAAATCATGAGGGGCATGGAAGGGTAAATAGAGAAGGCCTTTCCTCCAGGGTGGGGGTGTGCAAAACTAGAGGACATAAGTTTAAGGTGAGAGGGGAAAGATATAAAAGGGAACTAAGGGGCAACTTTTTCATGCAGAGGGCGGTGCGTGTATGGAATGAGCTGCCAGAGGAAATGTTGGAGGCTGGTACATTTACAACATTTAAAAGGCATTGGATGGGTATATGAATAGGAAGGGTTTAGAGGGAAATGGACCAAATGCTGGCAAATAGGACTCGATTTATCGAGGATATCTGGACGGCATGGACAAATTGAACCAAAGGGTCTGTTTCTGTGCTGTACATCTCTATGACTGTATGACTAGACAGCAGCAGGAGCGTACCTGCCATCCTTAATTAGACAGCAGGTAGCCAATTAGGAGGTTACTTGTGGTAAAATTGCCAAGCGAGTCCTACTCCCAGCAACTGGAAGCTGAAGACTCACTTTACATCGTCACACTGACGTGCCCACAAGCCTCGTAAAATTCAGGCCTTGAAACCATTACCACTGACAACTTGCTTCATTCCTCATTGTCTTCTACATTCTCCCTTCTTTTTCACATACCCTGTTGCTTTAGGAGATCGATCCACTACACTGATCCATTAAACTGAATTCAATGATGCACATTTACATGCTCTGATCAGACAAACTAGGGGAAAGTTGCAATACTGAAAAATAAAAATTACGGATAATGCACCAGCAGCTCACTTTTCTGAAGAAGGGTCCAGACCCGAAACTTCAGCTTTCCTGCTCCTCTGATGCTGCTTGGCCTGCTGTGTTCATCCAGCTCTACACCTTGTTATATCAGCAGCTCACTTTTGTTTCTTCCTCACTTTACAGGTGCTGCCTAATCAAAAAGAAAAGCCACTTCTTTTTCATAGAATCAAGGAGTACAGAAGGAGGCCCATCATCGTTCTGTGTCTTTGTGAGATGTTACAACTCATTGCGGGTAGTGCACTAGCTATTGAGCCCCTCTACATCCAAAGTCATCACAAAAAAATTTATCAAAGTACACAATGTCCCTAAAGTACCTGCCTGACAGAGTCAGGTTAACAAAAAACTCAGACCAGGTTTGTGCACTAAACAAGAGCTACTATTTATTCCAGATGAATAGATTCTAACCACACGTAAATAACTATTAATCATCAATATATAACTCTACTGGTTAAAATGGTAACTCCTTTCTGAAACCACCTCCACACATATGCAGACAGACACAAAAAGACAAAACAAAATTGGTGTTATGGAAGGAGGAGAAAAGAACATACTAGAGAAACAGTGCAACAATGCTAATCCTTAGGACTTTATGGGGTATTCCTTTTATTTTTCAAGTCCTCTAATTCTGAAATTTTCCTTTGGGTTCTTTCACTTTTTCACAGATATCACAGAGTAATTAGTTTATAAATTATATAATCTCTGACATGTTGGTTAAAAGCAACAGCTTATAACAACAGGTAGGATAAATCAATTGGCTTTCTTTAGCTTCAGGTATTTTACTGGGGAGAAAAAGAGAGAGTGAGAGATGCCATCTCCTCTTCAAGAGAAGAAAGGGCTTCTTAGTGTAACATTCACATCCATAAGCTGTTCAGCTACCCAGAAATCAATCAGAGAATTGTTGTCAGGCTGATAATCTTTGGTATCCACAACTGTTCACAGTTATATAAACCAATCAGCTACCTGTTGCCAGTCGAATCTCATTTTATACATATGTCCCAGTGGCAAGCTACTTATTTACATTGTTCCCACTCTTTGCAAAGCAACAAAGTATAATGAATTTTGGTAACTTGCTTTTCATAAGTACAGCAATTTCTTCCTCAGTCCCTTGTCACGAAACGGTTCTCAGTTCGGTCCACAATCAAAAGTAAAATGAGAAGATTCAGACTTTACACAGCCCTTTGAAAGAATGATCCAATTATTTCCATATGCTTGCCCGATGGCCCTGCTACATAATTGTAAGGTCATTCTTGTAAAGTATAATGGACATCCCAACATGTTTTACAGCCAGTGACCTACACCACAATGCATTCCCAATACTTTCTGTCCTTATCTGATAGTAGCACAAGATGACACATCAACTATTAGTTAAAAATATGCTAATTACCTTGATTCAAAGAGAAGATGTTAGTAAGGTTATGTGTGGGTCTAACTAAAAAGGATTATTCATAGGTCTGACTGCAGATGGATAATTGCAAATTTGGCTGCCCGACTGTTTTTCTGTTTGAAGCCTCTGGCCACCCGTTGTGTTTTGTTTTGCTTTGTGAAAGAGTCCATTGCTATACTCAACACTACTGACAGCTGATAATCCAGCCCTGCACCTTGTTGTCTCGGATTCTCCAGCATCTGCAGTTCCTACTATCTCTGACAGCTGATAATGTTTTTTTTCCAAAGAATTATCTGTGGTGAATAAGAATTGAATCATAAGTAAACAGAGTGGGAAAAAGAGAAGCATTTTGGATTTAGCAGCAATGATACTGTCTATATCACAATAGATAAGTATTTGCAATGCATTGAAACATCAGTAATGTTCTAAATTGTATGGAAACTTGGTTAGACCAAACTTGGAATGCAAGTAACAGTTCTACATAAGAAGGAATATAGAAGCAGGCACTGGAGAAGGTGCAATAGTGGGTGGATTGACTTGAATTATTGCAGAAACAAGATGTTATAACATCAGGGAACATTGAACAGGCACCAGACCTTAACTCTCAAAAAGAGAAGATTGACAGATGACCTGATAGGGGCTTCAAGAAAGGAATTGATAGGGTAAATGTAATGAAGAGGTTTGAGCTCACCACTACCTGCTCAAGGGCAATTAGGGAAAACCAACGAATGATGGTTCAGCTAACAACCATCACATCCAATTGAAAAATAAGAAAAACTAAAAATATTGTGGAGCAGAAAAATATAAGGTAGTTATTAATAAATCTAATAGTTAATTCAGGAGAAACTTCTTTGACCAGAGAATGGTGGAGTTTGATACTACAACTCATTGACAAATTTAGGGAGAAGATAAACAATTTATTAATTGACATAAATAAGCAAAATATAGAGAAAGGTCAGGAGGGACACAAACCATGGGCCGAAGGGGCCAAATGGCCTCTTTCTCATGTACAATACATTGTAAGGAACTGGGCTGAGATGAAGCTTTTATTTATTAACCTTCAGCTTGTGGCCTTTTATTATCTTGAAATGTGAACAGGAAAACTGATATCATATAAAAAGCTTTGTGATAAATTTGCTTTGAGGAGCACTAAAATGTCATTATAGATAAAACCTCAGACTCACTGCCAACAATCTTTGCTCTAGCTGCAATTGTGCCTAGGTTCTGGATTAGAAAGGACTGTGTCTAACCCACTATGGCATACAATTCATGCCATAAGAAACTTCTAATTGGCAAAGGGAGCAGTGAAGAGTGATTTTCATGTTACTGTCACCCATTTGTACTTTTAACAAGTTAGCAGCTGAACCAGCTGATTACTGCATTGATTCCCATCTCCATTTACAATTGTACCAGTTGGGATTCTTGACATTACTCAATGCCTTCATGAAACTTAAGGACTTCCAGTCCATTAATTGGCAGCGGGTTTGTGATCACCAGCAGGACATCATATACCGTGAATCTGTGGAATTCACAACCCCAGATTGCGGTGGACACTGGGACACTCAGTAAATTTAAGGAGGAGAAAGCCAGCTATTTAATTAGTAATGGGTTAAAAGGTAATGGGGAAGAGGCAGGAAAGTGAAGATGAGGCCAACATGAGGTTATATTAAATGGTGGTGTAGGCTTGAAAGGCTGAATTACCTACTTCTACTCCTAGTTCTTGTATTCTTATACAGGGGTTTGCAAACATTTCTAACAGTTCACCCGATTCTTGAATCCTCTATCCCAGACTCTTTAATCTTGCACAACAAGTGTGAGACTGATAGCTCGGAGACAAAGGTGGTAAACCCTGCAGAATTAGGCTCCTGGCTCCTTTTAGGAATCCACATTTCTCCCGAACATTAGACCTGAGAGTTAATACGAACCCTTAGCAAGCAGACTGATCAAATTGTCAAATAATAATTCCAAAGCCAGCACTGGCCTGGTGGCTTCCTCCAATTTAAGTCAGATAGTAGGTCCCATATGATAATGATTAACTCTCTGCAACATCAGATTTGATCTGCAACAGAGGCCACACATAGCAGAAGAGCTGAAGGAGAACATTGACAATGTTGAAGTAACAGACATTGTGGGAAAAGGGCTTCTGGCCAAAGTTTTTTGGCAGTAGTTCTTTAAAGAGCATTTGAACTGAACTTCCCTGTTCCCCTGTAATGACGACCATGTCCAACTCAATCACCCTCAAGTAAACAGCATCTTCTCAACAACAAACATTGATACACATGTCAACCATTATTGTACAGTCATCAACTGTTACAGGAACTTCACACACAAAGGTTTCAAAAAACATTGTGATTTTCCTAACTTACAGAAATGGCTGTACATCAATATGATTTTGGTTAAAGTCAACAGTGCCTACTTTAAATGCTCCCTTGCCTACTTTTCAGAGGTCTACTTGCATTATGAGTAACATGTTGATGTGGACAAGCATTGTTGAAATGATTATGCTCAGCAGCCTCAGTGAGTTGGCCTGATCATGAACTGCCATAGTTCAGCACCACATGCCTAGGGCTGTCTGACCCCTAAAACTTGCTGGTGCTAACATGGGCACCGGATCGAGTGTTAAAAAGGGTTCAGCCATGTTCCCCTCATGCGAGATAGCAACATATTACATTCCCATTGCAGAATTGCTCTTTCCATTAGAATGCAGCTGAATACTTTGAATGTTCTGCAAAACCGCAGACTCAATGATCTCATTGAAGCCCTGCTCCTTTTGGTCTCCCAGCAGGAAGAAATGCTTGAGCCTAGAATCTGAGAACATACTTTGGTTAACAAGAGATGCTACTAGTGGTGTAAGCTGCTGGAAGAAGATTTCTACTGGGATAGCCTATCCTGAGATGGGACGTTTCTAAGCTTCTGGAAGGACTAAACACTGAATTAGAATTAGAATTACATTTATTGTCATGAGTACTCAAGCACAGAAGTACAGAAGCCACAATGAAAAGAGTACAAAGTCGTCACTTCCAGCGCCATCCTAGGTACAAAGGTACCGAGGTACAAAATCTTAGGTATGGTAACTGCGTTGTCTTATTGTGATCAAGGCCTCCCAGGAGTTGTAGGGTAGGAACTGAAGTAAGGAATTCTAAAGAAGAGTCATCCTAGACGTGAAACATGCATTTTGATATTCTCCCACCACAGATGCTTTCAGCCCTATTGAATTTTTTTACGATTTACTATTTATTTTATTCAGATCTCCAGCTTCCGCAATACTTTGCTTTGATTTTAGTTGACGTAAGTTAGTTGGCAAAAAGGGCCTATTTGGCTTTAGAAAGTAATTCTAGTGAAGGTGATTGTACTTCTCCAAAAATGCCAAAAGTTCCAATCAACTGCTTTTGTGTGGAATAGTGTTAATTAAGTAATAGCATATCAATTGTTTAGTTTACGTCTCTCTTGACTTTTATTTCCATTGATCTTGATGCAATTGATCAGAGGCAGTAGCTACAACTAACCATTTTATTCCATTTACCACCCCAAATGTAGCCAAAATGGATGGAAATTTAAGTGGCATGAAAACCATTTATTCCATTATCTCTTTGTTCCTTTCTTTAGTTTATTTTAATGAATTAATGACTTGATTGCTTGCCAGTCTTCCTTCATATCTTCTGATATTTCTAATGATTTTGATTGTTGTTCCTTTATATTTGATACACTCTAATCATAGTCATAGCCACAGAGTCATACAGCAAGGAAACAGACCCTTTGATCCAAACTGTCCATTCCAAACATAATCCCAAACTAAACTAATCTCACCCTCCTGCTCTCAGTCCATTTCCCTCCAAACCTTTCCTATCATGTACTTATTGAAATGCCTTTTAAACATTGTAATTGTACCCACATCCACCACTTCCTCAGGATGTTCATTCCACACACTAACCACACTCCATGTAAAAAATTTTCCCCTCATATCTTTTTAAAATCTCTCCCTTCTCACCTTAAAAATGTGCCCTCTAGTCTTGAAATCTCCCATCCTAGGGAAAAGACACCTACCATTGACCCTATCTATACCCCTCATGATTTTATAAACTTCTATAAGGTCAACCCTCATCCTCCAATGCTCCAGTGAAAAATGTCCCAACCTATCCAATCCTTTTTTTATAACTCACATCTTCCATACCTGGTAACATTCTGGTAGATCTATTTGACTTTCTTCTGCTATTAGCTCCAGTTTCTCATCTATCTTTTTAAAGACTGATTTAAATTTGAATTTCTGACTCATTCAAGAAGTTCCAGAAGTTCCAATTCTTGCTGCACTTTAATGTACCGCATATAGGAGAAATTTTAGTTTGTACCCTAAGTAACTCAGAGGCTATTACAGTACAGAAGAAGGGCATTCAGCCCATCATGCCCATGCCAGCTCTTGGAAATAGAGATCCAATTAGCCCCATTCTTTGATCTTTACCATAGACCTGCAAATATTTCCTTTTGATGAGTGTTGCTGGGAAAAAGACATATTTTACAACATCTTCTCATCTTGCACTCATTAGAGCAATTTGCAATAAATACCATGTTAAAAGGCAAACCAATATTATACTGTATGAGAGGAAGGTGCTGATTGGTTGCCCAGTGGACTCTGATTGGTAGAGACATTGCCATAGAGAATGCCCTAGTTGATAACAATTGACAGTTAGCCACCACACTTTGTTTAAAATTTAAATTTTGATTTTTGAAATTTAAATTTTGATTCATCAAGACATCGCCCTGAGCAGTAAGAAGTCTAAAAAGAAATGAGCCCTCTGTACAATAGAGATAGGCACATTCCAATTGCAAACAAAATTCCAAAAGTGACGGACTGCCATCTGTAGCTAACTAGAGGTGTTAAAGATAGTGTCAAGTTTAAAAATAAAGCATGTAATTGTGGAAAGGTAAGTGGCAGGTCAAAAGAATGGACAGAATATAACAAAGCAATGAATGAAGTAAAGAAGAAGAAAAATCAGAGCACAAAAGTAAGTTAGCCAAAAGCATGTAAGCAGATAGTAAGAGCTTCTATAAATATGTTGAAAAAGGTATTAAGGAATAAGGGCATTGCCCCCTATTGAAAGTGAGTCTGGAGGACTGATAGCAGAAAATTGATGGCAAATGAATTGAAGAGGCATTTTGTATTAGTCTTCACTGTAGAGGATACAAGCAACAGCCCAGAAGCAGCTTTAGATCAGAAGTGTATGGGAAGGAGGAACTCAAAATTACAATTACCAGAGAAGTAGCACTGAGTAAATTGTCAGAGGGGTGGTCTAACAATTGCCAAGATCCTGATGGATTTTATCCTAGGGGCTTTAACGAGCTGGCTACTGAGATAGTCGATCCACTACAGCCCAGTTAGCTTAATATCTGCCATAGGAATTATGTTAGCAGCTAGTATTAAATAAACTATAGCAGGGTATTCAGGTAAGTTCAAAGCATTTAGACAGAGTCCACAGGGGAAGGCAATAGCCTAGTGATATTACCGCTGGACTATTAATCCAGATACCCAGATAAAGTTCTAGGGACCCGGGATTGAATCCCGACATGGCAGATGGTGGAATTTGAATTCAATTTTTAAAAAACCTGGCATTAAAAATCTAACGAAGACCATGAATCCAATTTCAGGAAAAACCCATCTGATTCATTAATGCCCTTTAGGGAAGGAAACTGCCATCCTTACTTGGTCTGGCCTACATGTGATTCCAGACCCACAACAATGTGGTTTATTCTGAATTGCCCTCTGGGCAATTAGGGATGGGCAATAAATGCTGCCTAGCCAGCGACGCCCTCATCCCATTAATGAATAGAATAAACATAAAGCTTTGAAAGGGAAACCGTGTTTAATTAATCTAATAGAGTCTTTTGAGGAAATATCCTATGAAATGGACAAAACATCACCAATTGACGTATTGTACTTACACAGTGCTTAGACTATGCCTGGATTTCCAGAAGCATTTGATCAGGTATAATATCATTGACTATTGAGGAAAGTAAAAGTTCATAGTGTAGAGCAGCATTGATACAAGATTTGCTGGCTAACAGAAGCAGAAACGAGGTAAAATGAGTCTTTTTTAAGTTGTCCAGATGTAAGAGTGAGTGCCACAGGGGTCAGTGCTCAAACTATTAACAATAGTCACAACTAACTTGGGTGAAGGGATTGAAGGAATGGTTGCTAAATTTGCTGATGACACACAGATAGTTATGAAAATAAGTTATGTGGAGGGCATAAAGAGGCTACTAAAAGTAATGGGTAAGTTAAGTAAGTGGCAAATGAAGTATCCTGCGGGAAACTGAAATTTGGCAGAGATTGATACAACCCTACTGTTTATTGTGAGGGAAATCGAATGCAAAAGTAGGGAGGTTGAATTAAACACGGCACTGGTGAGACCACATCAGGAGTACTGCGTACAATATTTAGGGAAGGATGCAAAATGCATTTGAACTGCTCAGAGAATGTTTACCTAATATCTGGAATGGGAGGATTATCTTAAGGGGCAAGGTTGCACAAGCAAGGTTTGAATTTGCTGGAGTCATAGTCATATAGCATAGAAACGGACCCTTCAGTCCAACCAGTCCACGCTGACCACGTTCCCAAACTAAACTAGTCCCACCTGCCTGCACTTGGTCTATATCCCTTCAAACATTTCTTATTTATGAACGTATCCAAATTTCTTTTAAACTTTGTAACTGTATTTACATCCACCACTTTCTCTGGCAGGTCATCCACACGTGAACCACTCTCCGTGTAAAAGAGTTACCCCTCATGTCCTTGCTAAAACTTTCTTCTCTCACCTTGAAAACATGCCTCCTCATTTTGAACTCCCCACCCTAGGGAAAAGACCCTTGTCATTCACCTTATCCATGCCCCTCATGAATTTATAAACCTCTATAAGGCCACCGGCCCCCCAATCTCCTACGCTCCAGTGAAAAAAGTCTCAGTCTATTTATATATCTCAAACCCTCCATTCCCAGCAACATCCTGGTAAATCTTTTCTGGGCCCTCTTCAGTTTAACAATACCCCTTCATACAACAGGGCGACCAAAACTGCACACAGTAATCCAGAGGAGGCCTCACCAATGTCCTGTACAACCTTAACGTGATGTTGCAACTCCTATACTCAAAGGTCTGAGCAATGAAGGGCAAGCGTGCTGAACGTGTTTAGAATAACAAGAGGTAACTTGTTTGAAACGTATAATATCCTGAGGGGTAGGCGAGAGTAGACGCGAAGAGCATGTTTTCTCTTATGGGAAAACCTAGAACTGGGAGTCACTGTTTAAAAGTAAATGTTCACTCACCCACTTAAAGATAGAGTTAAAGTCATTTTTTTCTCACAGAGGATCATGACACTTTAGATCTGTCTTCCTGAAAAGGTGGATGAAATGGAGTCCTTGAATACTTTTAAGGCAGAGGTGGATAGATTCTTAACAAGCAAAGGGGGTATAACTTATCAGGGGCAGGTGGGAATGTAGTTTTGAGGCTACAATCAAATTAGCTGTGATCTTATTAAATGGCGCAGAAGGATGTGGGGGGCCAAATGACCTACTTATGCTCCAATCTCATATGTTCACAGTCGGCAGGCAAAATTCACCTGAGTGTCACGGCTTTTTTTAAAACTGTTCATTTTGGCTCAGACTGATTCCTGTTCGTTGATCGTTTCGTGAACGTGAACCAACCTGGTCAGGTGACCACTGCAACCATTTTAAATCAGTGGTTTTTCGTTCATAAAACCATCTGGAGTACTGTCTCTGGTTATGGTCGTCCTCTTGGAGGAAGGATATTATGACGCTGGAGAGAGTTCAGAAAAGATTTACCAGGATGTTGCCAGGAATAGAGGGTTTGAGTTACAGGGACAGGCTGGATAGGCTGAGAATTTATTCACTGGAGTGTAGTAGGGTGAGAAGTGATCATATATAGTATCATATATAGTATCAATATCATACCATTCGACCCAGGTTTATAAAATCATGAGAGGTATAGATAAGATAAATGACAAGAGTCTTTTCCCTAACGTGGGGGTGTTCAAAACCAGGGGGCATGTTTTTAAGGTGAGATGAGAAAGATTTCAAAAAGACTTTTTACAGAGTGGTTCGTGTGTGGAATGAACTTCCAGAGGAAGTGATGAATGCAGGTACAGTTACAACGCTTAAAAGACATTTGGATAAGTTTAGGAATGAGAAATGTTTGGAGGGATATGGGTAAGCACAGGCAAGTGGGACTAGTTTAGTTTGGGATTATGGTCAGCATTGACTGGTCAGACCGAAGCATCTATTACTTTGCTGTATGAGTCTAAAAGGCCCCAGGTATTCAAATTAGAGATGTTAAAAATTGAAAATTGGTCAATCATAAAAGAGTTTAACCTCAAACTTCTGTTTGAATTATTTGTCCAGTATTTCCCATTCAAGTTTTAATTTGTACTTATTTGTGCTGCTACCTAGTCAAGTAAGAACAGCCCCTTTGAGATTATGAGAACTGCAGATGCTGGAGTCAGAGATAACACAGTGTGGAGCTGGGGGAACACAACAGGCCAGGCAGCATCAGAGGAGCAGGAAAGTTGACATTTTGGGTCGGGACCCTTCTTCAGAAATGGGGAGGGGGTAGGGAGCTCAGAAATAAATAGAGATTTGATGGGTGGGGCTGGGGAAAATAAGTGGAAAGGTGATAGGTGAGTGCAGGTAGGGAATGGTGGGGATAGGTCGGTGGGGTGGGTGGGGTGGTTAGGTGGGAGAGAAGATGGACAGGTTGTGTCAGGTCAAGGAGACAGGGATGAGAGGGAGGGTTGGACATGGGATGAGGCCGGGGTGGGGAGATTTTAAAACTGGTGAATTCCATTTTTAGGCCATCGAGCTATCGACTCCCGAGGCAGAATATGAGGTGTTGTTCCTCCAGTTTGCGTGTGGTGTCATTGTGGCACTGGAGGAGGCCCAGGATGGACATGTCACCCAGGGAGTGGGAGGGGGAGTTAAAATGGTTGGCAACTGGAAGGTGTTGACGTTTGTCGCGTGCAGAGCGCAGATGCTCTACAAAACAGTATCCAGGTCTCCGCTTGGTCTCACTGATGTAGAGGAAGCCACATCTGAAGCAGCGGATACAGTAGACCAAGTTGATGGATGTGCAGGTGAACCCCTGAGTAATGTGGAAGGTTTGTTTTGTGCCTTGAATGGAGGTGAGGGGGGAGGTGTAGGGGCAGGTGTAGCACTTCCTGCGGTTGCAGCGAAAGGTGCCGGGGGTGGTGGGGTTAGTGGGGAGAGTGAGTGGGCGGGGGAGTCATGGAGAGAGCGGTCCCTACGGAGGGCAGATAGGGGTGGGGAGGGAAAGATCTCTTTGGTTGTGGGGTCGGATTGTAGGTGGCGAAGAATGATATGCTGGACGCAGAGGTTGGTGGGGTGGAGTGTATGGACAATGGGGATTTTGTCTTTGTTTTTGTTGGGGGGAGGGGATGTGAGGGCAGAGGTGCGGGAAACGCAAAGTTGCGGTTGAGGGCATTTTCGATCACCAGAGGGGAGAAGTTGTGGCCCTTGAAATAAGAGGACATCTTAGGAGCAGACGCGGCGGTGGCAGAGAAGTTGGGAGTAGAGGATCTCATTCTTGCAGGAAGGTGGGTGAGAGTTTTTTTTGGGAGGGAGATGTCCCTTTCTAGTTTACCAGATCTCCCCAAACACTGCATATATCTCCAACTTAATTTTATAGAATCAGAACCATCACTGCCGTATTTAAGCAGTCTCAATCTTCATTTCAGCACGGAGCCTGGAGTGTGGGAGTGGGACATTGCATAGATTTGGCTACAACAGTACCAATGACTCAGCACAGACTATTTTCCTGCGATGAATTAAAATTAAAATTGATCCTTTTGCTGTCCCTGATCCTACTTAAATCAAGCAAAACAGCCAGAGGCTGACAGGCCACAGAATTATCATTCCCATACTTTCGGAAAGTAAAAAGCAGACAAAGAATTTTGATCATTAAAAATTAGGCAGAAGATTTTCCTGATGAGGTTTATGACAAATTATGACATTTGTATACAAAAAGCTATCCCACCTGGAAGTGTTTATTCAGGAATGCAGTCTCCAGTTTGTTTGCCTGCTGCTGTGGCTGGCATTTTCCCAGAGACACGTGGATTAGCCTTAGCTCTGACCTCCTTCTAACCCCGTGCATAAATACTAAAATATTTAATAAAAAAATAATTCTGTCTATTATAGATACGCCCATATTTTCAAAGAAATAAAGAACATAGGAAATGAACAGGGGCCACAGTTTAGGGGTGAAGAGTAGGCCATTTAGGACTGAGATGAGGAGAAATTTCTTCACCCAGAGAGTGGTGAACCTGTGGAATTCTCTGCCACAGAAAGGCTAAAACATTGATTGCTTTCAAGAAGGAGATAGATATAATTCTTAGGGCTAAAGGCATTAGAAGTTTTAGGGAGAAATTCGGAACAGGATACTGAGTTGCATGAGCAACCATGATTATATTGAATGGTGAAGTAGGCTTGAGGGGCCAAATAGCCTACCCCTGCTCCTACTTTCAATTTCTATTAAATTGGCCGAACAGCCAATTGGCACTGCTCCTCCATTTGGATCATGGTTGATTGAGCAGAATTGGGCAGAATGTAATGGCAACCCAGTCACATTCCCACCTTCCTCCAGCCATGTTCCAGGTGAGAAGGCTGAGCATCACTTGTGGGCCTCACCCCTCTGCTGCTTATATTCAACTAAAGACCAGTAAAGATCTTGCCATTCAGGATAACCATCCACCAAAGCAATTTGGGTTGACCTGCTGCCTACAGTAGGGGCCTTCCTCATACTTAGCCACTCTCTTCCCAACTGGGGGACCACCATCAGGAAAGGGAGCAAAAACAAAGTTGCTGGAAAAGCTCAGCAGGTCTGGCAGCATCTGTGGAGGAGAAAACAGAGTTAACGTTTCAGGTCAGGTGACCCTTCTTCAGAACTGATGGTGGCTGGGAAAACGTCAGTTTATATGCAGAAGATAGGGAGGTGGGTGGGGTAGGGAGTAAACGATAAGATAGAGCCCAAAGAGAGAGAAAGACAGTTGGACAGACAAAGGAGTTGCTAACGATCAGGCTG
>NC_063341.1:63556208-63574783 GCF_021869965.1 Rhincodon typus | reverse complement strand
AGAGAAAGACAGTTGGACAGACAAAGGAGTTGCTAACGATCAGGCTGAGAGGGTGAATAGTTGTTAATGGGGACTGTTAGTGACTAACAACAGGGGGTGTGTAATGGCAGGCTATGTGGTAACAAGGCCTGGTGTGTGGGGTGGGGGGCTGGGACATGGGAGAGTTTAGGCCCTAAAATTATGGAACTCAATATTGAGTCCGGAGGGCTGTAGGGTCCCCAAGTGGAAAATGAGGTGTTGTTCCTCCAGCTTGCGTTGGGCTTCACTGGAACACTGTAGCAAGCCAGAGATAGAGATGTTGGCCAGAGACCAGGGTGGTGCATTGAAGTGGCAGGCAACAGGTAGTTCGGGGTCTTTTTTGCGAGCAGAACGTAGATGTTCTGCAAAGCGGTCGCCAAGTCTACGCTTCGTTTCCCCAATGTAGAGGAGACCACTTTGTGAGCAGCGAATGCAGTAGACTAGATTCTTGGAAGTGCAGGTGAAGTGTTGCTTCACCTGGAAGGTATGTTTGAGCCCTTGGATAGTGGGGAGGGAGGAGGTAAATGCGCAGGTGTTGCACCTTCTCCGGTTGCAGAGGAAGGTGCCGTAGGGCTGTGGGGAGATGTTGGGGGTGAAGGAAGTATGGACCAGGGTGTCCCGGAGGGAACAATCCCTGCGGAAGACGGACAAGGGAGGGGAGGGGAATATGTGTCTGGTAGTGGCATCTTGCTGGAGGTGGCAGAAATGGCATCTGATGATCCTCTGGATGTGGATGCTGGTGGGATGGTAGGTGAGGATAAGGGGAACCCTATCGCTGTTGCAGGAGGGAGGAGAAGGGGTGAGGGCTGAAGTGCGGGAGATGGGTCGGACCCGATTGAGGGCCCTGTCGACAACGGAGCTGGGGATGTATTCCGCCACCTCCAGCAAGATGCCACCACCAGACACATATTCCCCTCCCCTCCATTGTCCACCTTCCACAGGGACCGTTCCCTCCGAGACACCCTGGTCCACACTTCCTTCACCCGCAACACCTCCCCACAGCCCTAGGGCACCTTTCCCTGCAACCGGCGAAGGTGCAACACCTGCGCATTTAGCTCCTCCCTCTCCACTATCCAAGGGCCCAAACATACCTTCCAGGTGAAGCAACACTTCACCTGCACTTCCAAGAATCTAGTCTACTGCATTCGCTGCTCACAATGTGGTCTCCTCTACATTGGGGAAATGAAGCGTAGACTTGGCGACTGCTTCGCAGAACATCTACGTTCTGCTCGCAAAAAAGACCCTGAACTACCTGTTGCCTGCCACTTCAATGCACCACCCTGGTCCCAGCTACCATCAGTTCTGAAGAAGGGTCACCGGACCCGAAACGTTAACTCTGTTTTCTCCTCCACAGATGCTGCCAGACCTGCTGAGCTTTTCCAGCAATTTTGTTTTTGTTCCTGATTTACAGCATCCGCAGTTCTTTTGGTTTTTATAGGCACATGTTGCTTATTCAATAATTATACAAGCTGGTAAAACAGAGCTTACAAAACTAATATTTCAAACCTCAATGTAATATTTAGGATGTTTGACATCTCATCCTGATTTGGTGACTGTATACCTGTCTGGAGAGGCACACATTCTCTGTTTGACAACTTGCTTGTATTGCTGCTGATTGGTGTCACAAAAAATCACCATACAATCATTATTATCTGAGTATTCTTTATCACTCTTTGCACATGATTGGTGTGTTTACATTGGTCTGAGCTGGCTTCCATTCCTTCACAATATCACACCATGATCAAGATTGACTTCAAATGATCTGGGCTAGGTGAACATTTTTAAAACCTTTTCTGATGAAGGGTCTAGGCCCGAAACGTCAGCCTCTCTGCTCCTATGATGCTGCTTGGCCTGCTGTGTTCATCCAGCCCTGCACCTTGTTGTCTCGGATTCTCCAGCATCTGCAGTTCCTACTATCTCTGATTCGATTTTTAAAACCTTTACTGTGTTTGGTTTTGTAGCCCTCTGCCTGTTTGCATGTTGCGTATCTATTTCAAGAAGAATAGGAAGGAAGGTAAAAGCAGAGGGGTAGAACTGTTATTATGGATGGCATTTGTGTAATAGTTAAAGATGACCTTCATTCAGAAGATCATAACGTAGAATCAGTTAGATGGAGATGAGGAATAGTAAAGGAAAGAAGTCACTGTGGATGTAATCTACACCCCACCCCCCAACGGAAGAAATATACAAGAATAGATATTGGATGTTTGTGATAAATGAATGATAATAGCTACGGGTGATTTTAATCAACATCTAAACTGGACAACTCAGCTTGGAAGTAGAATCCTCAATGAAGAGCTTATAGGATCCTTTCAACATAATTTGTTAGAGTAGCATGTTCTGGAACTGACTAGAAAGCAAGATATACAAGTCTTGGTATTTCATAAATTGACATTATTAATTAATCAACTCAGAGTGAAGGTACCTCTCGATAATAGCAATTGAATTTTATAACCACTTTGAAATGGGGAAGAGTGGATCTAAGGTTATTAACATAGAAGATTGGCTGGCAGGCAGAAAACAGAAATTGTGCATAAATGGTTTTGGGATGTGATGAGTCAGGGGTATGTGCTAGAACCTCAATGATTTGTAATTTATATTAATGACAGATTTGAGAATTGAAGGGAACTAAATCTTATGTTTTTTTGACTAAGTGCAAGGTGCGTTGAGTTTTTGATGGGTTTTTCACCATGACTGCATTGAGTTTTTGATGGGTTTTTCACCATGACTGTTTGCTGTCTTAGCTCTCATCTATTGGAGCCAGATGTCAATGAATTCCTGTCAGGTTTTTAGCACCCAATGCAGCTGAGCTCTACCATGGACAATGTCAGCTTCCTCCACTCCAATCTCCTTGTCCTCCCCCTCCTTGGGAAACCGGTCCCATTCCCACAGTTCCCCTGCATCCAGACAACACCTTCTTGCTTGTTCCAATTGTACAGGAAATAGCACACCAGGATCATGCAGCACACACTGTCCAGATTGTACCAGAGACACATTCCCTCCCCACTCCACCCCAAATCTGTACAACCATAACTTCAACACTCTATACTCTGCTCCATCATGGTCCTGTTGGAGGAATAGGTAGCGTTGTATCCATGCTCTGCATCAGTCTGCAACTTGTACAATAGTGTCATGAGCCATGGCTGCAGTGGGCAGCCCTTGATCCTCAGTAACCAGCTTTTTAGGGCCTGCAGACCCTCACAAGCACCAGTTATACTACAGTGCTGCAGGTTGTAGGAGTCATGGCAGCTGCCAGGGTAGTGGGCACACACTTCAGGAAGTGTTAGCGGTCATCATAGATTGTCTGAACATTAAGGGACTGGAATCCCTTTGTGATGAATTGTGTCATGTATATGTAGTCAATGGCACCCTGTGCCTGAGGGAACACAGCTACATTCCTGTATATGCTGCAGCACTAACCTCATCCTGGGATCATTGGTCACTGTCCTAATGGCTTGTGGAAGCACAACTGAGTGATCCCACATGGGTCACCTGTCACACCTTGGAATGAGCCAGTCACCTTGATGTTCAGAGCCGCAGTGACCTGGGAGAGGATATCCACCCACTCCTGCAACTCCTCAGGTCCCATCTGGCATTACCAGGTCCTGGGACATATAAAGCCTGTGTTGGCACTGCATCTTGTACATTCCCGGGAAATGGAGCTGGGGCTGGAGAGCTCCAGGCCCCCAGTGCACTCCACGTATCCTGAGGGACTCTGCAGCTGTGACCTCACCCTAAGCTGTGCACTTCTTGTCCTCTGCAATGACCTGCTGCTGTTCTAAGCTTGCTGTTGGCCCTGCTTCTCCTGAATTTATCATCACCTCCTTCGGAATGCAACGTGACAATATTACGGCTTTAAGACGTATATTTTGTCCTGGTTTTGTTTTAATAAGGAGAGATTGAGACAGAGGAGTGGAGCAACCTGCTCCAAAGCCAATAAAGTAAACAGTTTGTGAGGCCTTGGGTTTTTTTTAAAGTTGGAACAATAGAAGCAGCCTGAATGGATGGAGTCAAGCTCCCACAGGACAAAGATTTTTAGTTTTATCTTTCAGCAGTTGCTGGGTTCTTGAAGCTATCTGTGGAAGCTCTTATTCCTCTCTCTGTTATAGCTAGAAGCTAGGATGCTCTTCCTGCTGCTAGAATTGCATGTGAGACAAGCTATTTTACTGTATTTGCCTTTGCCATGTGTGCGTTTATAGAAAGTTACTGTATTATGACAACTAATGAGTAGTGTATTATTTTGTTAAGTATTTTGATAGAGTTAGAGTTAAGCCATTTCTTTTCTTTTATTTCTTCTGCAGTTTAACCATAGCGTATGAATAAAGTGTGTTTTGCTTCAAGCCTGATAGTTTGACCAATCGAAATGCATCCGGAATATTGACTTTAAGAAAAGAAAAAGTTATCTCCTTGACATGTTTTGAGGGGTTTTGGTCTGGTTCTTAACAGCAGCTACAGCACCCAACATGCCACCAGCAGCAGAGCCCATCCCTCTCACTGGAAAGGATCCAAATAGAGCACAGAAGGAGTGAAAAAGTTTTAGCTTTCCAAACAGATAGCAGTGGTGTACACTGCAGATGAGATCATACAGCGAAATATGCTGCTCCCAGGTAACAAAGGAAGTGACTCCATCATCTATCCATATTAAGCCACAGCAGCAACTTGGTAAATGACCACCACATCATCGAGAAGCAAATGCATAGAGTGCGACATAACCTTCCCAAGCCTGGGCCCATGTTAATTTCTGCACTTCACGCTGCATTCCACACTGACCATTGATACACTTGCATGATAGCCAAGGACTTAGATGCTGTGTGGCTCACACAGCACCCATGCAAGTTGCACTAATTGTGGTTCCTCTGCAGCTAGCAGTGACCTTTTGTTACTGTTAATAATTTCAACATTGACATGCCCAAATGCAATATAACAGGACCAATGATGTGCACCACGTGGCTTTGACCAGAATCTGAAGCCTCACTCTGCATAGGCAATGGAATGATTGCAATTCCAATGTAGTTTGCAGGCAGCTGCTTCATGTTTTTGGCGCTACAATGTGATGGCGTTCAGTAAATATGGACTCCATGTTTCTACCCATCAAGCTGGCTCTTATTTTGTCCACACTGAGTGCAGTTCCAGCCTGTCCTAGTTGCAGTTTGCAAATAAAAAATGGCAAGTGTGACAGGAAATGCAGTTCAGGGCAGAACCAATGCCACTGGGCCCCACATGGTCACCAGGTTATCCCCACACCCCTCACCCAGCAACCCCATCCCTCTGAGCCTCCATGTCCCCTATTACCTTGCACTTCCCTGACAGCCCATTTCTATCTGTCCTCCAATGTGGATTCCAAACACGTTGAACTTTGTCTCCTGTGGAGGCAATGCTGATGGCCACAGTCACTAAAACCCCTTCACATGGCTGGCTGTGTCCTCTAATACTGCTCTGCATTCTCCTCATACACCTTGAGAACTACCGCCCACTTGTCCACCATGGTATTTATTCCCCGCCCCAACCCCCAACCCTGACTCTCCTACCCCTTCTGTCACTGCCCCAACAGGCAACAGCACCCACACCCTTCCCTTGAAACATTGACAGATGGACACAGAGGACTATAACTGCCCCAGACCTGTGACTAAGCGTGCCAAATAGCCCCTAGACACAACTGATCAGGCCCCTGATCACCATATTTGTAGCTTCCTAACTGAAGACACATAATTGCCTTGTCTGTTGGTGCTTCTCCAACAGATCTGAATGCTGAACACCACTGGACTGCACTGGAACAGATCCCCTGACAATGTACATCCCTAGTGACCATCTGAAGCTCTGGAGTCTGTGTGACAGTACCAGTACCCCCTGACTGCCAACACATTGTTTTAACTGTACTGAAGCTTAGCCCCTACCAGTTCCCCACATGGCAGTTTGGTTGAATACACGCACAGTGTGTTTGATACACAAGCAACTGGCAGAGGCTGTGCATATTAGACTGAAGTCTCGGTGTACTATTCACCAAGATGTCGTCTCCCTAGGTCAGGTCCATACTGACAAATAGCCTGTGTATCTGCATTAAACAGCATCCTAAAACAGGAGCTGGAATAGCCTTTGGCTCTGTGTGAAGTGCCAATGCGCTAACAGGCATGGCACAGCATAACATGGTGAGGCATAGAAGCTGTAAGCATTCAGGAAGGAAAGTCAGGACTGCACTGCCATCGTGTCTTATTATAATGGAGGTAAATTTGATAGGAGGCATCTCAACAAGCAGATTGTCGTAGTAAATGCAGGGAGAATGATCTTTGAATAGAAAACTGATGAAAACTATGTCTTGTGCATAGGAGGTATAGACCCCGTTTTAATAATTCTGAAAGGCTGAAAACATTGAATTTGTGACTACTGCCTTATGTTTGGGGAAGGCTGTTGAGGCTCAGTGCCATGCTCTGGTTGCATGGTATAATGGTGACCTCGCTGGTTTCTGAACTCTGTGATCCGAGTTCAAGTCTAGATTGAGCCTTCTTTGAGGGGGAAAGTGTTGGGTATTCTAAAAGGCATTAGGGTGGACAAGTCCCCAGGTCCGGATGGGATCTATCCCAGGTTACTGAGGGAAGCAAGAGAGGAAATAGCTGAGGCCTTAACAGATATCATTGCAGCATCCTTGAGCACGGGTGAGGTCCCAGAGGACTGGAGAATTACTAATGTTGTCCCCTTGTTTAAGAAGGGTAGCAAGGATAATCCAGGTAATTATAGACCGGTGAGCCTGATGTCAGTGGTGGGGAAGCTGCTGGAGAAGATACTGACGGGGGTGCAGGGAAGGTCATGTCGTACCAACTTGATAGAATTCTTTGAGGAAGTGACAAAGTTGATAGATGAGGGAAGGGCTGTAGATGTCATATACATGGACTTTAGTAAGGTGTTTGATAAGGTTCCCCATGGTAGGCTGATGGAGAAAGTGAAGTTGCATGGGGTCCAGGGTGTACTAGCTAGATGGATAGAGAACTGGCTGGGCAACAGAAGACAGAGAGAGTGGAAGGGAGTTTCTCAAAATGGAGAACTGTGACCAGTGGTGTTCCACAGGGATCCGTGTTGGGACCACTGTTGTTTGTGATGTACATAAATGATCTGGAGGAAGGTATAGATGGTCTGATTAGCAAGTTTGCAGATGACACTAAGATTGGTGGAGTAGCAGATAGTGAAGGGGACTGTCGGAGAATGCAGCAGAATATAGATAGATTGGAGAGTTGGGCGGAGAAATGGCAGATGGAGTTCAATCCAGGCAAATGCGAAGTGATGCATTTTGGAAGATCCAATTCAAGAGCGAACTATACGGTAAATGGAAAAGCCCTGGGGAAAATTGATGCACAGAGAGATCTGGGTGTTCAGGTCCATCGTACCCTGAAGGTGGCAACGCAGGTTGATAGAGTGGTCAAGAAGGCATACAGCATGCTTTCATTCATCAGACGGGGTATTGAGTACAAGAGTTGGCAGGTCATGTTACAGTTGTATAGGACTTTGGTTCGACCACATTTGGAATACTGCGTGCAGTTCTGGTCGCCACATTACCAAAAGGATGTGGATGCTTTGGAGAGGGTGCAGAGGAGATTCACCAGGATGTTGCCTGGTATGGAGGGCGCTAGCTATGAAGAGAGGTTGAGTAGATTAGGATTATTTACATTAGAAAGACAGAGGTTGAGGGGGGACCTGATTGAGGTCTACAAAATCATGAGAGGTATAGACAGGGTGGATAGCAAGAAGCTTTTTCCCAGAGTGGGGGACTCAATTACTAGGGGTCACAATTTCAAGGTGAGAGGGGAAAAGTTTAAGGGAGATATGCGTGGAAAGTTCTTTACGCAGAGGGTGGTGGGTGCCTGGAACGTGTTGCCAGCAAAGGTGGTAGAGGCGGGCACGATAGTGTCATTTAAGATGTATCTAGACAGATACATGAATGGGCAGGGAGCAGAGGGATACAGATCCTTGGAAAATAGGCAACAGGTTTAGATAGAGGATCTGGATTGGCACAGGCTTGGAGGGCCGAAGGGCGTGTTCCTGTGCTGTAATTTTCTTTTTTCTTTGTTCTTTTTTCTTTGATGATTGCTCAAGTGTCAAATTCAATTTGCTGTGTTCTGGCCTGGCACGTATATGTTGAAAAGAGATTGAGGGTGGATCCCACTGTGGCTAACAATTAAATTCCTTCAACCTGAGAGGACACCAATGGTTAGAGGTCTGCTTCTTGTCTCCAGTTATGTTTGGAATATGATCCTTTGACTGGCCAGCATTCCATTCAACAGGACTGCTTTACTTTGGACTGTACACAAATTCAGCTGATTCCTATTTTGCTTTAAGTGACAATCCTGATGGTTTTTGTCACCTGTGAGCTTCAAGTATCTTTAGGGAAAACTGTATAAGCTGTACAGCTTAGCAGGAGAATTCAGGTCATCCCATGACACTAAACCAATCACAAGCGCTCTTTAGCCAACACAACTGCAGATGCTGGAATCCATGGTAGACAAACAGGAGGCTGGAAGAACACAGCAGGCCAGGCAGCATCTGGAGGAAGGGAGCAGTCAACATTTTGAGTATTACCCTTCTTCATGTGGCATTTTGGTGCTGCAATGTACTCCATTGAAAATGAAAAGTGGTCGTTTTAAAGTCAATAAAAGAAAGTAGACTTTACTCAAACACTCTCAATAGGATCAAGCGCCAGTAGAAGTCTGGTTGCCTCAAGTGAGTGGAGTTGTGTTTGTTCTTGGATGTACCTGGTTCATTTGGGATTACACAAAAGTTGGAGCAATAAAGATTTACCAAAGCAAAAGTGGTTCCAATGGAAATTGTGAAAATAATTTGCTTCATTGTTATAAGCATATGAACACTGATATTGTCCCAAATTTAAAATTAGCAACTAAACACACACACATAAGCCTTGAATGGTATCAAGATGGCGGAAGAGTTGGACACTTCAGCCGGAGCTTCTCTACTCCAACTGTTCTCTTTCTTTTTCTCCTTTCTTTCTCTTTCCTTAAGCGTATTTTTAAAATGTTTTGACTCTTAAACTGGACTGGGTGCTGTCGCGGTGAGGTGAGACCTGGAGATGAGTCCCAGACAGGGGCCTGTGGTGAGGAGGCAAGTCCCAGACTGGAGGCTGGCACAGGGAGGTGAATCCCAGACCGGAGGCTATCGCAGGGAGGCGAGGTCCTTTCAGACTGGAGGCGAGGTCCTTTCAGACTGGAGGCGAGACTTCGAGTTTTAAAGCCTAATGCAGTCTGGAGGCTAGATGCTAGCATTGACTAGGGTCAAAAGGATTGTAACTCGAGGACCTTTTTTTCCTTTTTTATTCTTATACTGGACTTGTATTTATTATTCTTCCAATTTTGTACCAAATACTTCAATATTTGTACCTACATATCTTGTATCTAAGCTGATTCAATTCAATTCAATAAAGCACAGATTTCACTAAAAGTTTGAATCAGACATGACATGGTGTGTTTGGACCATTATCACAATTGACTTTAAAATATATTGTGTTTAAAGAGCTTATTACAATATTATAACTTAGATATATTTTGCCCTGTTTTTAGGAAAAGAGGTTTTGAGTCATAATTGCCAAGTTGTCTCTTTGAAGCCAACAAACAGCTTGTGAGGCCCTGTGGTTTTTGTTTTAAGTTGGAACAATAGAAGTAGCATGAATGTGTGGAGTCAGGCTCCTACAGAACCAGGGCTTTAGTTTAGCTTTCAGTTGTTGGGGTTTTGAAGTTGGTTGTGGAAGCTGCAATACCTCTCTCTCTCTACCAGAGTTATCTCTTTCTCTTCTCCTGGACTGGAGACAATGTGAGACAATTTATTTTATTGAATTTGCTTTTGCCAGGGATGTGTTTGTGAGATGTTACTATATTGGAACAGTTGCTGTTTACTAGTTAACTAATCTATTATTCTGTTAATTTTTCCAATAGGATTAAAGTTACAACAATTCCTCTTTGTTTGTTTGTATTTTAACTGTAGTGTAAGAATAAAGAATGTTTTGCTTAAAGCCAAACCAATTGAATCTGGAATGCAGCACCTTACACTCATCTTTAAATAAGATAAAAGTTAGAGTCTAGGCTATCTCCTTGATATATTTGAAGGGGATTTGGTCTGGTCCATAACAAGTTCAATAAGTGTGTGTTGTTCCTAGCAATCAAATAGCATAAACCTGCAATCTTATACAAAAGGGGCACTTTTAATAAAAGCTGCAACTCCCCTTCCAATTAGTGGGTCAATTCAATCAGCACATTTCCTCTTCCTACTGTCATCCCCTGCAGTAGTGCAGTAGCAGTAAGCATGAGATGTCTCACCTACTCCTTCCTCATTCACATTACCCCTTCAGCTCCAGTAACCCCACCTTCTGGTTACCTCTATGCCCTCTTAATCCTGCATCGTTTAACATCATTCTCTCTCCCTAACAAAGTGGCCAGATATCCTCTTCTCCCCACACTTCCTCTATCCTCCTCCCCATCTACTCTCAACAAGTGGGACCAACTTACAAAGAGTTGCCAGGAAGCCAAAGGTCAAAGCAGAGCAAGCAGGTAAAACAGGGGTGATGAATGAATAATTGGAAGCTTCTGAGGAGTGGGGTAGCTATATAGGTCTGAAACCTGTTGACAGCAGGAGTTGGGGAGAGGAAGAAACCAGGAAAGTGAGCGGATTGTTCTCCTGGGAAAACAGCATAACAAAAACAAACTTAATTCAGCCTTTCCCATGAGGTTCTCCCTGGGTCACACACATGCTATTTCATCATTTTTCTCCATTCTCACTCATTCCTCTTCCAATCACACTACCATAAACTCTCACCACCTCACCTTTCTATCTCCTCTGAGGCCTTCCTAGAACATAGAACATAGAACAGTACAGCACAGTACAGGCCCGTAGGCCCACGATGTTGTGCCGACCTCTTCTCTTTCATCCCGGCAGTCCCGTCTCGATCAGTCACCTCACCACATTTTCACTATCTCTCTGGAACACATGGCCATACCATTTTAATCCCTTTGCAACTACTTTCTTCAATGCTTCAACAATCTTCATGAAGTCCGTGTTGCAGTGGTCCTTGATCTAACTAAGTATAAAGATACCATCCTATATTAACTAAGATAGGATGTTTAATACACTTGGAGGGAACAAAATGTTAAATGAATAAAATACATCAATGTTCCTACAGCATCATAATTGAACATGGAGAAGAAGTAACAGCACATTGTGTTGGGAAGACTGGAAGTATAATAAGAAGGAAGAACCTTGCAGCTATAAGTGAAACTCAACCATTAATATGACAAAATTGTGAAGTGAGAAGTGTGCTAAAGAGTAAGTAGATGTAAGAATTTCATGTATTAGATTGTATGCTTCTCTTCACAATATTTAAAGATTTTGAATTGCAGTAGTAATGACAGTTGATTGGTTTCATATTTACATTGACATTTTGAGAACGAAATGTTAACACCCACAAAAGAATGTATACCAATGAGCATTATCAGAGATCTCCAACAAAATGCACTCTACTAAGAAAGGAAAGCCACCACAATCATAAACAAAATACCAATTACTGGGATAATGTTTGGTCTCCCTTTCTCTGAGAATATCACTGTGGCAGCTTCAACTAGAATGTTCCTGAGGTCACAATGATGAAAAGTGTAAGGAGATCTGCTCATAAATCTTGTTACGTAATTCAAAAGGTCCAACACTATTGGTGCTTCTGGAAGCAAAGCTGATTGTCCAAAGAGAGTGGAGCCCTAATCCATATATCATAATTATCAATTCTGTGACACCATCAATACAATTTGAACTTTGGCCTTCCTTCAAGGTGATAGAGTGATCATGGGTAGGCTGAACAGGCGTCCAGTGAAAGTTTAATTCCCTTGTTTCACAGGTCTCCCCTATTCTGGATATCTCCATCCCTGCTCCCCGTCTCCCCCAATCCCCTCCCTCATTATATACTTACCTTAGTACGACTGATTTTGAGGAGGCTAATAATTACTGCTCCCACCCATTCCAAATGAGGAAGTGGGCCAATGTCACATTGATGTTACTAAGACTCACAGGCAACTGGGCAGAGATGGTGATGTAGTGGTAAATCACTAGACTAATAAACTGGAGGCCTAGGTTACTGCTAAGATGGAGAGGGGGGCACAGTTTCATATCCCATCACAGCTGCTGGTGGCATGCAAAAACCCAATTAACAAAATCTGGAATAGTAATTTAGTTTAATGGTCACATTATGGAGACTATCAATTCTTGTAAAAACCCATCTCATTCTCAAATGTCCTTTAGGAAAAGCAATTTGTCATCCTTACCTGCTCTGGTCTGAGACTCCAGAGCCACAGCTATGTGGATGACTCTTAAATGTCCTCTAATGACTTTGCTATCCACTCAGTTCACAACAAATGCTGGTCTTGCACATCCTATGCAAGAATATGTAAAACTTGCTGGCTGAAGATGTAGTTGAATTGTAGCCAAATGGTCTACTGCTCCCACATCTTTATGCAACCAGTGTTTTCCTATGGAAGCCTGGTGCCAGTTAAAACAACCCCAAAGAATTTGCAGCATAGAAAGAAACCATTGAAGCTATGACAATCTAGCTTTTCAACTGAAGCCATTTGCTTTTAACACTATTCCCTGCCCTTAATTTCACCCTTTGTTTTTTCTCATTATTTCTCTTCAAATGCTAATCATCTAAACACTAATCTTTTAAATAAGGATACAATCTCTGTCTCAAAACCAAAGGCTAGCAAGTTCGAGTAACTTGTATGAAATCTGAGTGATAATTCTTAGCCTTAAAGTTCCCATCCTACTGATTTTCCAAACAGTGAAAGTAATCTTTTACAGTTTCCCTGGAAAAACATCCTTTAGATTCCCTTTTGCTTCAGTGAGAATTCCAATGTTTCAGTTCAAATTTCTGTTACTCTGGTATCCCATTCTTCGTATTCCAATCTGTCACAATCCCATTCTGATACAGTTACTTCCATGCTGAAATTAAAATGGCATATTTCAAAAGCCAAATTATCATCAAAGTGTAGGCAATAAAATTTCTTATAGAATGAGAACTCTTAGTTGAAGATGTGGAAAGTAATAAATGCAGTTACTCAGAGACTTATTGAATTTTATAAAAAGTTTTGCATTGACTTTTTGATTGTAACATGCTAAATAACAGCTATTTGAAGAACGTTCTTTGAAGTCCAAAGGAAACATTAGTCTGAGCTAAAAAATGTAGCGAGTAAAAAGCAGTCATCTCATTTCTGAAGTGTAGTCAGGTTCAGGAAGCTATCTAATACTTGCAAGTTATTTTTGATTTTTGGTGCATAAAATCCATCCTTTTGACAAAACCAATATTCAGTCTGGTCCCTGTGAATAGAGTGTAGACCATCAGTGTTTACAAATGTCCAACAGTAAGTATTTCCTTGATGTTCGCAGTACTTAGCCATGGATTAGATGGCATTAGTCATTGAAGTGTGGGTGATGTAGACATCATCACAGTACTTAAAAGGATCATTATCTAAGCCTCACATTGAGTCTACCACAGTAAGTGCTCGTATAAAGTAGACTAATAAACCAAAATGTACCAGTAAATTCTGACTGTATCTGCTGATGTTACTGGAAAGAATTTTGTACTTTTTGGCATCACCAAAATTTTGAACAACAACATGACAACACCACCGTTGTAGTTCAGATCTCAAACAATGACAGTTGCAGAATGCAGGAAAGAGATTGAGTACTTTGTGGCATGGTGTAAAGACACCAATCTCGCCATCAATGTCATCAAAGTGAAGGAGCTGGCCATTGACATCAGGGAGTGGAGTGGAGGGCGTGCCCCTATCTGTATCAATGGTGCAGAGGTGGAGATGGCCGAGAGCGTCAAGTTCCTAGGAGTAATGATCGCCAGGAATCTGTCCTGGTCCACCTACGTCGACGCAATGGTGAAGAAAGCAAAACAATGTCTCTACTTCCTCAGAGGGCTAAGGAAATTCAGCATTTCCACAAGAACTCTTACCAATTTTTATAGATGCACAATGGAAAACATCTTATCTGGTTGCATCATGGTGTGGTATGGCAAAGGCAAGAAACTGCAGAGAGACATGAACACAGCCTTGTCTGTCACACAAACCAGCCTTCCATCCATTGACTCCATCTATACATCCTGCTGCCTCAGGAAAGCTAACAACATAATCAAAGACCCCTCCCACCCTGTTATACCCTTTTCCATCCTCTTCCATTGGGCAGAAGATATAAAAGTTTGAATACATGTACGAATAGATTCAAGAACAGCTTCTTCCTGACTGTTATTGGACTTTTGAATGGACCTCTCAAATACTAATTCTGATCTCTCTCACCCTGCACCTTCTCTGCGGCTGTAACACTATATTCTACGTTCTGCTCTGCTACCCTTATGCTCTTTGTATGGTACGATCTGCCTGCATGTCAAGCAAAACAACATTTTTCACTGTATCTAGGTACAGGTGACAACAATAAATCAATCAAGGAGATTAGCAAAGATATTCTGATGACCCCAAACTTAAAATTTCAAAAACCCTGAAATCCTAAGAATGACATCTCTGTGACACCATGCATGATCTAGGAATATATATGTGTACAAATATTAAAAGTGAGGCAACTTGCATGTATGATTGTTTGACAAAGATGATATCTATATTCCTTAAAATTTGTTCTCTTAAGCATTCTCAATTTGAATCAGTCAACTGTTAGTGGCCATGCCTTCAGCTGCCAGGGTCCTAAACTTGAACTCCCTTCCAAAATCTGTCTGCCTCTCTCACTTTCTTTAAAGGTTTTTTTTAAAGAGACTTTCCTTAGCTAAACTATTATCATCTACCCTAATATCACTTTATATGGCTTGATTTCAAATATTGTTCTATAATGGCCCTGGAAGCACTTTGAAATAGTTGATTATGTTAATGGTGTTGCCATAATTGAAGAACTGCCTCCATGAGACCTGCTGAGATTTCTCACTGTATTGTATCAAATTTTTCACAGCTCTATGATATCCCTCTGGTCTAATGCTAGCAGGATTGTATTATCTCAAGAAGAACTCACCGCTGCCAAGATATCCTAGAATAGACTATCCCTGGCATCTGCTCCACCTGGCATGAGGACTAGTGAAGGGTTTCAACCTGAAACATTGACTTTCCTGCTCCTCGGATGCTGTCTGACCAGCTGTGCTTTTCCAGCTCCACAGTTATGGACTCTGGCTTCCAGCATCTGCAGTCCTCACTGTCTCCAACTCGCTGCCAGTCTGGAGCTGCCTTGTATGATTACTGACATTTGCCCTGTACACAGTAATGGTCAACAGGGCAATACGGAACAGGGGTATCCTTTTCCCTCACACTGGCAGAGGATGTCACAACATCAGACCCTGCAGTGTGTTCCAAGGTTTCCATCTGGGTCATTGCGCACTGAGTCATCTGGATTAATGCCCAGCAGTGAAGGAAGAAAGTCAGTGATTTTCTCCACTTGGTTGGGTAAGTGCCACCGTCTTCTCTCTGCCACCTCACACTTGTGCTCTCTTTGTCTCTGCTGTTGCACCCACCTCCCACCAAGGCTCACGCCCTACCTTTTTTGCTATTACATGTAACATTTTCCCACACTCACTCTCACCCACCCACTCCTTCCCTCCTAATACTGCACGTCATCTGCACTGCCCACAGACTTCCTCAGGACACCTTACCACTTACCAGCACCCCCAACAGCACCAGCCTAACCATTGTTCTGTGCGCTTTAATTTCATTCACATCCTCCCTTTCTCAGTCCAGGAGCAAACACAAAGGCAGAAAGAGCTAAAACAGGTGGTGGGCTGCCACCATTCTGCTCCTTACCGCCAGTGAGGAGAGGAGTCTGACCTTGATGAGCCCAATTGGCAACTTGGCTGTGTCCAGTCCTCTGGGCTGATATTGGAGGTTGCCCTTGACTTACTGTACCAGGACCCCATGACTGAAAGCTGTCTCTCTAGACTTGACCGAGAATTGTTGATAACCATGGCAAACTTGTTGGCTTTCTGAGTCGAAAAACTGGCAAAGCAAGAAAGAAGTAATGTCAGCCTGTTAGATCCAGCTGCAAGGGATGGAGCGGGGTTGGGGGGAGGGTGCGGGGAACACCAAAAGGGAAGGCAAAGTGAGGCAAGACAGGGATGCTGTGAGCATCCAGCTGGCTCAAGGTGAATGAATGAGTGAATGAGTGTGAGCAAAAAGAATGAACAAGTAATGGTGAGATGCAACCTGGTCTAATCCATAAACTGGGTGCGTGTCCCTATGGATGAAGTGTCCTTGCAATAGCATTTGAAATTTAGTTGCCAGTGCACCCAGAGGTGCCATGACGATCCTGAGATGCTGGCAGCTATCGAATGCCAGTGTCTGTGGATGTGGGTGATTGTGTAGTTCCTGTGCTGCAATGTGCTCTGGGATGTGATTACTGGGCATCCAAGATGGCTATCTGGAAGAGCAAGTGGCAAACTGAAGTTACCTGCTCCAAATTCCATGTCAGGAATTGCTGATATCCAATTTACTCTTGGCAGGTGGTAGAATAAGAAGATGCATACTGATAAGGCACTATTCATTGTTATTAAACCGTTAACTGGTAGTGATCCTTTGCTAATTGGCATCTCCTAGACGCTGCCTGGACTGGAGGGCAGGTCTTATGAGGAAAGGTTGAGGGAGCTAGGGCTTTTTTCATTGGGGTGAAGAAGGATGAGAGGTGACTTGATAGAGGTGTACAAGATGATGAGAGGCATAGATAGAGTGGATAGCCAGAGACTTTTTCCCAGGGTGGAAATGACTATTACAAGGGGGCATAATTTTAAGGTGATTGGAGGAAGGTATAGGGGAGATGTCAGTGTTAGGTTCTTTACACAGAGAGTGGTGGGTGTGTGGAATGCACTGCCGGTGGTGGTAGTGGAGTCAGATACTTTAGAGACTTTTAAGCAAATCTTGCATAGGCACATGGAGGATAGTAAAATGTAGGGTATGCAGGGTAGTTTGACCTTAGTAGGATAATAGGTCGGCACATATCGTGGGCCGAAGGGCCTGTACTGTGCAGTATTGTTCTATGTTCTATGTTCTCATCACTCCTTAGCAAGAATCTTGCCTTGAGGCCTGTAACACGAGAACATAACAAGTTGCTCTCACATTACATTAAGTGAGAACTCTGCTACATGTGCCATGTGACATTCTAGTCAGAAATGTTGAGCATAGACCTCCAACAACAGGAGTGAGATGCTCAAGTGAAGACAAGACTATGTCTGATGACCTTGGAACTTGTAACGAAAGGTTAGACACTAACCTTACTGTATTAACAAGGTGTAGAGCTGGATGAACACAGCAGGCCAGGCAGCATCAAAGGAGCTGGAAAGCTGATGTTTCAGGTCTGGACCCTTCTTCAGAAATGGGGGAGGGGAAGGGGGACTCTGAAATAAATAGACAGCGGGGAGGTGATGATGGAAGGTGGGTAGGGGGGGGGATGGGGGGAGGGAAGACGGACAGGTCAAGGAGGCGGGGATGAGGCTAGTAGGTAGCAAGTGGGGGTGGGGGTAGGTCAGTGAGGTGGGAGGAGCGGATAAATGGGAGAAAAGACGGACAGGGCAAGGAGGCGGGACGAGCTGGGCTGGTTTTGGAATGAGATCAGGGGTGGGGACGAGCTGGGCTGGTTTTGGGATGAGGTCGGGGGTGGGGACGAGCTGGGCTGGTTTTGGCATGAGACCAGGGGTGGGGACGAGCTGGGGTGGTTTTGGGATGAGATCGGGGGTGGGAACGAGCTGCCTCCTTCACCTGTCCGTCTTTTCTCCCACCTATCCGCTCCTCCCACCTCGCTCTCCAACCCCCACTCCCGCTTCCTACCTACTAGACTCATCCCTGCCTCCTTGACCTGTCCGTCTTCCCTCCCCACCGACCAACCCCCATCCCAACTCCCTACCTACAAGGTGCAGGGCTGGATGAACACAGCAGGCCAAGCAGCATCCTAGGAGCAGAGAGGCTGACGTTTCGGGCCTAGACCCTTCATCAGAAAATGGGGAGGGGAAGGGGGTTTTGAAATAAATAGGGAGAGAGTGGGAGGCGGATAGAAGAGGGATAGAGGAGAGGATAGGTGGAGAGGAAACAAACAGGTCGAAGGGGCGGGGATGGAGCCAGTAAGCCAGATGGAGTTAGGAAGGGGATAGGTCAGTCCAGGGAGGACGGACAGGTCAAGGGGGCGGGATGAGGTTGGTCGGTAGGAGATGGAGGTGCGGCTTGAGGCGGGAGGAGGGGATAGGTGGGAGGAAGAACAGGTTAGGGAGGCAGGGACGAGCTGGACTGGTTTTGGGATGTGGTAGGGGAAGGGGAGATTTTGAAACTTGTGAAATCCACATTGATACCATTGGGCTGCAGGGTTCCCAAGCGGAATATGAGTTGCTGTTCCTGCAACCTTCGGGTGGCATCGTTGTGGCACTGCAGGAGGCCCAGGATGGACATGTCGTCTGAGGAATGGGAGGGGGAGTTGAAATGGTTCGCGACTGGGAGGTGCAGTTGTTTATTGCGAACCGAGCGTAGGTGTTCTGCAAAGCGGTCCCCGAG
>NC_063341.1:63549827-63551208 GCF_021869965.1 Rhincodon typus | reverse complement strand
GATGCTGCTTGGCCTGCTGTGTTCATCCAGCCCTGCACCTTGTTGTCTCGGATTCTCCAGCATCTGCAGTTCCTACTATCTCCCTAGCTACACTCACCTTTACTGGCTCCATCCCTGCCTCCTTGACCTGTCCGTCTTCTCTCCACCTATCTGCTCCTCTATCCACCTTCCATCATCGCCCCCCCACCTCTATTTATTTCATAGCCCCCTTCCCCTCCTCCATTTCTGAAGAAGGGTCCAGACCCGAAATGTCAGCTTTCCTGCTCCTCTGATGCTGTGTTCATCCAGCTTTACACCTTGTTATCTCAGACTCCAGCATCAGCAGTTCCTACTGTCTCTGAATCTCACTATTAATCTTTTTACTTCTTAGAATGTAGTTTCCTTTGTCACAGTAATATACAAATATATTTCAAAACCAGGTTTCTCCTAGTATCTAAGTGGCACAGACTGAATTTAATATCCTTTATGATTACTAATATTATATCTTCTAGTGTTACACTACAGTGCCATAGAAGATTAATTCCTGGGGCCTGTACCGTAGAAATCCAGTCCGTACTTTCCTTTCAACCCTGGTTTTGGTAACATTGATTTGTGAAATAAGAATGTCGCCCTCTGCATTCTTTTGTTAATGAATCCTCAAACAATGGAGCCCTTTACTAAGTTCCAAAAAGCTGTCTCAGATTCTGTCAAGTCACCGTGTGATACTGTATCTTGCACAAATACCTTCCTGCATGCTAATCCTTTTGGTGATTCTTTTCAAGATTGCAGACTTTACAGTGTATTCTATTCAAAAAGTGATTGCTGGTAGCCACTCTTTATCTACTTCCTTCCTGTTTATTAATTAATGGGTTTTTGACTGGGTTGTATTTTGTGTTATGATCCTAGCTGATGGTAATACTGGACAAGTCAGATTTCAGAGTTAAACCAGACCTGATTGACCATAAATTTTATTTTTGCAGTTTGGTAACTATAATGGGCCAGTCATTGAATGACCTTCATGTGAGGCCACCAATGTACTTTTAACAAATGAACACAGATTTATTACACAAGAGGAAAGAAAGAAAAGCTACACAAGACAACTTGAAAATACTACATCATAAACAGCATTAAAGATTCAAGCCTTCCCCTCCCCCCCACCCCAGCAATATCCTTTACAGCCACTGAACCTCAGTGAAGAATGACTTCTATCTATATCCTTATTGAAATGAGAAGATAAGCATTTTATTTAGACTGTCTCCTCATTCACCAGATATGATTTGTCCTGTGACAGTAGCAACTGCAGATGCTGGAGAATCCGAGACAACAAGGTGCAGGGCTGGATGAACACAGCAGGCCAAGCAGCATCATAGGAGCAGAGAGGCTGACGTTTCGGGCCTAGACC
>NC_063341.1:63535296-63549727 GCF_021869965.1 Rhincodon typus | reverse complement strand
GGCTGACGTTTCGGGCCTAGACCTGAAACGTCAGCCTCTCTGCTCCTATGATGCTGCTTGGCCTGCCATGATTTGTCCTGTTACTGTCTTTCCTCAAGTCATGCATCCAGCCCAGGCTAACTCATTGTCTTCTGTCACTGAACACTAAAGTGATAAACTTATGGCTTCAACAACTTTTAAACTTCTACACAGCAGGCCTGCTGGAATAGATACTTTCTTTGGAACTAACCCCTGCATTTGGCCCCTGACCTCCCATATCTGCAAATCGTAAATGCTCAAGTCAACAATTATTTCACCAGGTAACTTGTTGAGTTACTATCTTAAGTCACATGAGTTCATGGAAATGTTGCCTTTAGTTCACTGTTCCAAATGACTTTCTGACCATTTAAGCAAAAACAGACCAAACCTTTACAGTACAAAAATAAAACAGACAACCATTACCTCTAATCGTGAAACCCACAGCTGAATCTTACTTTTTTGGCTGAGTGCATATTGTGTCAAGTTTTTGAAGGGATTTTCTACCATATCTTACCAAACACCTTATTAACTAACTACCCTGCTCCTATGATGTCACTCACACCCAATTCTAGCTCCATCATAATCTACACCATTCCCAGAACAATTCGCCATTACTGGGGAATCCCAGAATAACTGGCACCCATGCACCAGTGCAGCCTTTAAATTCCCACTGTGGGTCTGGGCAAGCTCTGGCAGGCTGGAGCTGCCCTGCACAGTTCTCTATATGTGCCTTGGACATGGCAGACAGGGGGAAATCAGTACCCCACTTTACGGTCAGGGACTTAGACTTCCTGCTGGACAGCTTTCTGCACGGGCAGGACCTAATCTTACCCCAAGGCAAGCAAAGAAGGCTGAGACACCAGACCAGGCCAGCTTGGTCTGAGGTTGTGCCACCCAGGTTAATGCACACAACCATATGGAAGAATGTCCAGCACTGTAGGAAAGGGATCAATGTCCCTCTTCACTCCACAGCGCAAATGCAGCCATCTTCTTTCCGATACTTCACTCCACCTCTGCTACTGAACTCACCTCCCACCAAGGCTCATGCTCTACAGCTCTCACATAAGAGAGACTGTAACATCTTCCCTCACTCATTGTTACTCTCTCCAACCCCCAACAGCACTAACCCTGCGTGACCTCACTGCTGCCTACTCATTCATTCAAGATAGCTCTCACATGTACCTAAAGTAACCAGCAAGTGGCACCCACTAGGGCAGGAAGAGTCAGGACAAGTGGTGGGCCGCCCAAGCTTTGGTTCCTTACCCCTTATCATGGACAGCATCACGACTCTGATCATCAGAAGGTGCCAGAGAGCTGCTGACAGCCATGGCAAACCTCCTGCCTTTCAGTCTACGCTGAACAGCAAGGAAAGACGGAAGTAATCCAGCCTGGTAGCTTGGCTGAGGGACTAAAGCTCACAAAGGCAAGACAAGACAATCAAGACTTGGATACTGCAGGCAACCAGGTCAGTTCAGAGTGAGAGTGAGATATGACAGCAAGGAGCAGACCCTGGAGATGTAGCCTGGTCCAGTCTATGAGCTGGTCCTTGCAGCAACATTACAATGATCGTTGCCAGTGCAACACAGAAGTACAGAAGTGACCTGTAAGTAGATTATAGATGTGCCATTAGGGATTTAAGAGCCTGGTGCATATCAGATGTCTATGTCTGTGCACATGGGGTGTATGTGTCTGGTGCCCATGGAGCATGCCCTGAGATCATAGAAACCCTACAGTGTGGAAACAGGCCCTTCGGCCCAACCAGTCCACATCGACCCTTGGAGCATCCCGACCAGACCCATCCCCCTCTAACCCACCTAAGCTACACATCCCTGAACACTATGGGCAATTTAGCCTGGCCAATCCACCTAGCCTGCACATCTTTGCACTGTAGGAGGAAACCAGAGCACCCAGAGGAAGCCGATGCAGACATGGGGAGAATGTGCAAACTCCATACAGACAGTCACCTGAGGGTGGAATCGAACCTAAGTCCCTAGTGCTGTGAGGCAGCAGTGCTAACCACTGAGACACTGTGCCCCCCACAGTCCAAAGATGTTGGTGTCATGTGTCTAACATGGGAGCCCTTCGGAGCAGGAGACAGCTGTATTCACCAGACACCAACTGATTTCCAAACTTAATTTTTGCAAAAGTCTATATGTTTCGCAGGCTTGGTAGGATAGGAAACTGAACAGTAATGAAGCGAGTTGGGTTGTTAACAAGCAATAATCCCCCCTTAATCAGCAATTTGTCCACACCACTGGTCAAATTCCTAAAAGATGGAACAAAATGCTCTCAATGTTGAGATAGGCCTCCCAGACTTCCCAAACGATTCTGCTACAAAATCCACCATAGCCTGTGTCGCTCAGACCCCTATTCAATTCATCCAAAGTTTCCCATCAGTAATAATATATTATAAACCTTCATCACAAGGTCTTAATAGAATAAGAAAACAGGTGTTTTCATGATGCTTTTCATGGAAGATTATAAGAAAATAGAGCAAAGCCAATTCAAACATTTTTGACAACTTAGTAGGTCTTCTCTACTATTTGGCTGGCAATCCTTTGCTGTATGTTTGTGCAGCAGCTGGTAATGTGTTTAAGTACTGCTACGGAAAACTCATAACAGCACTTTTTCCAAAAAAAATGCATACAATAAATGTAAAACTAAAACAAAATGCCCTAAATTGAAATAAATGTCTAAACTTTGGTGATCTGTACCTGTGCACTACTGAGGATGCAAGTCACATTTTAAAATTTAATGGAACAAACACAGAGAATGCTGGAGAAACTCAGCAGGCCTGGCAGCATCCACAGAGACAGGGAGAAACAGAGTTAACATTTTGAGTCCGGGATGTCACTTGATCAGAGGTTGAATGGGCTGGATGTATCTGGATGCTCTCAGCTTGGCCGAACAGTTCTAGAGCAGCTCCAGAAGCCAACTACTCCTTCCACAACATCGTGGGCCAAAGGGCCTGTACTGTGCTGTACCGTTCTATGTTCTAGTGGCTGTTGCTGGGATCACAGGAGAATCTCCAAGGAAAGGAGTAATGCATGCTAGACTAAGGTAAATCAGGGCTTTTTGGGCAAGAAGAGATCAGGGACTTTAGTGGGAATTGGGGGGCAATTGTGTTTGAGGTTGGAGTATGGGGGGGTGCATATAAGGGCTAACACCCGAAGGGTTTGCCCTGATGCATAGAGGACACTCCCACCTGAATATGGTACCCACACCTTCTGACGTGCCTTTTCGCCCTCAGATGATTAAAAAGTGCTTTCTTTTCTCTGTGAAAATAGTGGAGGTGGAATTGGGCTCTTAACTTGCCTTGAATTAGCCAGTTAAAGGCCTTGATAAACAAAAGAACTGAATCCTTACCTGCTAACTGTATATAGCAAACAACACTGGGGAGTGGTTGGGCCAGAAGGCTAAGGGTTAGCCGTCTTTCTTACTTTATATGCCAACACCCCCACCCGCCCAACTGCCTTCCCCTGCTGCTAAAATTACAGCCAGTAGGCAACCTTTAAAATCCCCCCAGTGTTTTAGTAGACAAATTCTGTTGACTGGTTAGTGAAGAAAAGCTTGATTGTGGGCATAGATCTGTTAACAAAGACATGGAATTTGCTATTACTGCAATCTCCAGCCTTAGCCAACAGGCGTAATCCCCTAGCAAAAGTGAACAATTCATGAGGTAATTTGTAATCCTACAAACAAGTCTGGTAAAGGGTTCCTTTTATCCAAATAGCTTATTTAGTAACCTTATCTTAATATCTTTAGTGTGCGCATGAATTTTTAGGAAAGAACATATCTTGCCATTTATGGTCTGACTGGGATTAAGGTGTATTTCCTCTTTGTGAATTACACTGCAACCACTCTGATTATGATTGTGATTAGTCATGAGTTGTTCAAATATGCAAGGCGCACATCACATCTGATCAATCAAAGTTAAGACCTCCTGCACCAACAATTGTGCACAATCTAGAAGTATATTTTGCTGAGTGTATAAAATTTAAACATTTTGTAGTACAGAACTGGGGAAACAGGACACCTTAATAAAAACTTTTTTCCTTCACGTTACACAAAAGTTAAAAGCCAGCCTTTTGTCCCTAGTTCCTGGGATCCTCACACATAAACACAGGATTGAGACTTTGGTCCACCAGAGCATTTCACGGACTGAATTCGGAATCCCAGAGATTGGGTTATTTCCATAGTGTGAACTAGTGGCTGCACACATACCAACAATAGAAAGGCTCACTCTTTCCTACTGAAGGAAAATTACTGCCAGGTCCTACTGGTTCCATTTTTTGATTCACTAGTGGGATATGGATATCGCTGGCTGGCCAGCATTTATTGCCCATCCCTAGTTGCCCTTGAGAAGGTGGTAATGACCTGCCTTCTTGAACTGCTGCAGTCCATGTGCTATAGGTAGACCCACAATGCTATTAAGAAAGGAATTCCTGGATTTTTATACAATGTCAGTTAAGGAAGGACGATATGTATCCAAGTCAGGCTGGTGAGTTGCTTGGAGGGGAACTTGCAGGTGATGGTGTTCCCATGTGCCTGCTGCCCTTGTCCTTCTAGTTGGAAGTGGTTGTGTGTTTGGAAGGTGCTGGCTAAACATTTTGGTGAATTTCTGCAGTGCATTGTGTAGGTAGTACACTTTGCTGCTACTGAGCTTCAGTGCAGGAGGGAGTGAATTCTTTCTGATGTCAATTAAGTGTGAAGCTTTGTCCTGGATTGTGTGAAGCTTCTTGAGTATTGTTGGAGCTGCACTCATCCAGGCAAGTAGGGAGTGTTTCATCACACTCCTGACTTGTACCTTGCAGATGGTGGACAGGATTTGGGGAGCCAGGAGGTCATTTACTCGTGACAGTATTCTTTGTCTCTGACCTGCTCCTGTTGCCACTGTTTATATGATGAGTCCAGTCAAGTTTCTGGTCAATGGTAACTCCAAGGATGTTGATAGTGGGGGATTCAGTGATGGTAACACCATTGAATGTCAAGGGGCAGTGGTTAGATTGTCTCTTATCTAACAGCAGAGAAGCAGGAAAAAGGTGATAAAGGCAGCAGGTTTTGGAAAATGCTCTTAACTGTGAAGATGTCCAAGCTAAGCTAGGTAATCATACCCGACAAGGTAAACAATACTGCAGAGGCTGGAAATCTGAGATAAAACCAGAAAATGCAGGAAATACTCAGCAGGTCATGTTTCGTCTCACAGCTTGTATGGATTATAAGAGACATGCTCATGATATCACTATCATAGTGTGTGTGACCTGATGGTACAAAGGTCTCAGACTCCATCTTATTGGGGCAATTTGCAGCATGACACACTGAGGGAAGCAATAAGCAGTTTGTAACTGAATTGCTCAAAACTAGCTCAGACACAGCAATCGCTGCTTTGGTAATGTGTATAGAATAATTGGATAGCTCCTTCAAACAGTCAGATAGGTACCTTCCATTAAATAGACACTTTTTGCGCTATTCCTGTACTGTGTAACTTTAGATTAGCACTAATAATGCTGCAGAAACTGGCATTTAATATCCCTCAAATTTCTAATCGAGTTGTATTAAAAATGATTAATTTATATTTGAACACACAATATTACGAACAAATTATGTATTAACTCACAGTTCCATGGATGTCAATGTCCTGATTTACCAAATAATGTAAATCTGTTTATGTAGTACACATATGGGCCAATCAGCCCAACAAGTCTATAAAACTATCGTTCTCCACATAATCTAATTCCACATTCTTTGCTCCCCATTTCATTTCACATTCCACTATTTCAAGCAAAGGGATGCCTCAAATATTGTTTGCAAGCGAAACAGCATGGCCTTGTGCCACTAACCTTTCATTCTCTCCTGTCTTCCAACCTCTCACAGCCTGTCCTTTTTGTTCTTTTCTCAGTCCTCCAGCCTGTCACTTGTTTAAACTCTGTGACATTAATGAAAGAGCATCCACCTGAAATGCCAGCCCTGGATTGGATTAGGTTGCAGTCCATCACAGTAGGAAATATGGTGGCCAATTCCACTTAAATCATGGGGAGACGCCATTGTTAATGGGAAAACCTCTTTCCCTCCCCACTTAAGTCTAAAGATGGAAGGTGCTGCTCTGGGATTCCTGGCCACTGTTGGTGAGCTGTCAGTCAGGCTCATTTACGAGCCCAACGCAACGTAGTAGTGGTTTAGGAATTAAATGGAGCCACATAGAAATGATACAGCACAGAAGGAGGACATTCAACCTGAAGACACCTGGATGCCCTTTCTAATCCCATCTTCTTGCACACAGCCCACAACCTTGCTTAAAGTGCAGATCCAGGTAGTTTTTATAAGAGTTTAGGGTCTCTGCCTCAACCAACTAAGGCAGTAAATTCTGGACACCCACCACTCTGTGCGTAAAAATGTCTTATATCCCCTCTAATCCTTCTGCCATTTAGCTTGAGTATACAACCCCTGGTTTTTGAACTCTCTGCCAAGGGAAACAGGTTCCTCCTGTCTACTCTATCTCTGCCCCCCACAAATCATGTCATCCTCAGCCTTCTCTGTTCCAAGGCAAGCTAACCTCAACCTCTCCAATCTTTCCTCGTAGCTACAATTCTCCAGCCTTGGCAACATTCTAGAAAATCTTCTCTGCACTCCCTCCAAGGCAGTTACGTCCTTCCTGTCATGTGGTGGCCAGAACTGAACACAATACTCCAGCTGTGGCCTCACCAATATCTTATACAATTTCATTATTATATCCCCACTTTTTTATTCGATACCTCTGCCAATGAAGGAGAGCATTCCATATGTCTTCCTTACAACCTTATCTACCTGTACTGCTACCTTTAGGGACCTGTATACTTGCACGCCAAGATCTCTCACTTCATCTACCCCTCTCAGTATATTCTCATTTATTGTCTATTCCCTTTTACTGTTGGACCTCCTGAAATGCATTACCTCACATTTATCAGAGTTGAACTCCATCTGTCACTCTTCCACCCACTCCACCCACCCATCTAAATCATTTTGAGCTTACACCTATCCTCTACACTATCTACTACATAGCCAATTTTTGTGTCATTTGCAAATTTCCCAATTGTGACCTCCACATTCAAGACTACATCATTAATGTATGAAAACGAACAGCAGGGGTCCCAGCACTAAGCCCTGCAGCCCACCACTTGAAACAGTTTTCCACTCGCAAGGTCAGCCATCTTTACTAAGCCAATTTTAAATACAATTCAACGCATTACCCTATATTCCATGGGCGTTTTGACCAAACTGCCATGTTGGAACTTGTCAAATGCCTTACAAAACTCCATGTAGACAACTTCCACTGCACTACCCTCAAAACTCCTTGTCACATCCTCAAGGAATTCAGTCAAATTTGTAAGGCATGACATTCCCTTAAAGCCTTGCTGACTATCCCTGACTAGTCCATGCCTTTGGAAGTGACAGTTTTGCTGATCTCTCAGGATTGATTCTAACAAATGTGCCCTCCATTGAAGTAAGACTAATTGGCCTATAACTGCTTGGCATTTCCTTTGTACACTTTTGAAACAACGGAGTCACATTTGCATTCCTTCAGTCCTCCAGCACCTCACCTGTGTCTAGTGAAGTTTGGAAAATAATCCTCAGCGCATCTGCTATTTCCTCCCTGATCTCCTTCAACATCCTAGGGAACAACCCATCTGGCTCTGGCGACTTCTTCACTTTCGAGGATTCCGACTCCTCTAACACTTCCTCTCTTGTTATGATTATTTTGTCCAATATTTCACAGCACTCCTCTTGCATTACTATATCCACATCATCCCTTTCCTTTGTCAATACAGAGATAAAAAATTCATTTAAAATTCTTCCCATATCCTCTGCATCTTTACAGAAGTTCCCAGATTCATCTCTGAAATGTCCAATTTTTTCTCAACTATCCTTTTGCTCCGCATACTGGTAAGATATCTTTAGGTTTTTCTTAATCTTGCTGATATTCTTTCATGCCCTCTCTTTGATTTTCTTTTTTCTTTTACATGATGCCTGTACTTTCTATACTCCTCTAGGCTATCTGCAATGAAATTCTTTGTGATTATCATAAGTTTTTCCTTTCCTGTATTTTTCTAGACAACCACAGAGATCTAAATTTAGCAGTACCATTCTTATTTTTGGAGGGTACATATCTGATTTGTGCCCAAATGATCTCACATTTTAGCACCTCCCATTAGTTTAACCACTGATTAGTTTAACCTTTAGCTGTCCTGTCCAAACCACCTGAGACAAATCTCTTCTAAGTTTTGTAAGATTTGCCTTCCCCCAGTTTAAAGCTTTTACTCCTGATTTCTCTCTGTCTTTTTCCTGTTATAATATTAAACCCAACTGAATTGTGGTCACCATCTTGGCTATGGTCACCCACTGTCACTTCACCCATTTGCACATCTTCATTTCCCAAAACTAAATCCAGATATGCATCTCCTCTCATTGGGCTTGTTACACATTGTTTAAAAATTTTCCTGGACACAGTGCAAGAATTTTTTGCCCTCAGTGTCCCCTATATTGTTTGAAATCTAGTTGATATTGGGATAGTTAAAGTCTCCTACGATTATTAGCCTGTTATTCCTACAGGTAGAAAATTGTCTACATGGATGTTCATCTATCTCCCTTATTATATGGGGGTCTGTAGTATATTCCTAGTAATAAGACTGCCTCTTTTGTTATTCCTAAACTCAACCCATAAAGCCTATTTATTAACCCATTTAGTATATCATCCCTTCTCACATGTAGATAACTCTTTAACCAATACTTCCATTCCCCTCCTTTTTTGTCACCCACTCTGTCCTGCCTGTAAACTCTATATCCAGGGATATTGCACGCCCAATTTTGGCTCTCCTTTAAGCAGGTCTCCATTATAGAAAAGGCATCCTATTGCCCTGTGTCTATCGATGCCCTTTGTTTATCTGCCTGGTTTGTAATGCTCTTTGCTTTGAAGTATAAACAGCTCAACCCCTTTGCTGAATGCTTTTTAATGCTCACTTCTTTTGTCTTTCTGAGCCCCCGACTACACCACTAACGTCATACCTCCCACTTCCTGTAAGGTTCTTGAGTAGATCTGTAGCTTGGGTTGTGGATGCTGTGGTTGGTTTGCTCACCAAGCTGGTTCATTAGTTCACAGATGTCTCATTACCCTGCTGAATAATATCATCAGTGCAGCCTCCGATGAAGTGTTGTTTTGTTTTCCTGCCTGTTATTTAAACTCTGGCTTCCGTTGGATTTGATTACCCCATTTCTGTTTTTTCTTTGCAGTGGAGTATATATATGGTCCAGCTCTATGTGTTTGTTGATGGCCTTCTTGGTGGAGAACCAGGCCTCTAGGAATTCCCGTGCTTGTCTCTGTTTGGTCTGTCCTAGGATCCTGGTGTTGTCCCAATTGAACTGGTGGTTCTCCTTATCCATGTGAATGGAGATGAGTGAGTATCGGTCGTGTATTTTTGTTGCTAGTTGGTGTTCATGTACCCTTGTGGCCAATTCTTTTCATGTCTGTCCAATGTAATGATTGTCGCAGTCCTTGCATGGGATTTTGTATATTAGGTTGGTTCTGTCCATAGTGGGTAAGGGGTCTTTGGTTCGAGTTAGCAGTTGGTGTAGGGTTGACATGGGTTTGTGTGCTACTCTGATGCCCAATGGTCGTAGGAGTCTTGTGGTCAGTTCAGATATGTTCATGACGTGTGGTAGCATGATGTGTGTGTTGGGGCGTGCAGCATCTTCCTGTTGTTCATGTGATAGGCATTGTTGGATCCAGTTGTTCGGGTATCTGTTGTCCTTAAATACTTGGTGAGGTACTCTTCTTCTTTTTGGCGTAGTTCTGGGTTGCTACGGTGTGTTATCGCTTGTTCAAATAGTATTTTCATACAACTTTGTTTGTGGGTGTTGGGGTGGTTACTTTTGAAATTCAATACTTGGTCAGTGTGTGTGGGGGGTTTTCTGTGTACCTTCGTCAAGAATTCCCCATTGGTCCTGCATTTTACCATGACGTCCAGGAATGGGAGCTGTTCGTTCTTTTCCTCTTCCCTGGTAAATTTGATGCCGGTGAGAGTGTTGTTTATTAGTTGGTGTGTCTCCTCTAGTTTGGTCCTTTTGATGATGACGAAAGTGTCATCCATGTATCGGATCCATAGTTTGGGTTGGATCTGCAGAAGGGCCATGCTTTCAAGCCTCTGCATCACCGCTTCTGCTTTTAGTCCTGAGACCCCATGGGTGTCCCGTTGATCTGTTCGTAGATTTGGCCATTAAAGGTAAAGTGGGTCGTGAGGCATAGGTCCAGTAACTTCAGCATGTTATCTGTGGAGATGGTGCTATTCGGGTCTTTTTCTTTCAGTAGTGTTGCTAGTGTTTCTCTTGCTAGTGGTATGTTGATCGATGTGAATAGGGCGGTAATGTCAAATGACACCATGGTCTCGTCCTCATCTACTGTTATATCCTTGAGGGATTTGAGGAACTCCTGGGCTCAGTGGATTGAGTGGGGTGACTTGCTGTTGAGGTTCTTTAGTCTTCATTGTAACTCCTTGCCTAACCTGTGTGTTGGTGTGCCTGAGAGGGAGACTATGGGTCTGAGGGGTACTTCCGGTTTGTGTACCTTTGGGAGACCGTAGAATCGGGTGGGTGTTTGTCCCTTCTGGTTTCATTTTCAGGTAGTCCATTTTGTTGATTTGTCTGGTCTGTTTGAGTCTCTTTAGTGTGTAGATTATTTTATTACCGAATTGCAGTGTTGGGTCTATTTGCACTTGCCGGTATGTATTTGTGTCTGTGCTTTAGTGAGGTGGTCCCGTTTGTTTAGTATTACTGTCATGCGCCCTTTATCCGCTGGTAGGATTATGATGTTTCGGTATTTTTTCAGTCCTTCTAGGGCCTTCCTTTCTGATGTGTTGAGAGTGTCAAGTTCGCTCCTTCTGGTCAGTGTCGGGATCACTGTCTGTCTTATGGTTTGTTGTGTTTCTTCATTGATGCCGTTGGTCTTCAGTGTGGCTTCTTGTGTGGCTAGGAATTCTGCCTTGTTAGCGTCTCTATGGTTGTAGTTGAGTCCACGTATTAGAACAGTCTGCCTGATTTTGATTCCATGTATCTTCAGAAGTCAATGCTTTAACTATAGGGCAGTTCAGCAAACAAAACAATCGTTCAGGGACAGTGTGGATTTGGCTTTTTAAACATAAGCAAAACCCATGTATACTCTTGGAAAAATCCCTGTGGCTTGCGTCACAATGATGGATCAGAACCACAATGTACTTATGAAATCAGTCTGGGCCAGACCACTAGAAAATCAGCAATGAATAGGAGTGTGCCACTGAAAATTCATCCTTCTACCCTTGCTTCTGGTCTCCCCCCACCCAATGACCACCTTTCTGCCTTCACTGTGGCCTGGGGTCCCTCTGTGATCCTGGATGATAGGTGTGTCCAATTAGGAATAATAAGTGATTTCAAAAAAAGTTAAAATAATGATAAAATAAAACTGTCTGTATCATTCATAAAGTGTAGACAGTAGAATGCTGCAACCATTACATTGAATGGTACTGGTAACATTGACATTGATGTTTGAAGAGTCAATTTAAAGAATCCTGTTTTTATAGGTTAATTGGGCTTCTTTTGACCTGGTTCCTTTTGACAAAGCGCTCAGAAGGAGAGAGTGCATTTTACCTTTGTTTTTACTTACAGTGCAGGAGTATTTAATAGCTGACCTCAAAACTGTGACAGTTACAGCTCACGGGTTCACACATTAGTATGTCAGGCCATTAACACATCCCGACAAGGTTGTTTCAGTAAATTTTAACCCTTTTTTAGTAATGACTTCCTGTTTGGGGGAGGGGTGGGGATAATCAACCTTCTTGTCTTTCTGTTTGAAGTTTTCCTGACACTGTACAGGCATAATATTCCACGGGTTCACACAGGATTCTACCAGACAGTTACTGAATTGATATCCTCAATCATCTTCTGGCTGTAACAATCCTCCTCTTGTAGCAAACACATGTTGGCAATTAAATTTCAATATGTTCATAAGTACATTGTGGTTTTGATCCATCATTGTGACACAAGCCACAGGATTTTTCCAAGAATATACATGGGTTTTGCTTATGTTTAAAAAGCCAAATCCACACTGTTTATCAGCGCCTGAAAGATTGTTTTGTTTGCTGAACTACCCTATAGTTAAAGCATTGACTTCTGAAGATACATGGAATCAAAATCAGGCCGTGCCTTATAAAATTAAACTGAGCATGCAACCTTTATTCTTTATATTAATCAATTTTCATTTCAGAAGGTAATGAATAAGCTGTTAACTCAATATCTAAAGGCAGTGTGAAGCAGTAAATGAATGTGCCTGATGAAGGATCCCACTCAGAGTTAATATCTCTCAACTCAGACTCTGGTTGTTGCACACTCCCAACATTTTCTATTCTTGACCAAATTAACACTGTCTTGACAAAAAAGAAACCCACTTCAACTTCTTTCATTGGGAGTTTCATTAACTTTGGATACTAGTTGAATCCTGGATTAAACCAGTTACTAAATCTGAAACAAGCAAGTTCTGCCTCACCATGCACTAATTCACTCTGCAAATGAATTGTGAAACACATCACGTGTCAGTGACAAGTTAGATTTTTCCACGACGTGTACCAGCCCTGACTCAGTACTGGTTAATTGAGGAATATTCACAATATTCTGGCCTCATTCTATGTTTTTGTAGTTTTACCAACAATTCTGTCTTTGTATTTCATATGGCTACTCTTTTCCAATATGTACGCTTTGCTCAATTTCAGATTTTAATCTATCCCAGAGATCAAACCACTTCTTGGGAGAAATAAGAGACCAAATCTTAATGGCTGTTTTGGCTAAGTGATAGTTGTGTCAAGTTTTTTGGAGGGCTCTTCACTGCAAGGCGCGTTTTCTTGCCGTGTCTTAAGAAACATGCCTCATTAACAACCTACCATATCCATTCCTCACCTGATTCCAGCCCCATCTTATCATGTGCTATTCCTGGAATTACTCACCATTACCAGGAAAACCCAGAATTGACTGGCATCCTTGGCACCAACACCATCTGGATAAACATCGTCAGTCTAAGACTGCCCTGCACAGTCCCCAACATTTCTCCTGGATATGGCAGACATGGGAAATTTGGCACACGCCACCCACCAACTTTGCTGGCAAGGACCAGATGGTGCACAGGTTGGACATCCTCTTCCCCAGGACCAGCAGACAATGCCATGACAACAGACCATGCCAGCCTGGCTCATGGTTGCTACTTGAGGGAATATAATCTCAGCCATCTGGAAGAATGCCCAGCTCTGCAGGAAGGAGCTCAATGACCTTCCGCAATCTGTTAGTGTAAGTGCCACCGCCTTCTCTGATACCTCATACTCTCTCTAACTCAGCTACTATTCCCACCTTCCACCAAGGCTCGTGCCCTATTACTCTCTCACAATTGTCTGCCTCATCTTCCCTCATTGATCTCGTCCACCTCAACGCCCAACAGCACTAACACTGCATGTCCTCATTGCTGTCCTCTCACTCCGTTAGGATACCTCCCCCAACTGCACCAACACTGACAGCTGTGCCATCCACTTTCATCTCCCTTAATACCTGCCTCTCTCTTATTTGAGGAGGAAAACAGCCTCATAAGGGCAGTAATAGTCAAGACAGGTGGTGAGCAGCCCCACATTTGGCTCCTCACCCTTTATGTTAAGAGCATCTCCCAAGTGGCTGACTGACATTGTTCAAGCCCCTGGACTGGTACTGGAGTCTGCCTTTGATTTACTCTTCCAGGGCCCCCTGGGAGAAGGTTCACTGCTTTGACTTGGCTGAGGTCTGCTGACAACCATAACAAGGGTCCCTGCATTGTGCCTGCACTAAATAGCAAGGCATGATAGATTTACTGTGAACCTGGTGTCTGTGACTGAGGAGCAAAGAGCGAAAACGCAAGGCAAGGTAGAGATGCTGTGAGCATCCAGGTAGGCGCAGTGAGTGAAGGTTATGATGGTGAGCAACCAGTCAGGAGATGCAGCCTAGTCCAGTCTCTGAGTGCACCATTTCCTTGCTTCAACATTACAGTGATAGTAGGCAGTGCAGCCCAGTGCAGTATTGAAATGTAGAAGAGTCCTGTAGGTGGACCAAAGAAGTGCCATGAGGGATCTTAGAGGCTGACAAACACTGGATACTAATGTGTCCGTGAATGTGTGTTGTGTGTGTGGCCAGTGTTCCTGGAGCTTGCCCTGAAATGTTAGTGCCAGATATTCCCTGGAGTTCCTTTGGATCAAGTGGATCCAGAACTCTCAACAGACAATTTTTTGGCACCTTTGGTAGGAGGCTGCTCATTGATGAGACATAAGATAAGAAGGTGTAGAGCTGGATGAACACAGCAGGCCAAGCAGCATCAAAGGAGCAGGAAAGCTGATGTTTCAGGTCT
>NC_063341.1:63514215-63534896 GCF_021869965.1 Rhincodon typus | reverse complement strand
TCAGCTGTCCTGCTTCTCTGATGCTGCTTGGCCTGCTGTGTTCATCCAGCTCTACACCTTGTTATCTCAGATTCTCCAGCATCTGCAGTTCCTACTATCTCTATTGATGAGACATGTTGTGCCATTAATAAGGCATTTAACAAACTTTATCCACTATAATTGGCAACATGCCACTGCAGAGCTAGAAGCTTGACTTGCTGCCTGGCAGATTCATCAAAGATGCAGCAAGTTGCTCCTGATGCTGACGTAAGCATCATCAGATTTCGTACATGATTCTGGAACACATCTCACCACAACTCACATCACTCAGGCCCCTAATAGCTTCCTCTGGTTAGCCCTGTAGCTGAAACATTTGCACTATTTTCTATGGAGAGATAGAGAGTCCAGATGTTCGTATGGAAGGCTAAAGCCTTATTTTTCCTGTTTATGATCTTTATCAAATTACAATAAATATCAAATGATTCAATAATGTACCATTTGACAACAATAATCTTTTTAATCAGTTCCAAGAAATGGCATATTCTGTTTTTCAAGAAGTCACACTGTGTTTGTAAATCTTCAATTAAAAGTTTATGATGACCATGAAACTATTGTCAGTTAAAAATACCCACCATAGCCCTTTAGGGGAGGAAATCTGCCATCCTTTCCTGGTCTGGCTGACATATGACACCAGACCCACAGCAATGTGGTTGACTCATAACTGCCCTCTGATATGGCCATGCAAGTACACAGTTAAAGGGCAAATAGGGATATAGGTAACAAATGCTGAGCCAGCCAGTGATTCCCACATACTGTTAATGATTTTTTAAAAATTCCATTTCAACATGAGCAGGAATGTGAACTAGTTACCAGGATGTTCACACCTTTTTAAAAATGATATTCTTTATTAAAATAAAAAAACATCCTGTATTTAAAATGTGGCCTTGTCACTTTGCAGTAGCATTCTTGGAACTCCTTTCCTAACACACTGTGGGTATACCAACACTTTAAACATTGCTACAGGTTGAGCAACAAATTCTGGCTCATCCAGTGAGGCCCATGTCTCATGAACAAATTTTTAAAAAGCAAGTAATTAATTTGAACTGCAATGAGTTCCCATAATTATAGTAACAGTTTATCACACAGTAAGATCCTACAAACATACTCAAATGAATGGGAGTAATCAGTAATAATTTACATCTCCTTTCCTAATTTGAGCTGCCGCTTTGCTGTTGGTTCAGAATTCTCGCTCAATCTAACCCAAAGTTAAACTGCTTATTCTTGGGGAAATGCCAAATCCAGCTCCGTCCATTATCTGGCATTTTTATGTTAGAAGCTGTAACCAAATAGGGATTGGCATCCAGGGCTCTATTGTTAGTGTCCTCACCTCCGAGGCAGAAGACCCACCTTCAAGTCTCACATGCTTCAGAGATTTGTCACAACATCCCTAACCAGGTTATTTAAGAAATATTCATGAGGGAAACAGCAACTCAGATTGTTAGCCCTGGTAGGTTGGAATTTTGGATTGGCAGAAGAGTGATAAGAAGAAATGATGCCAGTGGCCTACATGGTCTTTTATTGCCTGCATTCCTGACTCTGATCACTTTTCTCCCCCGAGATGTTTGGAGGGGTGGAGGCTGTACAGTCTGAGGGATGAGTGGGAAAGTGAAACTACCCAGTCTGCTAACAAGGCAGATTGACATCTTGGAATTTTCAAAAGGGGCTGGTGGCCTGGGAGGGGCAGGAGTAGCTGTAATCTGAGACACAACTGAGTTCCAGCTGCCATGTTAAACCCATTGGCATAACATCTTCTAGAAACACCGCAATAGGTTGAAAACCACTTGAGGCAAGATCTAATGGTGTGTTATATGTTCATTGTATGTTCATTGAACTCTGGATGCATTTCTTTTCATGTTACAATACCCTTAACATTTATTCACACTTTATAACCCTAACCCAAATGCCAACTTCAAACCGACATCTAAACCTAACGCCAATCTTCACTCCCGAATTCTACCTTTGACCCTAATTTCTAAGCCTAAAACTAACTATCCACACCACAACTATCACAACCTATCTGTTGCTTTTGACTTTGTTGACTTCACCATCATCCTCTACTGTCATCCATCTGGGTGGGACCAATCCCAAATAGTTCCATTCTTACTATCTAGTCATAGCCAAAGTATCACTTGCAGTGGGCACTCTTCCTACTCAGACTGGTACCTCTAGTGTCCCCCAGGGATCTGTCCTGGACTCCCTCCCCTTCTATTTCTCATTTATATTGCTACCCCTTGACATCATCTGAAGGCACAGCCTTAGTTTTCTGTTTGTGTACTGACAGCACCAAACTGTCTATCACCATTACTTCTCTTGATTCCTCCACTGTTGCTAAATTATCAGACTGCTTATCCGGTATTCAGTATAGGATGAGCAGAGACTTTCTCCAATTAAGTTTTGAGAGCCAGTGTTTTGATAGCTGTTCCAAACTACTTACCAACACTATCCCTCTCCCTGCTAATAGTCCCAGATTAAACTAATCTGTTTGTAAATTTACCATCATATTTGACTCATACTTACAGCATCATTATGAGTTCCCGTTTCCAACTCCATAACATGACCCCCTACTGCATCTTTATATTAGTTCATCTGCAGCCAGAATCCTTTGTTACTCTCGGATGTCAATATTGCAAGTACTCCTGGCTGACCTTCTATAAACTTTAAATAATCCAAAACTCTGTTGTCAGCATCTTAACTTGCACCAAGTCCTGTTCATGTGACATGCCTGTGCTCTCTGACCTACTGTGGCTCCTAGTCAAGCAACCTCTTGATTTTAAAATCCTTATTCTTGTTTTCAAAGGATAAATGCTCAGATGCATTTCTTCATGCAAAGGATGGTAGAAATGTGCTACTCTGTTCCTGAAAAAGAAAGCTGTAGTTGCTAGTTGGATTAATCATTTCAAATTGGAAATTGATAATTTTTATCTCGGGAACTGTATTAAAGGATAAGGAGTCAAGTGAGATTGATGGAGTATAAATGCAATTCATCATGATCTCATTGAATTGCTTGAGGGTCATCTTATCATCTTATAAAAATCAAAGCACTCTGCAGTGTACAGACCAGCTCATGTAATCTATTCTGATGCCTATGGTCCTTTAAACAGGCATCAGTCAAGCTAACTTTAGCTTTTTGCACGTCCACCCCCACAACTGGTGGCTGTGCCTGAAGCCACTTAATTCCCAATCTCTGGAATTCCCAAAAATCCCCTGCTTCCTTCAAACTCCTTCTCAAAGCTCCCCTCAACTTCCTTCAGTGCAGTTCTCATTTTTGGCTGATTGACTCTGCAAATGCCTGTACAAACAAGCTGCTATATAATTTCAACTTTATGTTAAACAATACAGAAAGCATCAATTTACCAAATTTTCATGTATTTGTGTAATTGTCGGGGCGAGAGTACTTTCCCCATCCCAGCTGAAAAAGGACCAAATAATATTTACTCTAAATCTCACTTCTCAGTTAATGTGAATCGAGCTCCCTTTGAAAGGTTGGCTTTGAATGGAATAGCTTTATTTTAAGATTACTCCATATATATTTTACAGTATCCAGCGTCACTGTTAATAATCAATAGGGTAGAGCTATATGACCATTCTCTTAATTTAGATAGCTCCCTTGGAGAACATTGATTAAGAGGGTCTGGCAGTATCTATGGGGAGAAATCAGAGTTAATGTTTTGAGTCCAGTGACCCTTGAACCCAGTTCTGAAGAAGGGTTGCTGGACCTGAATCGTTAACACTGATTGCTCTCCACAGATGCTGCTTGACCTGCCGAGATTTTCCAGCAATTTCTGTCTTTGTCTCAGATTTCCAGCATCCGCATTTCTTTTGGTTTATTGATTAAAAAGGCATGTATTTGAAGTAAGATTTTACTTTTCCATTTCCAGCTCTTCATCTCTAGGTGGTTTAATTTACTTGAGGAAGTATGTAATCAGGCAGTAATATTTTCAGTCTAAAACTTCCTGGACTCCAGTCCTAGTAGTCATTTAAAGTGTTTCAGAGATAGTAGGAATTGCAGATGCTGGAGAATCTGAGATAACAAGGTGTAGAGCTGGATGAACACAGCAGGCCAAACAGCATCAGAGGAGCAGGAAAGCTGACGTTTCGGAGAAGGGTCTAGACCTTTCCTCAGAAATTTCTCCCGAAATGTCAGCTTTCCTGCTCCTCTGATGCTGCTTGGCCTGCTGTGTTCATCCAGCTCTACACCTTGTTATCTCAGTCATATAAAGTGTCAAGGTTTGTTTGCAGATTGTTTTGTTTTCTTTAATGGCCTACATTATATTGCACACAGAGATAAATTTGATTCATTCTCTAGACAGCTAATGCCTGAGTGAATAAAGTTAAAACAGTTTTCATGGTATAGGCATAGTTATATGGCTTCATTACAGCAACATGTATTGGAGAGTCAAATACACAATGTCGATAGGATCTGTACTCTACACTCATAATGCAATTAAACTTCACTAATAGACTCCTAATTGGGATTAGTAATTTTACTTTTATTTGTATATTTTATTCTCCACTAACATTATAAACATGTAAAAATGACACACAGGAAACGACAGTCTGGTCATCAAGTCTGCCCCACTTTCTCCCTGGAACTGAGCATCACAGGGAAAACGCAATGATCATGTGAAGCACATGCACTATCTCCATGATTAACTCATTATGTATGTGACGTACTTATTTACATACAGTTTGGACAATCAATGCAATGTTGAACATTAGTCATTGGTTTAGCAAGATTTCACTGAGTGAATATTAAAGCTTTTAAAGTGCTCAATTTCACCACTCAGTAGATAAGAATTTACAATTTTAACTGAATAAGCATTCTTGTCACTCGTCTCCAAAATTATTGCTTTCTTCAAAGTCACAATTTTCAATCTGTTCACCTGTTCTCACTATTTAATCAGTCAACAAATTCTTGCAGGCTAGGCAGCAAGTTGAATTTATTGACAGTGTCTCGAGTATTCTGAGCACTTGAGTTTGACCAGAAGTGTTAGAAATGCTCTTGGAAGAAGCTTTGAGATATAATGGAGCAGATTCAGATGATGTTTGGGTGAAATTAAGAGCACAGCCATTGACTTTGGTGCTGCATTGCTACTTCTCTAGGACTAAAACCAAGTGATAAAGTGAACATTCTGTTAACTTTGAGCTGAAGTTTTGGAAAATTTGGCTGTGTCAGTTCTAGGGGGTTTCATGGAGGATTTTTCTACATGAGTTCCAGCAAGTTTTCTTGCATAACTTTACATTTCCCACCTCATTACCTATGTGCCATGCCGCCACTGCCCACGCTATCTTACCCTCAGGAGCAGCGAACCCTTGCCTTTATGGGAAAGAATAGAGACCACTCATTTCTGTGGGGATGCTGAGGCATCCATGTCCCAGCCACCAAGCAACCAGTCTGCCCTCTGCATTAATACCACTGTGAATGCTTTCTTAATACGCTGAAGCTTCTACCCATCTTGTGCAAATAATTCTGTCTCTCGTCTCCTGCAGGCATGAGTGGCATCCACACACACCTTCTTCCCTGAAGACACAAGCCCCTCCAGATACTAGTTCTTTCTCCACCTCCAAGAAGAAGCATGGCACAGTGGCTCAGTGGTTAGCACTGCTGCCTCAAAGCGCCAGGGACCCAGGTTTGATTCCACCCTTGGGTGACTATCTGTGTGGAGTTTGCACATTCTCCCCATGTCTGAATGAGTTTTCTCTGTGTGCTCCGGTTTCGTCCCACAGTCCAAACATGTGCAGGTAAGGTCGACTGGCATTGGGGAACTTAGGAGGGTGTGGGTCTATGTGGGATGCTCTTCAGAGAGTTGGTATGGACTTGATAGGCTAAACAGCCTGTTTCCGCACTGTATAAAGCCATGGATCTCTCAGGATATCATTGGCAAGGCTGCCTCCTGCACCTTCCACCAGTTCAGATATTGACACTTTGGCAAACACTTTAACCAGAATACATAGAAACAAGGAGCAGAAGTAGACCATGTGGCCCTTTAAGCCTGGTCCACCATTAAATATGATCATGGATGATCCTCTAACTTAACGGCATATTCCTACTTCTCGCCATACGCATTGATGCATTAAATACCTGAAAATGTATCTATCTATCTCTTTCTTGAATATACTCAATGACTGGGCTTCCCCAGCCTTCTGTGGTAGCAAATTCCACAAATTCACAACGCTCTGGGTTTCCTTATCAGGCCCAATTGAACCAATTTCTCTTCATGTGACAGTCTTGTCATCCCCAGTTATCAGCTTAATGAACCTCCACGGCATTCCCTCTATGGCACGTATATCCTTTCTTATGTAGGGAGACTGAAAATGCACACAATGCTCCAGGTGTGGCTTCATCAAGGCCTGGTAAAACTCTAGTAAGACATTCCTGCTTCCGAACTCAAATCTTCTCAGAATGAACGTGAACGTACCATTTGCCATACTAATTGCTGGCTCTACCTGCCATTTTATTTTCAATGGCTGGTGCTCAAGAACACCCAGATTCCCTTTCCACATTTCTCTATATATATTTACATAATACCCTGCTTTTCTGTTTATCATACCAAAGTGTACAACTTCACATATGCTGCATCTACCATGTGTGTGGCCCACATACTCAACTTGTCTAGATCATCCTGAAACTTCCTTGGATCCTCCTCATAATTCACAATCCCACTTAGTTTTGTGTCATCAAAAAACTTGGAAATATTGCATTTGGTTCCCTCATCCAAGTATTTTATATATATCGTGAATATCTGGGGTCCAAGCACTGATCTTCGAGGTACACCATTGCCTATCAACTGGAAAAAGACACATTTATTCCCACCTTCTGTTTCTGGTCCATCAACCAATTCTCAAACATGCCACTATATTAGCCCCAATCCTAAGTGCTTTAATTTTGCCCACAAACCTCTTATATGGGACCTTAATAAAAGACTTCTTGAAATCCAAATGCTGCACATCCACCAGCTCTCCCTTATCGAAGCTACTAGTTATGCCTGCACATTACTCCAGTAGATTAGTTAAACATGATTTCCCTTTCCACAAACCTTTATCCAGTGTATGCTGCACAAGCCATGTTACACACATACAATAGGAGATTATAAATGGGTAGGATTAATTTCACATTTTCCTCCACAAGCCCCAACCTCCACATGACCCAAGAAAGGTAGCATTCCATCTAAGAACATTTTTTAAAAAGTCATGGGATGTGGGTATCGATGGCTGGGCCAGCATTTGTTGCTTATTCTAGTTACCCTTGAGGAGGTGGTGGTGAGCTGTCTTCTTGAACCACTGCCATCCATGTGCTGTCAGAGGATCTTCCAATCCTACCCTAACAATGCCATTAAGAAGGGAGTTCCAAGATTTTGATACTGAAGGAATGGCAATATAGTTCCCAGTCAGGGTGATGAGTGGCTTGGAGGGAAACTTGCAGGTGCTCGTCTTCCTATGTATCTGCTGCCCTTGTCCTTCTAGATGGAAGTGGACATGGGTGTGGAAGGAAATGTCTAAGGAGCCTTGGTGAATGCTGTGAAAACTCACAGTTCAATGTGTGAGGAAATCAGCTCCAGGTCCTTGTCCAGCCTGAGATTTTTGTAAGAGATAGTAGGAACTGCAGATGCTGGAGAATCCGAGACAACAAGGTGCAGGGCTGGATGAACACAGCAGGCCAAGCAGCATCATAGGATCAGAAAGGCAAAGTTGGGTCACTTTGGCTTACTCTTATTTCTCAGAGATTACTAGGATTAATTTGGAATGTTCAATGTCCTATCATTTATTTAGTGTTTGGATTTGATTTAGTGGCATTTGGGTTTTGGTCTGGTTTAAAGAGGTTTAATGATTAACTTGTAGTTATTCCTGCAGCCATGATGATTTATTTAAACATGCAGTCTGAGAAAGGTAGTCCTTGGTGGGTAATGCAGGTGTGTTTACAATGGGTGAGATTTTACAACTGAACAAAATAAACAATTAAACTGTGCATAAGACTTACATGCCAACCAAGTTTTCCAAACTTAACTAGTCCCACTTGCCTGCATTCAGTCCATATCCTTCCAAACTGGGTGACACGGTGGCTCAGTGACTAGCACTGCTACCTCTCAGCACCAGGGACCCAGATTCGATTCCAGCCTCAGGTGACTGTCCATGTGGAGTTTGCATGTTCTCCCCATGTCTGTGTAGCTTTCCTCCAGGTGCTCTGGTTCTTCCCACAGTCCAAAGATGTGCAGGTTAGGTGGATTGCCCATGCTAAATTTCCCATAGTGTCCAGGGATGTATAGGTTAGGTGGATTAACCATGGGAAACACAGTGTTTTAGGGACAGAGTAGGGGTGTGAGTATGGGTGGGATACTTTTCGGAGAGTTGGTGTAGACTTGTTGGGCTGAATGGCCTGTTTCCACACTGTAGGGATTCTAAATATATAAACCTTTACTAATTATGTACCTGTCCAAATGTATTTTAAGTGTTGTAACTGTACCTGCATCTACCACTTCCTCTAGCAGTTCATTCCACATGTGAACCAACCTCTGTGTGAAAAAGTTGCCTCTCAGGTCTCTTTTAAAACTTTCTCCTCTCACTTTAAAAATATACCCCTTAATTTTGAACTCACCACTAGGGAAAAGACCTTATCTGTGCCCCTCATGATTTTATAAAACTCCATAAGATCACTCATTAACCTCCTGTGCTCCAGTGAAAAATGTCTAGCCTATCCTGCCAATAAAGCTTTTGGGTTTCAGACTGGCAGGTTTGCAAAAGCCTTGACTGACAATGGTTGCTCCTAAGGAAGGAAGATATTTTAGAACTGTTATAAAAGGATTTACCTCAATGTAATGAATTTAATTTTTAAGTTCCAGACCAAAAGTGTTTGGTTAAAACTCTGAAGGGGTTATTTGAAATTGAGAAAATTTGTGTTCAGTTGTAGGAATACTCAACAAAGATTATCAGATTCTGAAAACTGGGAACTGAAGCCACAGTTGGGTAAAGCCCTTTGGGTGTGATTGAGAAGAACATTCTCTCTGTAAGTTGAAGCTATTGGGATGAATGTGATTATGCTTTTTATTGAGTCTCAAAGTCTTTACACATGCATTATGTATAAATAGTTTAGTTTAGTTTATTTTATCTTCATTTCTTTTGCCTAATATACTTCTGTTTTATTGTTAAAACCAAATCCGCAACATTGCATGATTGTGTTTCAGTGAAAGATCACAAAATTAAAACCAAAAATAAAACAAACATCAAGTCAGAGTTCAGTCTGGGATCTACCATGTCCAGTAATAGCATTAGCTGGGATCAAAAGCCTATAATAAATAATAATTCCAGAAATCAATTAGCCAGGAATTTAGGTAGTTGTCAACATTCAACACCTTTCTACTTATTGAAGTATATTTTCAAAAGGTCTGAGGATAAGCCTACAATTTTGCTCCGTTTCCAAGGCTCATGGAATATGGCCTATGAAACAATGTAGAGGTGTAGATGACTGCTCAGCAGACACATAATATTTTACTTGTCATAGATGAACATGTCTAGACGCATGTGTCTATTGGTTTACTGTTGTAGCCACCATAGTAAACAGATTACTGAATTATATGACTAAAACAGCAGAGACTGGAATACTGATGCTGAACAGTGCTGTTGTCTGAAGATCTTTTGAGTGCAGTGCCAAGCTTTGTTTACTTTGTTGTGGATGACGTTCAAGCTCACTACAACATTTTTAAAACTTAGAAAACAGATGTGAGTTTAATTTAAATTGTGTCAAACCCAGAGTTGCAGATGGCACTTAATCGCCCAACATCTGAAATCATTGAAGTACAGCTATAACATGCAAAATAAGTGCATTTTCTCAAAGTATTTTCATGGTATTGGTGTAGTCAATGCATTCAATTGTTAATGTTATTCCTTCAGACATGATTTTAATGGTCACGCTATGAACTAATTTAACAAAATTAGAAATCATTGAGGATATACCAGTCAGACCAAATGGAAGTATGATTAAATATGCCCACCTGGCAACTTTATAATAAAAAGACGCCACATATGGAATTATTTCTGGCTACGCGTTAACCAATTGTTGCTTTAGGTAGAGAAATATGTAGTTTCCTCCTCCTGTATTACAACTTCAAAATGGATGTAACACATCTGTGAGGATGCCTTAAAGTGCCCTCTTGTTCTCCCTGCAGTCCCTGCAGTGGCCATCTTTTTCAGTGGCGCTATTGAGGCTGCAGAGCTGCTGGCCCTCTGATTGGGCTAACAGTGGGGAAGACAGCCAGTTAAGACGCCGCTTATGGGAAGTTTGCCTCCACAGTCCCGCTGCTGGAATGTGCAGGCTCAGAAGCTGTAGCCAGTCACATCTGTGCAATCACATCTAACCCTATTCTGAGAAAATCTCTCCCATTGCATTCAAAATTAGCACATTAGTGAATCTGGCTGGGAATATACATTCATAATTGTCACAAACATAGCTAAAACAGTCTCTAATGGAACTAAGTACAAGCTCTCATTGTAAATGAGCTAGATATCAACAATTGAGTCTTATTGGGCAGTGATACTGGGATCCTTTCAGGTCAGGAATATCAGGAATATTGCCACACAAAAGACACAGTTTAGTACCCTCTCTGTGGTGATTTTAGTGATGGGGAGCATTAAGTCAGGCAGGAAGCTGGCAGGAAGTGTGCAGCTACCTTCCCATCTCCATTACTTTCATAGCTCTGGCTTTTGCTACAGCATTTTATTCCTCATTATAGTTTCTGTGAATTGAACCCGGTTTCCTGGGGATGAAAACTGACCCTCAAAGTTCCTAAGTTTCTACAATTTTCCTCAGATTTCAATCTCCACTAGACCAGTCCTCCAGTCTTGTATAATGTTTCTCCATGGGTAATAGTTAATGATGCAGTAATAATTAATGATGAGGGAATATTTAATGATTGGCTGTGATCATCAGAACCTAATAGGATAAAAAGAACATTACAATCACTTCACTTTTTTTGCAGGATATTTGAAGGCGTTTAATGCGAAACTAAAGGACGATGACTGATTTTGGGACATTGAAGATCATGATTCACCCCTGGCCACAGTCATGTGCCAACTCAGTGTCCTGTGCCAGCTATCCGGTGTATTTAATACCTGGTGTAACGGGCACATGATACCTTGACACAATGCTTATGGTATTATGACTCGTTTGCCCTTGAAAATGACTTGTTGTGACATGTAAAGTTCATCTAAAATGAACAAATATTCTCAGAAAATTATTCAATGCTATCAACCATCCCTTTATAATAGTCTTTTGCAACTCTCATAGTTGTTCATTGTGGACAGTTGCAGATTGGAATTACTAACACTGGCCCTGGCAAGTGAACGCCTCCAACTTTATAGACTGGAGCTTTCACATGTAGATCAAAAGGAACATCTTCACTTTTCTGAAGAAGGGTCCCGATCCAAAACGTCAGCTTTCCCGCTCCTCTGATGCTGCCTGGCCTGCTGTGTTCCTCCAGCTCCACACTGTGTTATCTTTGCTTTTGTGTGGGGTTTTGAGTAACCTGCTTAGCATGCCAGTCATAATTATCCCGATACCCGGTTTATACCTCACTCCAAAGTCATATTCTTGCACCTTGATAAGTAGGCACTGCAAATATTAGCAGTTTGCAGCAGGTCATTTCTAATGACTTGTATTCTGTTTCATTGGTTGAGTCACTTGCCAAATAAATAGGTGTGATGCATGATGTCAAATATTGTCTCATGCTCAGCATTGGAATAGTTGGCTTGTGCAGCTAACAGAGTTTTCAAGCCAAAGGAAATAGGTTTCTAATCTTGCAAAGGGCATGCACATAGACCTTATTGTGATTAAGCATTCCAAGAATCATGTCTTTCCTGGGGACGTGGTATTGCCGCAAATAAGATTATGACGACAGGAGTTGCTTGAGAAAATTGAAGATGTTTTGGTATTTGACATCCACACATAGAGACTGCTCTTTTGAGCAAATCTCTCAGAATTCATGAAGTTGGGAATATATAATGAGAGGAAATTTTAAAAATCTGATGCAATTATCCTGTGGGGTCAGCATTTGCTTAACATCTTCAGTATTACTTTGACCAAGATAAACTCCATGGGCAGAGTAAATGAAGTTTATCTGGCTGATGCTGACCTTGTTATTCACGCTGTTAAATGTTAACACTTGTCATCGTATTGCTGCCATCAGTGGGTGATGGTTGTAGTCAATCTCTGCTTTTGTCTTCTTGCCCATGATCATGGTTTTGTCAAACACATCCAGGAATATTTTCAATAAATCTATCTATGTATCGCTGGAATAGGCCTTGACTTGCCGAGAGCCCAAATGGTAACCATTGGAAATAATACTGTCCAAATGGTGTCCCAAATGTTGTGGATGTTTGAGATTCATCTGCTAATTAGACAGAATGCTTCATGTTCAACTTGGAAAGAACTGTGCTCCAGGAAATTTGGGATTTAGTTCTTCCAGTATCAGTATCTTATGTGGACACTTTCCAAGTGAAAGATTAAGACAACTTGGATCTAAGCCTATTCTTATGGTGCAATCTTTCTTTAAACTATATGTGATGGAGCTACACTAATCTATGAGCTGATTGAACTTTTGAATGACACCATCCTGCTCATTTTGAATCCCCCACTATCAATATTCTGAGGTTTATCATTAACTAGAAATTGAACCGGACTAGCCATATAAATACTGTGGCTACAAGAGCAGGTCAGAAGCTAGGAATCCTGCAGTGAACACATATACTCCTTACTGATAGAATCCCTACAGTGCAGAAAGAAGCCATTCGCCCCACCGAGTCTACACCAGCACTCCAAGAGTATCTCATCCTGTCCCTGTAGCCCCACATTTACCATGGTTAACCCCCGAGCCTGCACATCCCTGGACACTATGGGCAATTTAGCATAGCTAATCCACCTAACCTGCACATCTTTGGACTGCAGGAGGAAACCGGAGCACCCAAAGTAAAGCCACACAGACATAGGGAGAATGTGCAAATACCACACAGACAGTCACCCATGGCTGGAATTGAACCTGGATCTCTGGCTCTGTGCAGCAGTGCTAACCAACGAGCCACCATACCGCCCCAAAGCTTTACTCTCCAAAGCCTGTCCACCATCTACAAGGATCAAACCAGGAATTTGATTGAAGTTGCCTGGATGAGTGCAGCTCCCACAACACTCAAAACGTTTGATACCATCTAAGATAAAGCAGACATTGATTGGCACGACACTAACATTTCCTTCACTACTAATGCTTAGTAATAGCAGTTGTACCAACTGCAGCAGAAATTCACTAAGATTCCTTACACAGCACCTTCGAAACCCACAACCTCTACCAGCTAAAAGGACAAGGGCAGCAGATACATGGGAACACCATCACCTGCAAGTTCACCTCCAAGCCACTCATCATCCTGACTTGGAAATATATTGGCATTTCTTCAGTGTCACTGGGTCTGTATCCTGAACTTCTGTTTCTAACAACATTAGGAGTCAATCTGCAGCATATGTATGTCAAGAAAGCAGCTTACCACTACCTTCTTGAGGCAAACTTTGAATGGGCAATCACTCCTGGCCAGCCAGTGATACCCATACCCTATGAATGAATTAAAAAATGAGATCCACACAGAAATGAAAATTTGGATGTTTAGCCATTGCAGAATGACTAGATACTGCTCACTGTGTAAAAACTTAAATTGGGATCTGGGAATACAAAGGATCAAATAAAAGGCCAATACAGTCAATCAGACTGAGCCCAAAATCTGGAGGGTGGGCACATCACATACCTCAAAATTGTTTTGCCATGTTTATTTTTAAATGGAAACCTCATCGCTGAAGAAAGAGAAAAGTTTTTAAACACCATGTTCTTGGTTTTACCTTGGATTAGCATTTCAATTCCATCAACTCATAGTATGTGGTGAGCAACTAGAACACTTAAGCATGTTAATACTGTCCCTTTAAAGTTACACCCAATATTTTCTATTTGGGTTCTGCCAACAAATTGATATAATCCTACTGGAATGGGAATCAAAATCCATTAGAGTTGCTCTGGAACCTTATTCCCATCACTGCTGGGATTACTACTACATATGACTTTGGACTGAGGGTGATTAGGAATGTAAAACACGTCTAATCAGATAGTCTACACGATGATGCAAGAGATTCTGGGTTGCCCTTGATCTGACCTAATAGTACGGGAATCAAAAGGGTTCTTAAAATCCACATAGCTAACACACTATAAAACTGATTGCAAAGCATAGAATTTCAATATTTCCAATGCCATTTACTTCTCTTTTTAAGAGTTATGTTTATAAAAGAGCTCAGTGATCCACTGTAGCTAACAGTCATACGCCCGCCAGGTAAACCAAGAGTGTGCCAAGATTATCCAAATGATACTGCAGCTATAAAACTGGTTGGGTCAAGGCATGGATCTACAGCAACCACAAATCTCTGTCAACTTCATATTCAGAAGATCCAAAGGTGCCAGTGCAAGACTGTAGCCACACTGTCCAATTTTCTGGCTCTTACAAATGGCTAAAGTGTTTCTATGGTAAACTCTTCACTTAGGGCTATGTAAAAGCCCAAGACGACAACATCAAACAGGGGCTTTCAATTCCTTCCATTCAAGGCCATGTGAGGAAGGTGACTTGGGAGCATGGATTGTCAGCAGAGCAGGCTTTACAATGGACAAGAGATAGTAGGAACTGCCGATGCTGGAGTCTGAGATAACAAGGTGTGGAGCTGGATGAAGCAGGCCAGGCAGCATCAGAGGAGCAGGAAAGCTGACATTTTGGGTCTGGAACCTTTTTCAGAAATGGGAGAGGGGAAGGGGGCTCTGAAATAAATAGAGAGAGGGGGAGGCAGTGGTAGAAAGTGGATAGTGGAGCAGATAGGTGGAGAGAAGATGGACAGGTCAGGGAGGCGGGGATGAACCTAGTAAAGGTAAGTGTAAGTAGGGAGTTGGGATGGGGGGTTGGTCAGTGAGGAGAGAGGGGAGGGTAGGTGGGAGGGAAGATGTACAGGTCAAGTAGGCGGGGACGAGAGGAGGTGCTGGTCTTGGGATGAGGACAAGCCCTGTTAGCCTGTCTCCAAGCCACCTACTGCAGTCACCCTTCCAGGTGAACTCTTTGGGAATACACTAAGACCCACCGACATAAAACAAACTAAGTAAACTGTGTTTTTTTAAATATGAAAGGAAGTCCCAGGAGGAAGGAGTGAGCTCCCTTTTTGATTCACCTTGCTACCAGAAGCCTTGCTCCAAAACAAGTCTGCGATGCCTAAATGCCCAGGCAGCTTAATATTGGGACATTCAATTACAGGACTGGGACAGAGTACCCAATAATAAGAATGGTCAACAGGCAACCTATCAGCAGTCTTTTCCCTCCAGTCCTACAAGCAGCACTGGAGTGTCTTTGTCTTTATAAGGCAAGCCCTTCTTACCTCCTTTCATCTGCAAGGTCTCCTGATGCACAGACAATTTCATTCCATTGTGTTAAACATGAATTGGAAAGAGAGGTTAAATTTGAGGCACACACCCTCACCATTCTTTTAGCGTGGATCGGTGCTGGGTCTGCTGCTTTTAGTCATTTATATAAATGATTAGTAAGTTTGCAGATGACACCAAAATTGGAGGTGTGGTAGACAGGGAAGAAGGTTACCTTCAGAGTACAATGGGATCTTGATCAGATGGGCTAATGGGCCAAGGTGTAGCAGATAGAATTTAGTTTAGATAAATGTGAGGTGCTGCATTTTGGAAAGGCACATCAGGGCAGGACTTATACACTTAATGATAAGGTCCTGGGGAGTGTTGCTGAACAGAGACCTTGGAGAGCAGGTTCATAGTTCCTTGAAAGTTGAGTCACAGGTAGATAGGATAGTGAAGAAGGCATTTGGTATGCTTGCCTTTTTTGGTCATTGCATTGTGTATAGGAGTTGGGAGGTCGTGTTGCGGCTGTACAGGATATTGGTTAGGTCACTTTTGGAAAACTGCGTTCAGTTCTGGTCTCCCTGCTATAGGAAGCATGTTGTGAAACTTGAAAGGGTTCAGAAAAGATTTACAAGATGTTGCCAGGATTGGAGGGTTTGAGCTGTAGGGAGAGGCTGAATAATTTGGGGCTATTTTCCATGGAGCGTCAGAGACTGAGGGCTGACCTTACAGATGTTTATATGAAGAGCAGGTTAGTCACCCACTTATCAACCTCACCTTATACCAGAAACAGATGCCTTAGAAGCACTTTGCCAATTTATTCATTTTTACCCACTCTGCCCATCTTTCAATGTTAACATTGTTGTACCATGATCTGGCTTCATTCTTTTCATTGGCTGTATACTCGAACAGCAAATCATGTCTGTGTTTTGAACTATACTCTATTAAGTCCAATGTTTTATTTAAAAAAATCATGTGGTATGTTTTTCATCAGAAGGTCTATTTCACAAATGAAAGTTAGAGGTCATGTTAGATGTTTGTTAGTCTGGGCATCAGCCAAAGCCATTTGGTGATAAGATTTTTTCCAGAACCAGTAATTTAAACTCCAACTGCATTGACTCTGTCTGTACCTCTTCCCCAACAACATTAAACTCTTCAGAGCAGGTAATGTCCCTTTAACTACTTTCTTGACTTGTCTAACTCACAAATATAATTACTTCCAGATTACTTTATTTTGCATTCTCCGTCTGTTTGCAAGCAAAGGCTGGATTTTAGACATTCCCCATCCCATGCCCCACGTTAGGGGAGTTGAAAATCCAGACTTACTTCTGTAAATGTTATAAGAATAGATTTTTCTGTAAAGTCATTGCTTCCAGCTCTCCCCTAGGTTGTTTCCCACACTTTTAAAATATTTCTTTTAAAATGGTACTCACTTTCCATTCTTGTCTAATCTGCCTTTAGTTCAGTCTTTTTCTCTGTTTATGTCTGTCTCTCCTTTATTTCTCAAGGCCTTAATCCTGTAAGTAAATTGCTTTCTGCATGGACAGCAACCTCATCTATATTTCCTACTTTTGTGAACTCATTCTCATTGCTTTTATTTTCTCAGTCCTCTTTCCCAGTCTAACTGTCTTGTCACAAATCTAACATCATTCTCCAAAGTGGAATTTCTCACAAATTTTATTTTAGCCATGCATTTATTTCCCTGAGCCCCTTCCCCGTTCCTAGCCCATGACTTAGGAAGTATTTCTGAGATTACTGCCTATGACGTTTGCTCCTAAATCATCTCACAGAACTACAGGCTTATCTTTACTTCCTTCATGGTTCCTACCTGAACCGTGATAACTGTTTGCTTTCACTGCCATCACTCAAGCTTTTCCAATCTACTTGATATGTCCTAACGCCCCAGCACCAAGGAGTCAATGAAGCATTCACGTCTTTTGCTTTGGAGAATCAAACCCTCTTGCCCTCTTGTCCCTGCTACAGCTGCAGTCGCAAATCTTTATGAGAAGCTAAGGTTTTCTGAGCATTCTTGTTGAGCCCTCTGTCTCTTCCCAATTCCTCAGATAATTAATTACCCAACCTTTCAACCCCATGTCCCATCAGTGTGACCACCCTGTCAAACACTCACTCTGAAAATTGCTCTCTGATTGTTAATGTGTGATCATGAGCAGGAAAGTCATTGGGAGAAAGTACAGAATTTCAAACTAGTGTAAATCTGAATGAAAGACAAACAATTATTTTCCTATACAAAAAAGCTTTTAGCAACATAACTGGATTTTATCCATCCCACTCTGTAAACTGAACCATACTCAACTCATACTTGTTATGGAGAAGCAAATTTTAAATGGTTATCGTGACATAAAGTTAAACCATTTTGTTTTGGAATCTTCTGTATCTCACATCCTTGATGGTGGTGCCTTAAAACTATAAATATCTTTGACTGGCTGCACTTGTTCCACTCTCATCCACTCCTATTTAACACTTTCAGGACAAAGCAGTTGATAAATTGTAGCTCAGGGATCCCAGGGAGGAAGCTATGCTGTATTTGCTAGCTTCTCCGTGACTGTCAGATCTACAGAACTTTCTAATTAGTTATATTTCACTACAATGGATGTGAGCAATGTTGGTGAGGTCACATTTATCAGAGAATTCTCATTCATAGTAGGCAATTTCTTGTGTAATTCATATTATAATTATTTTTAATCATATGACATTTCTCTGGCGTAGATGGGATTTAAACTCGAGCTCAGAGGTAGGGACACTACAAAAGTTCCTCAAACAGACAGCTCTGCCTTCCTTAAATTTGAAAAGCTGTCACAGTGAGATGGGAATCCATGTCCTCAGGGCATTAGCCTTGGATTACTAGAATCAGTGACATTACCACTTCACCACTATCTCCCCTTCAGGACAGCTGATGCACATACTAGGTATTTTTAACTGACATACTTGGACATATACAGGCACACCTCTGAAGCAGGGGTACTGGAACCCAGACCTTCTGGCTCAGAGGCAGAGGCATTACCACTACTCAAGATGAACACTCATTTGGTTTCTATATGGCTTGCTTAATTGACTGGCTTGAGGCTACTGTAGAAGGCATTTTTGCTTTTTAGAAAACTCTTGTCACTGTGAAAGTGAATTACTGGTAGTCAGGGAGTTTAAAGGTGACAGGTTCTCTTCTCTGATGGAGATTAGTGAACATGTTGAGGTTTTAAACAGATTGAATTCAATTTCACAGTTTGAGGGTCCTGAGCATTGATGGCTAAGCTGTTATTCACCAGTACATCACCTTCTCTGTGGGGTCATTGTGGGGTACAATGGATTGAATCTCTGACCTACCAACCTGTAATGTGCTGGACCAAGACAAATATGCCGCATATGAAAGTTGACCTGACACCTAATAATCTGCTAACGGAATTGATCTTAACAACAACAGGCTTAGAAAGATATAACATGACATATGCCCTCCTTTTTTGATAAAGGCAGATTATCAAAGCTGTCCTTTATCAATTGGTCTTCTAGGCCACTTTTAAATCAGTGGCTAGTCAATGTAACAAACACAAGCGTACATCATGATAATAATCATAAACCTGGGGGTTCTACTCTCAACATTTGTACAACCTTTAAAATCTTTGCTTTCTGAGCAGTGTCACATTTTATTCAGGATATTGAAATATTCATAATACGCCATTAACTTTTGTAACACCTATTTGGATATAACAAAATATTATGCACGCCTAATTTAAAGTGAACCAAAGTACACCCTGTATTACATATGTGCGCATTCTTTTTCAACTCTGTAGTTTTTAGTCTTCTCATTAGGAGGGAGCTTACTTCAGCAGAGTAGAGAGGTTGGAAGTCAGAGAATATGACTACCATTATCTCCCCCTTGGTCCAGGAACTCCCTACCTATGTCCGTGACACCACCCACGCCCTCCACCTCCTCCAGAACTTCCAATTCCCCGGTCCCCAACACCTCATCTTTACCATGGACGTCCAGTCCCTCTACACCTGCATTCCCCATGCAGATGGCCTTAAGGCCCTCCGCTTCTTCCTGTCCCGCAGGCCCGACCAGTCCCCCTCCACTGACACCCTCATCCGCTTAGCCGAACTCGTCCTCACACTCAACAACTTCTCTTTCAATTCCTCCCACTTCCTACAGACAAAGGGGGTAGCCATGGGTACCCGCATGGGCCCAAGCTACGCCTGCCTCTTTGTAGGTTACGTGGAACAATCCCTCTTCCGTACCTACACCGGCCCTAAACCCCACCTCTTCCTCCGTTACATTGATGACTGTATTGGCGCCGCCTCGTGCTCCCACGAGGAGCTCGAACAGTTCATACACTTCACTAACACCTTCCACCCCAACCTTAAGTTTACCTGGCCCATCTCTAACACCTCTCTCCCCTTCCTGGACCTCTCTGTCTCCATATCGGGCAACCACCTAGAAACCGATATTCATTTCAAGCCCACCGACTCCCACAGCTACCTAGAATACTCCTCCTCCCACCCACCTTCCTGCAAAAATGCTATCCCCTATTCCCAATTCCTTCGCCTCCGCCGCATCTGCTCCCAGGATGAGGCATTCCACTCCCGTACATCTCAGTTGTCCTCGTTTTTCAAGGACCGTAACTTCCCCTCCTCGGTGGTCGAGAACGCCCTCAACCGTGTCTCCCACATCTCCCGCACCTCATCCCTCACACCCCGTCCACGCAATAAGAACCAAAAAAGAATCCCCCTCGTCCTCGCGTACCACCCCACCAACCTCCGGATCCAACGCATCATCCTCCGACACTTCCGCCATCTGCAATCCGACCCCACCACCAAAGACATCTTTCCCTCCCCACCCTTATCTGCTTTCCGGAGGGACAACTCTCTCCGTGACTCCCTTGTCCGCTCCACACTCCCCTCCAGCTCCACCACACCCGGCACTTTTCCCTGCAACCGCAGGAAGTGCTACACCTGCCCCCATACCTCCTCCCTCACCCCCATCCCAGGCCCCAAGAAGACTTTCCACATCAAGCAGATGTTCACCTGCACATCTGCCAATGTGGTGTACTGCATCCGCAGTACCCGGTGTGGCTTCCTCTACATCGGGGAAACCAAGCGGAGGCTCGGGGACCGCTTTGCAGAACACCTACGCTCGGTTCGCAATAAACAACTGCACCTCCCAGTCGCGAACCATTTCAACTCCCCCTCCCATTCCTCAGACGACATGTCCATCCT
>NC_063341.1:63452574-63459215 GCF_021869965.1 Rhincodon typus | reverse complement strand
AAGGTGAGTGTAGGTGAGGAGTTAGGGAGGGGATAGGTCAGTCCAGAAAGGACGGACAGGTCAAGGGGGCGGGATGAGGCTAGTGGGTAGGAGATGGGGGTGGAGCTTGAGGTGGGAGGAGGGGATAGGTGGGAGGAAGGACAGGTTAGGGAGCTGGGGACAAGCTGGACTGGTTTTGGGATGCGGTTGGGGGAGGGGAGATTTTGAAGCTTTGCCTCATGCTCCCACGAGGAGCTCGAACAGTTCATCCACTTCACCAACACCTTCCACCCCAACCTTAAGTTCACCTGGACCATCTCGGATACCTCTCTCTCCTTCCTGGACCATCTCTGATACCTCTCTCTCCTTCCTGGACCTCTCTGTTTCCATCTCTGGCAACCACCTGGAAACCGATATCCATTTCAAGCCTACCGACTCCCACAGCTACCTCGAGTACACCTCCTCCCAGCCACCTTCCTGCAAAAATGCCATCCCCTATTCCTAATTCCTTCGCCTCTGCCGCATCTGCTCCCAGGATGACGCATTCCGCTCCCGAACTTCTCAGATGTCCTCGTTTTTCAAGGACCGCAACTTGCCCCCCTCAGTGGTCGAGAACGCCCTCGACTGTGTCTCCCGCATTTCCCGCAACTCATCCCTCACACCCCCTCCCCGCAATAACAACCAAAACGGAATCCCCCTCATCCTTATGTACCAACCACCAACCTCCAGATCCAACGCATCATCTTCCGACACTTCCGCAATCTGCAATCCGACCCCACCACCAAAAACATTTTTCCCTCCGCACCCTTATCTGCTTTCCGGAGGGACCACTCTCTCTGTGACTCCCTCGTTCGCTCCACACTCCCTCCAGTCCCACCACAGCCGGCACTTTACCCTGCAATCGCAGGAAGTGCTACACCTGCCTCCGCACCTCCCCCCTCAGCCCCATCCTCGGCCCCAAGAAGACCTTCCACATCAAGCAGATGTTCACTTGCACATCTGCTAATGTGGTATACTGTATCCGCTGTTCCAGATGTGGCCTCCTCTACATCGGGGAAACAAAGCGGAGGCTTGGGGACCACTTTGCGGAACACCTACGCTCGGATCGCAACAAACAATTGCACCTCCCAGTCGCGAACCATTTCAACTCCCCCTCCCACTCCTTAGACAGCATGTCCATCCTGGGCCTCCTGCAGTGCCACAACGATGCCACCCGAAGGTTGCAGGAACAGCACCTCATATTTCGCTCGGGAACCCTGCAGCCCAATGGTATCAATGTGGATTTCACAAGCTTCAAAATCTCCCCTCCCCCTACCGCATCCCAAAACCAGCCCAGCTTGTTCCCAGCTCCCTAACCTGTCCTTCCTCCCACCTATCCCCTCCCCCCACCTCAAGCCCCACCCCCATCTCCTACCCTCTAGCCGCATCCCGCCCCCTTGACCTGTCCGTCCTCCCTGGACTGACCTATCTCCTCCCTAACTCCCCACCTACACTCACCTTTACTCGCTCCACCCCCTGTCTGTTTCCTCTCCACCTATCTTCTCCTTTATCCATCTTCTATCCGCCTCCCCCTGTCTCCCTATTTATTTCAGAATCCCCATCCCCTCCCCCATTTCTGAAGAAGGGTCTAGGCCCGAAACGTCAGCCTTCCTGCTCCTCTGATGCTGCTTGGCCTGCTGTGTTCATCCAGCTCTACACCTTGTTGTCTCAGATTCTCCAGCATCTGCAGTTCCTACTATCTCATAAACTCAGTTGGAGTAGTTTGCTCAATTTAGCCAAGTATTTCTTAGTGGATTTTGTCAATGTTATATATGAACAACTGTCAAGCTCAGTGAACAGAAAAATATGGTTTTGATCATTAGAAGAGCTGGAGGAGGTATTGTCAAACAAAGATGATGGACCCAGTTCGTTGATGATGAGATGAGATAAAGCCAAGGGTTAAGGAATTCTCTGGCACCCTTAATGAATGTTCTTGTCAGTACAGTCTGTTTCGTCTCATAGTCAAGGACATATAAAGCTTTTGTTGTTCTTTGAAAATGGTTTATATGTTTCTAAACTATGTATTATTGCATCCTAAATTTCAAACAAATTCTACAAATGACGGGAAAACTAATAAATCCAATTTAGGTCGGTTAACATTTTTTGTGTTTGGAGTACTAACATTGTTTATTACCAGAAATTCTTGAGGGAGAGAGAGAATTAATCTAATGATTTCTGACCAAACAAAGCAATCACTCACAAACATTTGCCATTCCAATTGTTATTCATTGTGGATGTGATGAAACATTCATTAAATAAGTTTCATTCACATGCAGTATTCACTATGATCGGTAAGGACCCAAGAAATAACTAATCCCTAAACTTCAGGTTTTACATCATTGATATAATGGAAAATTTTCAAGGCTATTACTGTATTTGCAGCCAGTCTTTTTTTTTATTCATTGATGGGATGAGGGTGTCACTGGCTAGGCAGCATTTCTTGCCCATCCCCAGTTGCCCAGAGGGCAGTTCAGAGCCAACCCATAGCTGTGAGATAGTAAGAACTTCAGAAATGAAGAAGGGTCCCGACCCGAAACATCACCTTTCCTGCTCCTCTGATGCTGCCTGGCCTTCTGTATTCCTCCAGCTCCACACTGTGTTATCACATTGCTGTGGGTCTGGAGTCACGTGTAGGCCAGACCAGGTAAGAATGGCAGTTTACTTCCCTAATTGACAACAAGTTTATTATACTATATGTGAACATTAGTTTATTATACTATTACTGAACATTACAATCCAACATTATAACAGCAATCACTGATTCTTACAAATAACTTGAAGGAAAGGAAGGCATTTTATAGTTCAAAGTTTTGCTAAAGCTTCAAGATGTCTTTATGCTTAACAAATAATTATTTGCCATTAAGTTGCTGCGTTATTGCACTCAGATCACATTTTTTTTTAGAATATGATCTTAATGAGCTGAAACCGTATTCTATGAAAAAGTCAACTTATCCTGAGGATACTAAAAATGGAGCTAGTATCTATAAGGTAAATTGTTGCATTCAGCTTTGGATGATGCAGCCCTTGGGTCAACGACTTGTCCACTTGAACTGTTAGCACAGCAAGCATTTTAACAGCTCTTTGGTTCCTATTGTTACTTTTTTACACCCAAAGGAATGGATGTGTAAGATTTCTGACTGTTTTCAGTTTGCTGGGCTTATCCAGTATAGAGAGTCATTGGGGGGTATAATCTAGTCTGATCCAATCTAAATTTTCCCTTTGTTAATGGCCCTCCTCAAAGAGATTACAAATACAAAATCGAATGATTGAGCGTGGAACTGTGTACCCTAAATACATCTTATCACTATGGAGTTGAACTGTCTACTGCATGCTCTGTTTATTATAAGGTCAACCACCCTTCCATACAGAATAAGAAACAAGGCATAATTATCTCCAAAGCCCCAGCACAGATTGCAGTGACCATTTACTGATCTATGGTTGAATTCACAATTAAACTAATTGGTTTCACATTCCAGTGGGCTACCCGGAAATCTTCTACTTTTGGAGGGGATCTGTTTTATTTCATTTTAGAGAAAAAATCATTGTCAAACTAACAAGTGAGTGGAAAGTTAGTAAATTGAAATTTTTTTCTGTGTGCCTTTGTCCTCAACAAGTGCACAGCTCACTAGCACCACTTGTGGCTAAACAGAGTAATTCACCCATGATGGATCTGAATGTCAGAAAGAATGATTTTGACACTAAAGTTCCCTGGTAGCTTAAAGCTGCCACTTTTGGAAATGGTCAGAAACCACACGACACCAGGTTATAGTCCAACAGGTTTATTTGAAAACGCAAGCTTTCAGACCCTCAGTCTTTCTTCAGGTGTTAGTGAGAGAGGTTGTATCAGACGCAGAATTTATAAATAAAAGATCAAAGGTTCACACCGTTGATGAGGATGTGCTAAACAAACCCAAGATGCTGTTAAATCTTTAGAAGTTAGTTGATAGTTAGAAGGTTTCAATTGATTAATATGTATATGTAAAGCTTGTGATTTCAAATAAACCTGTTGGACTATAACCTGGAGTCATGTGATTTCTGACGTTGTCCACCCCAGTCCAACACTAGCACCTCCACTTCAGGGCTACCACCGACACCACCGACTGCCAGCTCAATGTGGAGAGGATCTCCAAGAAGATCGTGCATATCGACACAGACATTAAGTTCCTACAGAAATGCAAGGAAGCACAAAAGATCCCAAAAGGACTACAGATCGCTCAAGTCGACCTACAGCACTGATTACAGTGAGAGAGACTTTGCCGTTGCACCTCTCTCAAACTCCTCAATCATCTTGTACAGCAACTCTACAGCATTCACCGTAACCTTGAAATCGAGATAGCGTCCATATTCTCAGCTTGCACTCAGGAGACAGCAGCACAGTTATGAGACACTGCCAAACAGACGAGGCAACAGAACGACACCATCTAATGCATACCAAGAACATAAAACTGGAGAAACTTAGCATCACCACCAGCAATAACCAAGTCTCCCCTGGTACCACAGTTGAAGGCGGTACCACCACGGGAAAATCAAACGTCAACTGAATTGACCACAGCCTTCAATGGGACAAGATCGAAGTTCTCAGCTGAGGACTCAGTTTCTGCCCCACCACCAAATTGGACCCAATTGGTCTCACGGCTGACACCAAGGAATTCATCAGGTGAATGAGACTCTGGGAATTCTTCCAAGATGTCAGCAGCGAGCCCAATGATACAGCCAATGAGCCGGATCAGTTGACAGAGAGATCCATGGGGGGAGCAGGCAAAGGAGTCGAATTGGACCCCTCCAGAGGGCCGTTGCCTGGGGCTTGATAGGTATGCTCAAGCCATCAGAGAATGTGTGAACACTGGCTCAGGCACAATGCAATGCCATCTGTGCTGTCAAGACCAATCACAACGTTGTCATCAAACCAACAGACAAAGAAGGAGCCATCGTCATAGAGAATAGAACGGACTGCTGCAAGGAAGCGTACTCACAGCCGAACAACCAGGAACACTACAGACAAGTACCTGCCGATCCAACTAAGGAACACACCCGTCAACTGAACAGACTGGTCAAGACTTTTGATCCAATCCTTCAGAGTACCCTATGCACTCTCATGCCACATACTTCCTGCGTAGGGGACTTCTACTGCCTTCCAAAGATACACAAAGCCAACCACCGGGACGTCCCCTTGTATCAGGCAATGGGACCCTGTGTAAGAACTTCTCTGGCTACGTCGAGGGCATCTTAAAACTTGCTACACAGGGAACCCCCAGCCTCTGTCGCGACAGTACAGATTTCTTAAAGAAACTCCGCACCCACAGACCAGTCAAACCAGAAACATTCCTCGTCACAATGGACATTTCGGCAGTCTACACCAACATCCCCCACAATGATGGCGTCGCTGCAACAGCCTCAGTACTCAATACCAACAACTGCCAATTTCCAGATGCCATCCTACAACTCACCCGCTTCATCCTCAACCACAACGTCTTCACCTTTTGACAACCAGTTCTTCATCCGTACACATGGAACAGCCATGGGGACCAGATTTGTACCCCAATATGCCAACATTTCCACGCAAAGGTTCGAACAAGACTTCTTTGCTGCACAGAACCTCCGACCAATGCTATACACCAGATACATTGACAACATTTTTTTCCTTTGGACTCATGGTGAGGAATCACTGACACAACTACATAGCGACATCAACAAGTTTCATCCCACCATCAGACTTACCATGGACCACTCTTTATAATCAGTCTCATTCTTGGACACTCTCAACTTCGTCAGGGACGGACACCTCAGTACATCACTCTACCACAAGCCCATGGATAACCTCATGATGCTGCACTTCCCTAACTTCCACCCAAAATGTATTAAAACAGCCATTCCCTACAAACAACCCTACACGTACACAGAATCTGTTTGGATAAGGAGGAGCAAGACAGACGCCTGAAGGTGTTGAAGGATGCCCTCATAGGAACAGTAAACGATGCTCAACTCATTGATCACCAGTTCCAACGTGCCACAGCGAAAAACCGTAATGACCTCCTCAGAAGACAGACATGGGATATGTCCGATAGGGTGCTCTTCATCTTCCAATACTTCCTGGGACGGAGAAACTACGCCATGTTCTTTGCAGCCTTCAATACATTATTGATGACAACGAGCACCTCACCAAGATCTTCCCCACGCCTCCAAACAACCGACAAACCTTAAACAGACCATTGTTCGCAACAAACTACTCAGCTTTCAGGCCAACATCGACCACAACACTATACAACCCTGCCATGGCAACCTCTGCAAGACATTGTCAGATCTTTGACATGGACACATGGGGCATGGTATATTAGAGAAACCATGCAGATGCTATGACAACGGATAAATGGACACCATGCAACAATCGCCAAACAGGAATGTTCCTTCCCATTGTGGGAACACTTCAGTGATCAAGGATATTCGGCCTCGGATCTTCGGGTAAATGCCCTCCAAGGCGGACTTTGGGATACACGACAACGCAGAATAGCCGAGCTGAGGCTAATAGCCAAGTTTGGTTTGTGGATAGCCTCAACTGGGATCTTGGGTTCATGTCACGCTACAGGTGACCCCACCACACTCTACATATATATATACTCACCCCC
>NC_063341.1:63450792-63452474 GCF_021869965.1 Rhincodon typus | reverse complement strand
CTTCCCCCCCCCCCAACTCTCTCTCTCACACACACGAGAATCTATGGGGTGAATTTGTATTTGCAGATACATTGTATTTTGTTCAAAAAGCACACAATTTATAGACATTCAGTCAATATGGCGTTTTATAAATTCCTATTTTAGAAATAAAACCAGTCTGATTCCAAACTAAAACACAAACATATTCTAAACAAGGTCTCACACCTAACATGCATTGTCTGACCTAAAATGTCATCTCTTCTTTACACTGATAAAACCATTACTTCTCTCAGGACCTTGACTTGAAAGGGGATTTACATATACATATTCATCAATTAAAACCTTCTAACTAATTAAAGATTTTACAGAATCTTAGGTTTGTTTAGTACATCCTCATCAATGCTGTGAACCTTTTGATCTTTTACTTATAAAGTCTGTGACTGATACCGCCTCTCTCACCAACACCTGAAGAAGGACTGAAGCTCCGAAAGCTTGTGTTTTCAAATAAATCTGTTGGACTATAACCTGGTGTCGTGTGACTTCTGACCTTGTGCATCCCCATCCAACAACGTAACCTCCACATCACTTCTGGAAGGTTCTTGTTATGCTTTCCTTTATTCCCTTCAAAGCTTAAGGGGCACTACATCTTCATACTGATTCTATTCTTGTTCGATTCATTCATTACAATATACATTCAACTGGGATCCTTTAGGGCCGCACAGTGGCTCAGTGGTTAGCACTGCTGCCTCACAGCACCAGGGACCCAGGTTCAGTTCCACCCTTGAGTGACTGAGTGGAGTTTGCACATTCTCCCCATGTCTGGTGGATTTCCTCTGGGTACTCCAGTTTCCTCCCCTCCCACAATCCAAAGATGTGCAAGCTATGCGCATTGGCCATAGGAAATGCGGGGTTACAGTGATAGGGAAGGGGGCTAGGAGGGATGCTGTTCGGAGAATCGGTGTGGACTCAATGGGCCGAATGGCCTGCTTAAACACCATAGATTCTATTTTTCTGAGGGCCACCTTTTTCCATCAGAGGGTGGTGCGTGTATGGAATGAGCTGCCAGAGAAGGTGATGGAGGCTGGTACAATCACAACATTTAAAAAGTATCTGGATAGGTATATGAATAAGAAGGGTTTACAGGGATATGGGCTAATCGCTGTCATATGGGACCAGATTAGTTTAGGATGTCTGGTTGGTGTGGACAGGTTGCACTGAAGGGTCTGTTTCTGTGCTGTTGACGCTATAACTGCATTTTTAACACTTTCCCCATTCAGTCATTGGCCCTGGGACAACTAAACCAAATGTGGGTTGAAAAACAGGGTGGTGGCTGGTTATGCATGGTACCTGATGGCAACTGTGGGCAATTTTACCATCCATCAGAAATTTAGATGTACATAATGAACAGCCATATTATCATCTGCTGAAAATGGGGAAGTAAAATTTCCCTCAAATTGTTTCAGCGTGTGTAAGAGAGTACTAAATGTCCCCGTAAACAGTGTTGTGTGTTACGAGACCAGGAGGGGGTGCGTGCCTATTGCAAATTTCAACATCTGCATTCCTAAAAGCTATCAACTGCAGAATTCCAATAAAACTAGTACATTTTTCAGCTTTGTACTTTGACTCTCTCTTGCCTAAGGACACAGGTCAAGGGACCACACACACACACACACACACACACACACACACACACACACACACAC
>NC_063341.1:63402986-63450782 GCF_021869965.1 Rhincodon typus | reverse complement strand
CACACACACACACACACACACACACACACACACACACACACACACACCACACATGTATACACACACACACACGTGTGTGCACACACAAACCAAAGACGTGTACACACACACACACCACGCACCAAACACGTACGCACACACACCCCTAAGGCAATGTAAACCAATATGTCTCGCTCCACCCCCACTGAAATTTCTCAGTTGTTTTGACAACAACTGTGCAGCTTGGAACACTTCTTAAACTGTGTTGTTATGGAATTGTTTTTCCTATAGTTCCCAGTGGTTAGATGTGATAGTGTACTGCAGCTGAACCAGAAGATGTGGTTTGTTTACAAGTCTCGAATCTCCTTGAGAAATGTAAATGTAGTTTGAAGAATTTGATAGCAAAAGGAAGAGCTATTAATACTTACAGCAATTTGCAGAACTCGTGAGTCATTTGCAGAAGTTGCCAATTCTTGGTCCACCACAGTAGGGTAGAAGCTACCTTGTCATCCAATGATTCTGACATTAAGAGCCGGGAGATCTGTCAGTCCTAGACAAGTCTTCCTTCTCACTAACACCAGCAAAAATAAAGTGCTGCTCATTTATCTCAATTGTTGTTTGTGGGACTTTACTCTGTACAGTTTGGCTGTCATATTTATCTACATAATTATGGTTTAAAGTTCAAAACTAATTCATTTGATTTTTAAATTCCTTTGTGTTGGCATGACTGGCATTATTGGCCATCCCTTGGGGGAGGAGGGAAATGGTGGGGGAGATGGTAATGGAGTTGCAGAAGGTAAGGGGGGATTAATTTCCAGAACTCTAAGAAGAAGCATGAAGAAAGGTATAAAATATTTTGGAACATTATTTGGAGCTCTAAGTGTCTGTTGAACAACAATTATGTTTTTTCTCTTTACTGACAGTTGGCTGGTTGTTTGATCTCTCCACTCAGATGTTTATAGCTGGCTATTCTGTGACAGTAGGTTCTGCAGAAAGACTCATCTTTGGGTATGACAGCTTTGGAAACATTTGTGGAAAGAAAAACTCTCCGATAAAAGGAGCCTCGTTGTCAGGACAAGACATGACCACCAGAAAGTGGGTACCTTTTAAATGATTTATCAGTGTGTACATACAGTCTATATATTCATTAAATTATCTTTTTGAAACATTGCACTTTGGATGGTTGATTGAAGGCAAACTAACCAAATAAGCAGCTCCAATTTACTAACCATGGGTGAAATCAGAGGGAACAAAATAGAGCCAATTTAGAAAAAGACTGGGAGATTCCTTGCTAAGTGTGTAAGCCAATGAATCATGGCTTTAAAGCTTTTTCTTTTGCCTCTTGTAAACTCCTATGCCCTATATGGCTTTACAGTCAAATTACGCACTGGAAGTGTAGTCAGCTAGGGGCCTGGTTGGTAATGCAGAATCAAAAGACTCAAATTCTACTAAAGGTCTTGAACATAAATATCAAAGTCTACACCTCAGTGCTCACTGAGGGAGTACTGCACTGTTGAAGAGCTAACTTTCAGATTACACATTTGCCAGGAGTTAATCCTTGTGCAGCTTGGTTAATATTAAATACCAACATCACAAGAAATGGTCATTATCACATGGCTGTTTGTAGAGAGCGAGCTATTTGCATGGTGGTTGTTATGTTTCCTCCATCACAACAGGGACTGTGCTTAGAGAACATTGCTGTTTGTAAAGCACTTTGAGGGGTCAAAAAAACACAAAATAAATGCTAACCTTTCTTTTGTTTTGTTTAGTCACATGAAATCAATTCATAAATGACCAATTCATTTGTTTCTAATAATACAAAATCATAATAGATTGCCCACAGCTAATGATCATGAAAAGCCTTTCTATGCAGCAGTTGACAAGATCTATGGTGCCTGAAGACACCAGTTCTTCGCCCTCAAGGTCTTGAGATGTTAATGCACGGAAACTCCTGGTTTGAAAAGGCTCTGGTACAACCCGATCTCTCCTATTTGTCAGCCTTAGATCTGGTTGCTTCAAACTCGTGGATTGCTTTCCTTGTTGCTGCACTCCAGCTGTCTCTGTCATCAACTTCCTGTTCCCACACTCATTGCTCAATGTCATCCAGAGATGGCATTTCAATAGTCCTTGCAAGGTCTTATCAGAGCACAGTTCAACATAATGGTAGAAGACCATAAAAACATCCAAGCATCGTAGAAAATCAAAATGGAGTGAGGAACCCAAAATAATCACTATCACTAGAGAAAAAGTACTGGGAAACAAGTGGGACTGAACATCAACAAGTCTCATGAATGTGAATTCTTGTATCTTAAAATAGTTGGCTGCAATGATGGTGGATGCATTGGTTATAACCTTGCAGAATTCACTAGATATTTGGAAAACCATGAATGTAATACCTTTTATTATGAAAGGGAGGCAGAAAGCAGGAAACAATAGGCCAATTAAGCCTGAAGTCCATCAGGCTGGAATTTATTATAAAGGAAATAACAGGCAAATTAGAAAATCATAATACATTCAAGCAGCCATCATGGGAGAGAAATAGTGTCTGACAACTATAAGCAAGTTCATTGAGGATGTAACCAGCACGGAGAATAAAAAGGATGTAGTGTGTGATAACTCCCAGAAAGCCCATGGAGAATCACTAATTAATCTTCCTGTGCAGCTTGTTCAGTGTAAGTTCCCCAGGGATGGGTCTGCAAATCTGTCTGTTCCAGGCTGGGACCAACCTTTATTTTGCTCTATTCTGGTGTTCAGTAATAAATTATGTTCCTTTTGGGTGAGGCTTCCTGAGTCATTACATAGTGTATTTGGAGCTCGAAAGTTATTTGATAAGGTTGCACATAAAAGGTTCTTACACAAGAGAAGACCAGACGGTTTCAGGGAGATGTATTAGCACGGACAGAGGATTGGCTAATTAACAGGGGATAGAGTGGGTGAAATGCGTCGTTTTCACATTGACCCAATTAGGACAGAGATGAGGAGGAATTTCTTTACTTAGAGGGTGGTGAATCTGTGGATTTTTTACCGGAAGCTGGGACATTATTCAAGACTGAGGTAGATTTTTAATTAGCGAAGGAATTGAGGATTATGGCACAAAGTCAGAAACGTGGAGCTAAGGATTATCAGATCAGCCACAACCTCATTGAATGGCTTATGTCTGTTCTTACATGCTCTAACAGTAACCATGAGGAGGTAGCACCTCCTGCATTCAGGGTGACTGTGAGTTTAACCTTCTAGCATCAATTTATTGCTCTGCAGTTCCTCCAAACTGTGCTCACAGAAATTCTGACCTCCAGAAACCACACTGTTCAAGCCAGTGAAAAGGAACTCTCCCTGCACATTTGTGTGAATATCTAGACAGTATGTGACATGTTGTGTTGTTCCCACTGACAGCAAGCATGTCTTTGTGCCCATTGAACTGATGGTTGGACTCAACAAACCATGTGTGGACACAGTCATTCAATGATGAGAAACTACTTCTGCACTTGATCTGGATTTTGTTTTAAAAATTGCTATTTTTTAAAATGCTAACAAGATATTTTGTTTCCGTACAGGCACGTATTTTTTCTCAACACCTGCAATTTGGACATTAAGAATCATAAAATAAATTCATTGTCTATTTGTGTATCTGGCTGTCCTCAAGAGCAACTGAATGGTCTAGAAGAGCTGAAACACTTTGCTCAGTACAATGGTAAGCACAGTTACATAGAATTACAGAAGAACATAAACACATCATTCCGTCTATCTGGTGTATGTGGGTATCATTGACCCACATGGACTTCTTCCCACCCATTAACACCTTCTCTGCTTATCAATCATGTCTATGGTAACCATCCTCCCTCATGTACTTATCTAGATGCCCCTCAAATCCATCAATGCTGTTTGCCCCAACCTCCCCTTCAAGTAGTAAGCTTGATGTTATTGCCAGTCTCTGAGTAAAGCTCTGTCAGGATTAAGATACATTTGTGATAGCTCCGTTTTCTAAACTACACAAAGGACCACAGAAAATATTTTCAAAATATTTTTGCTCTTAAAGTTATCTCATTGGAAGGTTGCTTGCATTGTTCCAGCAATTTAACTTAAACAGCTTTCATAAGGATGTTATGGTGGGTGTCATTTACTTTACAATGCTAAATATTCCATGGTTTGTGTAAGTAGTTGTTCCAGTTTTAATGTGATGCTATCAGTTTATAAAACTGCAATGTCTGAAAAACGAACCAGTTCTGAATCTCTTTGAGTGTGCTGCAGCAGTAAAGCTTTTCAGACATTTTGGTCACCTATCCATCCATTGAATTATTTTTACAGTAAGATTTCACAGCCTGACACCTCATCACTAAGCATCTTGGAGTATAGTTTTATCATTAACGTCATCAGTCGTGATCCATGTACATTTTTGAAAGGCTATTCCATAAGTTCTACTGCCTAAAGCTGCTGGGTCTCAGTTCTGAGGAAGGGTCACCGGACCTGAAACGTTAACTCTGTTTTCTCCTCCACAGATGCTGCCAGACCTGCTGAGCTTTTCCAGCAACTTTGTTTTTGTTCTTGATTTACAGCATCTGCAGTTCTTTTGGTTTTTATTTAGCTTTCAGCCTTGTTCCTCACTCTATATTTATTTTTCTCTTTCTCTTAACTCTGATCACACTGTCCTAGGAACAACTCCACAGTATCTATGGTCCTGTAGCCCTTATACAGTAGTCAGTGGTAAACTAGTAGCAAGAACCTGATCCCTCTGAAGAGAGTGACATTATCTTCTGAATTGTTGATGTTTACCAAGTGACACAACTGCCACTTAAAAGTAAGGACTTGCATGTTTCATATATAGTATTCTGTTTTGTCCGGTAGCAATGTTCTGTATTCATGTTAATTCATGAGTGGCCTTTAACCAACATGGGTCCAGGTTATTGTTGTCTTGTAGTGCCCTGTTCAACCAGAACAGCGGAACATAAATATGCAGCAATTATTTCAACTGAAAATCGGAACACAATAGAACAGCACCACACTCTGGTGAGCATTTGCAAATTGTAATAATTGCTGCTTGTTTCATTCTTAATTTATTGAATCAAAGGAAAGGTAGATTTTGTTTATCAAATCAACAGTTGATTTGAATTTGAAGAGCATCATGATTTCCATGGGTAGAAGAGAAAGTCAAGTTTTAAGCAAATTTTTACCAGATTCAGCCCATTTTGTTTCTTGTATAATGTCTGTTTCAGTATGTCAATGTCTGAGTTAGTGAGACATAGAAATGGAATGAAAACTTAAAAGACCCTGATCTGCGCAATGTTTTGTCTACATGGTGCTTCTAATCAGACAAGAGCCTGCGTGGGCTGAATGGCCTTCTTTGATGTTTGAATGACTTTGACAATCAGTATCCTTCCAGACCAACATCAAAACTAAACCTGATACCAGTGATCTATATTTAATGTGTTCACTTTTTCCACAGTATGAAGATAAAATCTAATCATACTTATTCGTCCTATCACTTCAAACTGGGTTCTTTCAAACTGTATAAGAAACTTGTTGGATGGACTTGTGACCCATATAGAAATCCTGCAATGAGTAAACTCTCCTCCTAACTTCTGAAACCTGCCCACCATCTGCAAAACACAAGTCAGGAGTGGGATGGAGTGCTCCCCACTTGCCTGGATGAGTGCAGCCCCAACAACACTCAAGAAGCTTCACACCATCCAGGACAAAGCAGCCACTTAATTGACACCATATCCACAAGCATCCACTCCCTCCACCACTAACGCTCAGTAGCAGCAGTGTGTACCATCTACAAGATCCCCTGCAGATAGTCACCTCGTCTCCGTAGCACATTCCAAGCCCATGGCCACCACCGTCTAGAGGTATAAGGACAGCAGATACCACGAATCTGCAAGTTCTGGTCTAGGCCACTCACCAACCTGACTTGGAAATATATCGTTCTTCCTGAGTGTCAAAATCCTGGACTCTCTCCCTAACAGCATTGTGGGGTTACCTACAGTGGTTCAAGAAAGCAGCTCTCCACCACCTTCTCATGGGCAACTAGGGATGAGCAATTTATGCTGCCCCAGCCAGTGATGCCCACATGCCCTGAGTGAAGATAAAAGAGTGTGTATGTATATTTAATATAAATGTGCACATCTGTTGGCTTCTGGGGGATTCTGAAGATATGTTAATTTGTCAGTGTAATTTTTGATTCATTGTACAATAACTTGCGTGGAATTGAACAGTGCAGCACTGCTAAAGGCATGTGGAGTCAAAAAAAATCACAACATGGTTGTCTTTTTGCCAGCAAACAACTAAATTCTGCTCCTAAAACTGAGTTTCTGATCCTAATCTCTGAAGTCAGGTATGATTAAACTGATATTTGCTCTGCTTTTTAGGTTCCTATTTGTGTGTGTACAGTTTAAACATTTCTGAATACACAGAGCCTTCCAAAGCAGCTCACCTCTGTCCCGAGTTACCAGTCCCTCCAAGGTGAGATTATCCAACATTTATAGTTCATGATCGTGGTTTGTTTACAGTTCAGAGGAACATAACCTGCCCAGACAAGTTAAAGCCATTAACTTGGCTGTACCTTGGTACATTCCTCCATGATTATACCTAATTGAATTTATTTGACTTCATTTTATAAATCCGTGATAATGAGTTACTGGCAGTCAATAGTCTCCTCCTGTAAAATGTTCTCAATGATCACTTGTACAGTCGTACTGCAGCTGTTGTGTCACTCCATTGACACCCTGCTAAATAAATGAAGCAAAAGACTGAAGTGTATTAATTATTTTGGCATTTTCCTAGAATAATAGTTTACTGCACTCTCATAAGAATATTATCTTCCTATAGAGAAATTCACAGGTATGCACACACATCTGAAGTATGTTCTTACCAACCAACATGCATCCAACTTTGAGTTGATTTTTAAACAAAAATATATACAACTGAGGTTGTAGACATGCTCGCTGAGCTGGTGGGTTTAGTTGCAAATGTTTCGTCACCCTGCTAGGTAAGATTGTCAGTGCACCTCCAGTGAAGCGTTGGTGTTCTGTCCTACTTGTTATTTATATACCTTGGTTTGCTGTTTGGTATTATTTCCGGTTTTGTTTCTCAGTGGTTTGTACACAGGGTCTAATTCAATGCGTTTGTTGATGGAATTCTAGTTGGAATCCCAGGCCTCCAGGAATTCCCCGGCATGTCTCTGTTTGGCTTGTGTGATTATGCTAAACAGAGACATGCCAGGGAATTCTTGGAGGCCTAGTATTCCAACTGGAACTCCATCAACAAACACATTGAATTAGACCCTGTGTACAAACCATTGAGAAACAGACCTGGAAGTGGTACCAACCACCCCAGCAAACCGAGGCATATAAATAACAAGTGGGAAAGAACACCAACGCTTCACCGGAGGTGCACTGATGATGTTACCAAGCAGGGTGACAAAACATTTGCAACCAAACCCACTGGCTTGGTTACCATGTCTACAACCTCATCCACAACCCGAGCTACAAATCTTCTTGAAAACTTCAAGTACTGCTGAGACACATTGAAACCTGATGAGAGGTGCCATATAAAAGCAAATTTATTACTTAGGATTTTTGTCTTTATTAGCTGAGGCATGGAGTTTAAAAGCAAGGAGGGTTATGCTAGAACAGTATAAAGTGTAGTTATGCCTCAAATAGAGTATTGTGTGCATTTCTTGAATCCACATTATAGGAGAGATATGATTACAGTGGAGAGGGTGCAGAGACTTACCAGGATGTTGCCACGGCTGGAAGTTTAACCTATAAAGAGAGATTGGATAGATTGGGGTTGTTTTCATTCAAGCAGAGGAGACTGAGAATCAGGGCCTGTGACTGAGATGTATAAAATTATGGAGGGCGTAGACAGTAGAGACTGGAAGGCATTTATCCTGTGGTGGATGGATTAATAATCAGGGCATAGATTTAAGATAAAGGGCAGGAGGCTTAGCAGGGCTGTGGGCGGCACAGTGGCTCAGTGTTTAGCACTGCTGCCTCACAGTGCCAAGGACACAGGTTCAATTCCAGCCTCAGGCGGCTGTCTGTGTGGAGTTTGCACATTCTTCCCGTGTCTGCGTGGGTTTGGCTGTGGAAAATGTAGGGTTATAGGGATGGGGTAAGGTGGGGTGAGTCTGGGTGGGATGCTTTTAAGAGAATCGGTGTGGACTTGTTGGACCAAATGGCCTATTTCCACACTGTAGGGATTCTATGAAGTATTTTTGTTTTCACCTGAGGGTGGTGGGAACCTGGAACTCGCTGCCTGTGAGAATGGTAGAGGCAGAAACCCTGGTAACCTTTAAGAAGTATTTAGATGTGCACATGTGTACACGAGGCATTCAAGGCTACGTACTTGAAAATGATATTAGAATAGTTAGGCAGTTGTTTTTGACTGGCACAGACTTGAAGGGCCAAAGAGCCTTTTTCTGTCCTGGATTCCAGTATGACTTTATCCTTTCTTTATGAGGATGTGTTTGTTATAGACAAATGAAATGTTTTTCTCTTTCAGCAAGTCACTCCCACTCTTCAATCGCTGTGTCCCTCAGAGCCCTGCCTGTTACTCTCACTTTCTCACCGTCCTTATTAACGTGGTCAAGGAGAGTGATTTTTTCCAACGCATCATTGGTGGCACAATGGCGAACAAAGAGTACATCGTAGGACTCTGCTTTTTTGCCGTAGGTAATGTTTGTTGCCTGCTAAGGATCGAATAAAGACAGAAATACTGTAACTTTATAGAAGATTATGCTTTGTCCCCCAGGGGATGTAAACATGTAGACAGCAGGGTGTGTTAAATATATCCTGTGCATAGTGACCAGTCAATAATTGTGACAGGGATGTGGCATGTAGATTCTGTTGTCACATGTTGCATTCCAATGAACTGTCCAATGAGAAGCCAAGGAAATGTTTGAAACAGCAAACATTATTGTGTAAAGTTTGATTTGATTTATTGCAGTCACATGTACCTAAGTACAGTGAAAAACTTTGTTTTGCGAGCAGATCATGGCAAACAAGGGCATACGACTGTAGTATTTTAGTTTTATGGTTAAAAAATATGTTGAAACTATTCATTAAAAGATTGCTTGTGAAGATCCAGTTGTACTGGGCAGCACAGATGGCTACAGGTCAGATTGATGTGGTGGGTTGTAGTTCTTGCTTTACAGCTCCAAGAGGCTCTGTTTCTCCAGCCCAGATGTGGAGGTGCTGGTGTTGGACTGGGGTGGACAAGGTCAGAAGTCACACGACACCAGGTTGTAGTTCAACAGGTTTATGTGAAATCACAAGCTTTCGTGGCACTACTCCTTCATCAGGTGAACTGAAGAGAAGCATAAATTCTGTGCTCATATGCTTCTCTTCATTTCACCAGACTAAGGGGCTACAGTCTGAGAGCTCATGATTTCAAATAAACCTGCTGGACTATAACCTGATGTTGTGTGACTTCTGACCTTCTCCAGCATACAGCAGTTAGATTAAAAACCTACTCCTCCTTCTGGTAAGAAAGATCATTACTGCAATAAGGTTATAAATTCTAGACAGTGTTGAGTTGGCCTAGAATTTCCCCCGGTGCTTCTCCAGTTAGGTATAAAGATCACTTGGGGGTGAATTAACTCTGTTGGCTTGGGGGCTTATTTACAATGTAGAGTGATGCCAACAGTGTAGATTCAATTTCCTCACCAGCTGAGGTTACCGTGAAGGACTCTTTATCTCAACCTCTTCCCTCGCCTGATACGTGGTAACCCTCAGGTTAAACCATCACCAGTCATCTCTCTTGAATGAGAGAGCAGCGCTATGGTCTGGTAGAGCTATGACAACTTTGCCTTCACCTATAAAGCTCATATCAGTATTTCTGTGAATTTCCACATCTCACAGTAACTCATTCACATATCCTTTTAAGGATTATTCGTTAAGTCCCTTCGCCTCTCTTATTTTGTGACACTTGACTAAAGACTTTATGTAGATTTATAGTTGCATCTGTTAATGTGTCCTCCTTTGGCCCAGTGTCAGTTTTGAAGGTCTGATCATACTCCAATGAAACACTTTGGGGTAGTGTCAAAGGCAGTATATAAATGTGAGTGGCCATTGCTTGAGCAAGTAATGAGGCAACAAACAATGTTAGAGAAACCACTTTTTAAAAAAAGTTTGGTCTCCTCTTGTTCAGATTGGGACAAGTCACCTGCTAAGGAATATAAACCCAAATGGAGCTGGTTCAGCATAGTTTGAACCTTCTAGATTAAGAGCTTTAATATGTTAATGTCTTCAAGTAGATTCATACACTTGGAGCATCTTTACCTTTATTACCAGCTGGAGGATAGATGTTAGGGAGCTGAGTGTCCCTTAATCTTACAATTTCCTTTTCCACTCATCTTAATTCATCTGGTGACCATGGTTACAATTACCCTCAATGATTCTGTGCCTACTTGGCACAGACTCGCATCCTGAAACTGTTTGTGATCCACTGCCCAACAAACATAAAACTGATTTTCTTCAGAGTAGGTAGGAAGAACTGCAGATGTTGGAGTCAGAGACAACACAGTGTGGAGCTGGAGGAACACAGCAGGCTGGGCAGCATCAGAGGAGCAGGAAAGTTGACGTTTCATGTCGGGATCCTTCTTCAGAAAATCTGAAGAAATTTTCTGAAGAAGGGTCCCGACCCGAAACATCAACTTTCCTGCTCCTCCGATGCTACCCAGCCTGCTGTGTTCCTCCAGCTCCACACTGTGTTATTTCTTCAGAGGATGAACGATGGGAAGTGGGTTAGTTAAAACCTGAATTGATGCAGTCTTACAATTTGGAATGAAACACCAAAGTAGTTTTGAACTGTTTTTAAGAAAAAAGTGGGCGTGGTGTAAAGATTGGAAAACATGTCTAATATTAGAGTTTAATTTTTTACCAAAATTAAATGAACCATGGAAATCCAAACTTGTTTGAATGCACTACATGGCAAACTTCAATCATAATGAATTAGAAATGGAAAGTGCTGGAGAAACTCAGCAGGTCTAGCAACTTCTGTAGAGAGAGAGAGAGTTAATGTTTCGAGTCTGATTTGCTATGAAGAGTCATATCAGACTTGAAACCCTGTTTCTCAGTCCACAGGTGCTGCTGGGCTTGCTTAGTTTCTCCAGCATTTTCTTATCCGATTTCAGATTTCCAACATCCTCAGTGTTGTGCTTTTGTATTAATCATAGTCACTTTTTCTCTCTTCTTTCACAGTCCTCTCCTTGATTATGGTGGCAGTATTCCGATTCATTGCCACATTATTGGTTCATATCTTCATCGCCCTGGTGGTTTTTGGATTGCTGTGTAAGTGTGATTCATTTAAACCAGTTTCATCATCCACACTGTAGTAACAGGAGGACATTTCCAATGAGAATCCATCTCATTGAATAGCCAGACCCAAAGTATCCAGATAGATGGAAAATGATGCTCTCTGAATGCTTTGAATCTTGAGGTGAGGAGATAAGATGCAGCAGGTTGCTCTTATGGTAAAGAACATTTAGATTTCCTCTTTTCATCTTGCTCGCAAGTTGCCTCTGTTTAAAATGTTGCAATGATAAAGAACTAAGGAACCAAAGATCCAAAACCGAAACAACAGTAACAGAAAATACTGCAAATGCACACAAGTCCGTGAGAGAGGCAGAAATGCAAATTAACATTCGGAAAAATGCCTTCTGATCAGAATTAACAATTCTGACAAAGAGTACTCAACCCACTTACTTCACATGCCCTTTTTCAGATGCTGCTACACTAGAAAGTAGTCTGTGTGCAGGAGAGAAATAAGGGGCCCTGGGGCTTTGATTGTTTCAGGGCCCCTTACTACCTAAACTTTTAACCCTAAATCCTGCAGAGGCTCTTCTCAAGATTAGCCTTTGAGACATATTTGATTATTGGGAGCTACTTGTTCATTGGTATGCTGGCTCAGTGGTTAGCGCTGCTGCCTTACAGCACCAAGGACCCAGATTTGATTCTACCCTCAGGCAACTGTCTGTGTGGAATTTGCACATTCTCCCTGTGTCTGCGTGAGTTTCCTCTGGATGCTCCGGTTTCCTCCCACAGTCCAGGGATGTGTGGGTTAGGTGGATTGGCCATGCTAAATTGCCAGCGATGTGCAAGTTAGTTATGGGAAATGTTGGGTTACATGGATAGGATGGAGGAATGAATCTGGGTGGGATTGTCTTTGGAGGGGCAGTGTGGACTCGATGAGCTGAACGGCCTGCTTCCCATTGTAAGGGTTCTATGATTGTCACTAATTCACTCACTAAGTGTTGCTGTCACACAGTAACTGCACCTTTTTGCATCTGTATTGACTTATTGGGTACTTGGACTCACACAGAAGCAGAATTGAAAGAATTCATCAATATCCTCAATAATTATGTACCCTCCACTAAAGCCATAACACCTAATCACCGCATTCAATTCTTAGATACTATACGATTTAAATTGGCACAACAGGCATTAGTGAACAACAACCCTTCCACAGCCAGCTGAGATCACAGGCAACATGTTTCTATTGCATTGAACAAGGCTAGAAGAATTTAGCCAGCTTTACCAGCCTTTTCAATCCATTTCAAATTTCCATCTCCTATTTAAATTTAACAATTGACACAGTGTTCATTACAATAGGATCAGTACATTCTACCCCTACCCCCACCCCCCCCCCCACCCCCACCCCCCAATATAGTAGCACCTGAACATATGCAGCTGTAAACTAGAGATTCCACACTCATTTGCAAAGATTTCATTAGGTCAGTGATTTCCAGTTGTCCTGTCTCCTGCTGAGCTGAGTATTCTTTTCATTGATGGGTATAAAGGTATTCACTCTCTCTTGCAGCCTTCCTCTCCAACTACCCCCAACTCACCCGCCCCATCCCTTGCAGTCTCCTTCTCTCTCTCCTCCCCCCCATCTTTCTGCCCCCCTTTCTCTCTCATACAGCCCCTTCTTTCTGTCCTGTGTTGCCCCCACCCCTGCAGCTACCCACTTAATCTATCTTCTGCCTCCCCTGCTCCTGCAGACTTAGCCCAAACCCATGTAGCCTCCTGCTCTCTCTGTCTTTCTCATATTTATATTTATTTATCTATCTCTTGCATCTTCCATGCCAGGAACTCTGTGGCTTCCCTCTCTGTCTGTCTGTCTGTTTCTTTCTCCCTCTCCCTCTCCCTCTCTCTCTCTCTCTACCTCCTCCACAACCCCCCCTTCCCCCAACCACCTGCACATCTCCAGCCGCGATTCTCTGATGCTGCCCCTGCCAATTCACATCCATCTCATTCTGCACCTTCTCACACTGCCAAGTATCTTCTCAATGCTCCTGATAGACTGGTTCTGCCCTGCACTTCTGTTGATTGGATCACCACTGACCCTATCAGCAATGAATATGGGAAAGAACCAGGCTGTGGTTGGAGGAGCAGCTCCTTTTGAGGTTCTGTCTAATCACACAATCACAGAAGTGTGACAACACAGAAGAAGGCTATTCAGTCCATTATGCCTACACCAGCTCTTCAAATGAGCATCATTACCTCATGCCAATTGTCAGGATTGTATCAAGGTCAGCCAGCTGCACCTCTTAGAATATGAGTTCCCTGATTGTGGCTGTTAATCTGGTCCAATCAGGGAGTCCTGGCTGACAGGAATGTCATAGAATCTGGCATTCTAGGAGCTGACTCTGAAGAGGCAGTACTAAAGTCAAGGACCCCGCACGTGTAAATAAATGGTGACTTGGTGATGGGATGCTGGCCTATGTGGAGTTATTTCACCAATCTCCTGCTTTCTCCCCATACCCCTGCACACTGTTTTTATCCAAATAATCATCCAATGCCCTTCCTGAATGCCTCAATTAAACCTGCTCCCCCCTACATTTCCAGGCAGCACATTCCAGACCCTAACTACTCACTGAGTGAAAAAAGATTTTTTCTCGCATCACCCTTGCTTCACCTTACGTTGTCCCCTTGAACTGAACTTTGGCACATACTTTGGGACTGAATTTTCCTCAAGTCCTCATGTTTTGAGAGCTGCTATGGGACCAATGTGCCAGAGCCCACATGCCCCACCCCCTCCAGAGCCCAAATCCCCAGTGATTGGCCCAGTGCCCCTACTTGGCCATTCCCTGCTTCACTGCTGACAGTGGTTCCCTCCCCATTCCATCAGACCCCAGGAGACAGGTTGGAGCACCCTGTGGGACTGATGGCTAGAAAAAAAGACTCCACAAATTGACAGTAGGATCAATGTCGGTGTGGTTTGGTATTAGGTTACCCCTATTGTACTTAGCATCGGTAAAACAGGCACACCACAATATCTGTAACCAGCTGTGTCTACCCAGCATGTTCTGTTGTTAATCTGTATGCACATGTTTACCCATAATCCTTGTCACTTTAATTACATCTCGATTATTAAACTGACACGCAGCAATATAACTTGTGTAGTCTGAAAAGACTGTATCTGTTGCCATTCATCATTACTCTCGTTAACTGATGAGTTGGTTGCATGTTCCCATGCTTTTACTTAGCAAATGCTTCCCCCATTCTAGTTTGAATCCCCATTTCCTCAAAATGCAAGTCTTAAAGAGAAAATGTGAAATCTAAAAGGACTCCATCCCTCATCAGGTTAGAGTTTGCTGTTATCATACAAAGCATATTTTCTGTAGGTGACCCTCTATTGTCTTTTTTCACATTCCCATCCCCTTTTTGATTACTGTTCATTTTTAAGAAAATCTAAGCTACACCACATTGCAAGTGTTATGATCTCTGTAGAAACCAATAATTTTAGAATAAAGATTTGAACTTTCAATTATTGTTTGAAAAATTTAGACAAGTTGAAACTTTTACTGTAACAAACAATAAGGAAGACACCCATGGCTAAACTCTTGTTTTCTTTTTATAGCTAACTTAAATTGTAAACTACAGTCAGGATCATTTTATGTTTATCTTATTGCATAATGCCCTCTCCACAAAGTTGCAATCCTTGCAGTAAACAGCCCACAACCGCTTGAGATTCCAGTGGGTATCTGCATTTCACAGAGTAACAACATCAAGTGACTACATGCAGCTGCTTTCCACAGTTTCCAGAGAATCCCATAAATTGACTATCAGCAGCGGAGCCATTCCTGATGGTTCCAGAAAAAAGTCTTAAATGTCTGCAGGATGCATGTCTGCAACTAAAGACCCCCATCTCTTTCCTGCATCTGGTTGTAGTAGTTCACAATGTCAAGCAAGACCACTGTCTGCCTGTGATAGTCACTGACTTATAGGGAACCTGATCACAATTGTTTCCTCTGCACTCTTTCCCCACGGTGGGTGAAGCATCAATATCTTGTACCCAGTTAGAGATCCTGATGAACTATTATTGATTCCAACTTGCTTTGATCTTAGAAGTAAATGGACTATTTATAGCATAGCTGTTTTTAACTCTATATCAACATGACTTTTCTAGGACTTTGAGAGACTCAGAAATTGCACTGGTAACACACAGGCCACTGTCATTGTCTCGAAGTATAAATACCTCGTAATTTCTTCCAAGCAAAATACTTTCAGCCTTCCTTTGATCTTGAACCATCAAAGCAGCCAGGCTTACTGTCAGGCAGACTTCAGCACAAGTCTCTGGAGCCCCTGCACCCCACCCCCCACATTTCATTTTTCCCCACTTTATAATATTATAAACCTCATTTTTGTAACACATACTCCACCTAAACTATTCTTGGCAAGATGTTGGCTTTAAACTCTTAGTTTCTTGTTAGCTACTGGCCAAGGCTAGATTGCTGTAATTGTAGTCTTGTTATTTCTATTTCCGCCAGTAGCCTAAGTATGTGTTCTATGGAATGCAGAAGTTCTGCATCTAAGCTACCTTTGTACGGCTGTGACCTCCCCTTCCACAAAGGCGCACACAAACTCACTCAAAAAGATCTGGATTTTAAATAGCAGCATCTTTTGATTAAGTGAGAGTCTTTCACCCAGGATGTTGCACAAATGTTAGATTTCAGACATTCTGTCCAAGTTGAATGAAAGTTGAATTTTTGTTTGTTCAGTTGTGTCAGGTGTTCTGTGGTGGCTGTACTATGACAATATGAATGATCCCAATATAGTCCTGGAAACGGAAAAGGAAAATACAAAAGCACTTCTGGGATTTGCCATTACTGCAACCATCGTATCGGTAAGATGTTTAAAACTTGTTAAAAAAAAAAAATCTGCCTGAGTTGTTACTGAGTAAAGGAATACATTTAGTAACCTGAAGTTGAGAAGTTGCTGAAAAGTCATATTCATAATACAGGTTCAAGTACCAATCTCAGGCCTGAAGTTGTTCATTTTACTTTTGTGCTTTAGTTGTAACGTTTCACCTTCGCTCTTTTATCTTCCTGCACATGAAAATACATTAAATATGCAGAGGTGAGATTGAAATCTGAACTGAATGGTTTGGGATTTCCCAATGTTCCGATATTTGGGTCATGAATGCATTTGGAACAGTCAGGAATGAACAAGCACAGGTTCTGTCTGATTTTTTTGTGAATAACAGTTTCCAAAGTGTTTCTTTTAGAATAGAACTGAAGGTTCAATTTTTTTTTAATAGTCTGTAATGAAAAATGGATGACTAAGTCAGTGAACATGAAGGGGGTTTCCACATCTAAATATATTTCATTCAGGAAAAACATCTGAATTTTGAATAACATCCTACTTCCCCAAAACTTTTTTTTTTAGAAAGCCCTGCTTGACAATGTGAAATAGATCTATAAGAATACAGTTTTGCTGGGTATTAAGTGGGACTATATTTGAGAAATAAAACCAAAGAACTGTGGATGCTGGAAGTCAGAAACAAAAACAGAAATTATTGGAAAAGCTCAGCAGGTCCAGCAGTATCTGTGGAAAGAAAGCAGAGTTAACCTTTCGGGCCCAGTGCCTCTTCTTCAGAACTGATGGTAACTAGGAAAAGGTTGGTACATATAGTAGAGATGGGGTGGAGGAGTAAATGATACATGGATACATATAGAGAGAGATAAAAACAGTTGGACAGACAAAAGAAAGGGTAAAGGTCAGCCTGGGAAAATGAAAAGCTGCTAATGGGGACCGTTAGTAGCTGACAATGCTTGTGGTATTTTTTGAATTATTTTTGGGCCTTATTAATGTAACTGCACTGTGATTAACTTGAACCAGATTGAGATGAATGGCTGTGTTCCATTTTGCTTTTACAGTAATTCCCATTTTATGCGTGGCTCAATGGCAGTATTCTCCCCTCTGGGCAGAAGGTCACAGGTTCAAGCCCCACCCTAGAATTCTGACCCTATATTACTGGCTAATTGGGCTGATGCTGAAGGAGTTCTGTATGTTTGGAGGCATGATCCTTGAGGACAGATGTTAAACATATCAACATCTAGATCAGCTAAATGTATATAAAGTCCACTGAAACAACTTGCTATAACTTGTTCCTATGCTATTTATGGGATCTTGCTGTTCTTGTGTACATAATAAGGTTTTGAAATGGAAAATAAATATTTGGCTGCCTAGTGTTTTTGGGTATCCTGAAAGGGGCTGTATAAATACAAGTTTCCCTCTCCATTCAGCCAGCAGCCCATCCTGAGCTACCTTTGGCCTACCATTTCAATTCCCTACCTCACTCCCATTCTGATGTTTCAGTCACACAAGTATAGAATGCTGGAGAAACGCAATAGGACTGGCAGCATCTATGGTGAGGAAAACAGAGTTAATGCTTTGAGCCCAGTGACCCTTCACCAGAACTGACCTTTCTGTCCTCAGGTTGCCAGGGTGTTCCAGCAGAGCTCGACACATGAACAGCAACTCTACTTTTAACCATGCACTTTACAGTCTTCTGGATCCAACATTGATCTCACTAAATTTAAATTGTAACCTCAGCCTCCATTTTGTTTTGTATTATATTTGCTGGATTTTATTTCCTCCTTTTCATAATCCATTTATTTTACAATCAGACACTGCTCTCCTGCCTTCCACACCTGAGCTAGGGAGATCTTGTTTTGTTTCTTGGTCTGTACCATTTCCATTCCCTTTGATTTTCAATGAAGCTGTTCTCATTAATTCCCTCCTGCCCTCCACCCTGTCACCTTCCCTTTTGTTCTTCCTGCCCCCTTGTCCCGTGCTCAAAATCTAATACATTTCTCACTTCCTTCATCTCTGTGGGGTCACCAACCGGAAAATTTAAGTCTTTGCTCTTGACCTGCTGCACCTTGAAAGCTCTGTGGTTTTTCACTCAGATATCCACCCACAGCCAAAACCCCCCATCCCTAAGGGCAGGGTGAATTGGCCTGACTTCCCCAAGCTCTGGAACCAGAAACCAGAGTGTGGGAGGGGTGGGGTTGGGGGGGTAACATTTGAATAAGTGAGAGTAGCATTCATGACCTTTTGATTACTTTGAAGGCCGCAAAGTATCACCAACACATGGGAGATTTGTCTGCAAAATGGAAGGAGAAAATGGGGAGGGGGACAGGGGTAAAGGGATGCGCATCCCACACTTAAAGCAGGATTTTCCCCGGGAGACTGGCCCCTGCAGTGTAATTTGCCCTGGGAGGAGGAGGCTCTTACACCCCCTTGAGGGATGTCTCTGCACACAATATTTTGCTTTTGCAAGTCTTTTTCCAGTTATTTGCTAACAGATTTATTGCCCAACCCCACCACAGGTTGTTCTTGTTGTACTGACCTTGGTGACGTGGAAAAGGATCAGTTTGACTATCCAGCTGTTTCGAGTTGCCAGTGGTCTACTTGGTAGTGTCCCTCTCTTGCTGTTCCAGCCATTGTGGACCTTCGTCATTCTCACGTTATTCTGGGTATACTGGGTGGCTGTGCTTCTAAGTCTGGGCACTGCAGGTGAGTTGCTGTGGCATTGTGTCCTGTGCATCATTAATCAAACTATTTGATTGTTGCTACCCACTCCAGAATATCTAGGCGAGCTTATAAAAGACTTCTCCAGAATATGTTAAAAAGTTGCATCCTTCAGATCGATTACTTTTATTCTTTCATGAGATGTGGGCATCATGACATATACTCCAGACCCATAGCAAAGTGGTTGATTCTTAAATGCCCCCTGAAACAGCCCAACCCGAAGTGGCCTTGAACTGGATAACAAGGTGCAGGGCTGGATGAACACAGCAGGCCAAGCAGCATCATAGGAGCAGAGAGGCTTGAACTGGATAGTTTGTCAGGCTATTTCAGGGAGCAGTTAAAAGTCAACCACATTGCTGTGGGTGTGGAGTCACGTGTAGGCCAGACCAGGTCAGGAAGGCAGATTTCCTTTCTTAAAGGACTTTAGTGAAATAGATGGTTCTTTACAGCAATCAATGATAGTTTCAGTAATAGTGACCATGAAACTATTTTCCAAAAGTATTAATTGAATTCAAATTTGGCTAGTTGTCGCTGTAGAATTTGAACCTGTGTCTGCAGAGTGACAGTATGGGCCTCCCGATTATCAGTTCAGTGATATTAACTGTTCTGCCATCTCCCCTAAAACCAGTTGTTTTAAACACATCATAGAGTATAGTTGTGATATAATGAGATGCATTTCACTGATGATGCTGTAACTGATCATATGCACTGACCTCAGAAAGAGAGATTAGTCTAGATTGAGCATTTAAAGGGAGACATAGAAACATAGAGAAACAGAGAAAATAGGAGCAGGAGTAGGCCATTCAGCCCTTCCAGCCTGCTCCACCAGTCAATACGACCATGGCTTATCATCCACCTCAGTATTGTCTCCATATTCCCTTTGATTCCTTTAGCCCTAAGAACGATATCTCTTTCCCTCTCCTGAGATGATGTTTGACATGCTGAACCCTTGAAGCATTCCTTTTTCATTCAGATTACCAGCACCCACAGCCAGATCTTTGACTTTTCACATCACCACAAAGCTTAGACACAGAAGATGAAATGTCAGTGAAATATGAAATGCTGTGTTCATCTGGGGCCTCTTAGAGAGAGTGAATACGGTGCTTCACAATGAAGGCAGGCTAGCGGTTTCAAAGCTATTTGAAGGTCTGGGCAAATTGATCCAGGATAACCACATTACACTGCAAATAGTTGCGAAACCCATCTGCCTGTATACTCCCAGGAAAATTCCTCATTCTGTGATAGGAAAAGTAAAACCTCAGTCAAACAGCATGATTGAAAGTATCACCAGTAACAGAATCAACACAATAGTGCTCAAGGTTAGTAACTACTCTCAAGACAAATGGAGAACCAAGATTGTGTGAGGATCTTAACTCGTAAAGCAAAGGAGTGAGAAGAAAAATTCATCCTTTTTCGTCAATGATAGTTGAGCAAAATTGATAGATTTATTCTCACATGTACCGAAGTGCAGTGAAAAGCCTTGTTTACGAGCAATAAGGGCAAATCATAGTAAGGAAGGATGAACAGATCAAAGGTTGTTAAAAAAAACTTAGGCAGAGGCATACAGGTTACATTGCACAGGGTGTGTACTAGGTGAGACCAATGCTTGTAAGATTAGCATTATTTGAGGCTAAAGAACCCATTCGACAGCCTAACAAGGGCTGGGAAGAAGCTGTTCTTGAACCTACAGGTGCATGTGTTCAAGCTTCTGTATCTTCTGCCTGACGGAAGAGGTTATAGGAGATTGTTACCAGGGTGCGATGGGTCTTTGATGATGTTGGCAACCTTTCTGCGGCAGTGAGCTGTGTAAGTGGAGTCCATGGATGGAAGGTTGGCTTCTGTGATGGTCAGGGCTGTGCACACCACCTTCTGTAGTTTCTTACGGTCCTGGGCAGAGCAGTTGCTATTCCAGGTCGATATGCACCCGGACAGTATGCTTTCAATGGTGCATCCGTAGAAGCTGGTCAAGATCCTTATGGACATGCCAAATTTCCTGAGCCGCCTGAGGAAGCCTTCCTGACTGTCGCATCTACATGGGAGTCCAGGACAGGTTGTCCGTTATCGTCACTCTGAGGAACTTGACACTGTCCATCCTCTCAACCTCAGTTCCGTTGACGTCGATGGGGGCGTGTTCTCCTCCTTTCTTTCTGAAGTTGATGATCAGTTCTTTAGTTTTGCTGACATTGAGAGAGAGGTTGTTCTCTTTGCACCATGTCACCAAGCCCTCTATCTCCCTTCAGTATTTTGACTCGTCGTCGTTAGATATCCGTCCTACTACGATGGTGTCGTCAGCGAACTTGTAGATGACTTTTTTTCAGAATTTGGCAACACAGTCGTGTGTGTACAGGGAGGACAGCGGTGGGCTGAGGATGTATCCTTGGTGGGCTCCAGTGTTGAGTGTTACTGTGGAGGAGGTGCAGTTACCCATCCTCACTGATTGTGGTCTGTGGGTTAGAAAGCTGAGGATCCAATTGCAGAGGGTGGAGCCGAGACCAAGGTCACGGAGTTTTGAGATCAGTCTGGAGAGGATAATGGTGTTGAAGGCGGAGCTGTAGTCAATGAGCAGGAGTCCGCGCAGGATCTGAGTGCTTGACCGGAGACACTGTACAGGCCCCTCGCCTTCCTTGGGTTGACTCCCAGGAAGACCAATCTGACATCTGCAGCAGTGACCGCTGACATTCTGCTCGAACTGAGCATTGACAGCATTCAGCGCATCAGGCAGGGATGTGTCTTTGCCCACTATCTTGCTCTACTTCATTCTGTATCATGTAAAGTTGTTTAGGCTTTGCCATGGGTGGAGGGAGTCTGTTTGGTAGGTTTGGGCCTCTAGCTAAAATTGGCAATAACCAAGTTTTTCGTGAAACTTGATGCCAACAGTGGGTTCTGGCAGATACCCTTAGACCACGAGTCAAGATTGTTCACCTAAACTAATCCATAATACCATTCCGGCAGTATTGCCTCAACTCTCTGCCATTTGGCATGTCCTGTACCAGAGAGTTTGAAAGGGCAATGTCTAGAATCCTGGAATTCTGTATCTCCAGCCAGCACATGGACTGCAGTGGTTTGGGAAGGCAGCTCATTGCCAGATGCTCAAAGGCATTTAGAGTTGAGAAGTAACTACCACTTTGTCAGCAGTACTCAGCTCCTGAGAATACATTATTCTTTTAAAACCTTTCTGTGTTCCCACGTGCAGGATGAATGACACAATGCTGCACCAGGAGTTGGATATTCCAGACTGAGGTAGAGGAGATGCTTTTCACGACTTGGAGAATGTTTGCAAACTTGATCATTTTTGACCATTGTGACTATTGCTGTATCAGACTAAAAATATCAACTGAGAGTCGCACCAACCAAGCCATGGAGCTAATGAACTCCTGACCTGCTGGTAACTGAACTAAGTTCCACCTGGCTGACTTCATTACAATCACTACATCGACCTTTCTAACTTTGCTTTGTCAATGACCTATTCCGTGTCCCAAAGTAGTTTTGGTTGAGAAGGTCAAGTTTGGTTTAAGTCCATGAATTATCTTTATTTAAAAGAAACCATTAGGATGCACTTGTTGCTCAAGGCAGAGTATGGGCAGCTCATATCATTTTCATCCCATTTCTTTCGTATCCCATCAGTCTAAAGAATCCCCAGAGGAATTGCAGCATAATCAGCTTCAGAGCAAACCTACCTTTGTCAGTTGTTACCTTTCACTGAAATACGTAAATATTTGCTGGTGAGATTCTGGAAAAGGTCCCCACTGTGCAAGGTTACAGGAGTCAGAGTTAGAACAAAGAATAGTACAGCACAGGAATAGGCCCTTCAACCCATCAAGATTGCACTGACACAAAACGCTTTTCTAAACTAAAATCTTTTTGCCTCTACATGGTCTTTATCCCTCTATTCCCTGCCTATTCATGTATCTGTCAAGATGTCTCTTAAATGTTGCTAATGTATCTGCTTCTACCATCTCTTCTGGCAGCACATTCCAGGCACTTACCACGCTGTGTTTAAAAAAATAACCTGCCTTTCACATCTCTTTTAAACTTTCCTCCTTTCACCTTAAACCAATGTCCCCTGGTGATTGACATTTCTACCCTGGGAATAAGACTCAAATTATCCATGCCTTTCATAATTTTGTAAGCTTCTATCAGGGCGCCCCTCAGCCTACGGCGTTCAAGTGAAAACAAACCTAGTTTGTCCAACCTCTCCTCATAGCTAATACCCTCCAAACCAGGCAACATCCTGGTAAACCATTTCTGTACGCTCTCCAAAACCTCCACATCCTCCTTGTAAAGCAGCAAACAGAACTGTATGCAGTGTTCCAAAAGTGGCCTAACTATAGTTCTATACAGCTGCAACATGACTTGCAGTCTTTACGCTCTATGCCCTGACCAATGAAAGCAAGCATGCCACATGCCTTCTTAATCATCTTATCCACTTGTGTTGCCACTCCCAGGGAACTACACACCTGTACGCCTAGATTTATGTAAATGCTTCTAAAAAGGTCCTGCCATTCACTGTATACTTCCCTCCTGCATTAGACCTTCCAAAACACATCACCTCATATTTGTCCAGATTAAATTCCATGTGCCATTTCTCTGTTCAGCCTCCAGCCTATCTATATTTTGCTGTATCCTCTGGCAATCCTTCTCACTGTGCGCAGTTTCCCCAATCTTTGTGTCATCCGCAAACTTACTAATCAGACCACCTACATTTTCTTCTAAATCATTCATATATATTACAAACAACAGGGGTCCCACACTGAGCCTTGCAGAACACGACTGGTCACGGATCTCTAGTCAGAAAAACACCTGAAGAAACCTGAAGAAGGAGCGAGACTCCGAAAGCTTGTGTCTTCAAGTAAGCCAGTTGGACTATAACCTGGTGTCGTGTGATTTTTGACCTGGTCCACTCCAGTCCAAAACCGGCACCTCCATATCCTAAACAAAGAATAAAATCGGCTATTCTCCAGTATTCTGGGACTCACCTGTGAATAAAGAGGATGCAAAGATTCCATACAAGACCCCAGCAATTTCCTCCCTCGTCTCCTTCTGTACTCTGTGATAGATCCCATTAGGTCCTGGGACTTGTCTACCTTAATGCTTTTCAAAACACTCAACACCTTTTTTTATATTGACATTCCCTAAAATATCAACATTCCCCTCTCTAGACTCACCATCCACCATGTCCCTCTCCTTTGTGAATACCGATGCAAAGTATTCATTAAGGACCCCACCCAGTTCCTCTGGATCCAAGCATAAATTCCCTCCTTTGTCCTTGGGTGGACCTACCTTTTTCCTTGTCACCTGTTGCTCCTTATATATGTTGCAAGGCATTTGGGGAGAAGCTTTAGCATTGCTTAGGTGTCATCGCATTGTACAGCACAGAAGAGATCCCCCAGCCCATTAAGCTTGAAATGCGCTATTACCCACACTTGTCCCACTTGCCCACATTAGGCCCATAGGCTGGAATGTTATGACACATCAAGTGCTCATCTAAATACTTTTTAAAGATTGTAAGGTTTCCTGCCACAGCTACCCTCCTAAGTAGTGTGTTCCAGACCCACCATCCTCTAGGAAAAAAAATTTTTCTTATTCCCTGTAAACCTCATGCCTTCAAATATTATATCCCCTTGTTATTGACCATTCAACTAAGGGAAACAGCTGCTTTCTATTCACCAGTCCATGCAGCTATAATCTTATACACCTCTGTCAGATCCCCGCTGAAGCTTCTCTGCTCGAGAGCAAACAACCCGAGCTTATCCAGCTTCACTTCGTTGCTGAAACGTTCCATCCCAGGCAACATCCTGGTAAATCTCCTCTGCATCCTCGCCTGTGCAATCACATCCTTTCTGTTGCATGGTGACCAGAACTGCATGCAGTATTCCAGCTGTGGCCTGACTAAAGTTCAGTACAGCTTCAACATAACCTCCCTGCTCTTCCTTTATATATAAAGCACAGAAAGAGGCCAGTCAACCCGGGCATTCCATACTCTTCATGAGCTCTTCCTGTCTTTCCTGATCTAAACCTACCGTCACACCCTCTGCTCCCTTCTCCCTCTTAGCTTTTTTTAAAGCTTTCCACTTACATTCATCTGTTACTCCTTGCTTCAACTGCCTTGTCTGGTGGCGAGTTCCATAGCCTCCTCAATCTTTGGGTAAAATTCCTTCTTGGATTTGAAGGTGACTATCTTCTATTGTTGACCATTAGTTGTGCTCCTTCCCTGTAAGAGGAAGTATGGTCTCTGCGTCCAGTCTATCAAGACCTTTCAGAATTTTACAGACCTCTATCAGGTCTATATGGCTCCAGTATCTCGTTTCAGCAGAAGGGAAAGCCAGATGTCAGTCCGTCCTTACCCGTGCATTTCTGGCATCATCCTTGTACATTATTTCTCTGCACCTTCTGCTACCTCTTCTGCTTTTTGAATCATGTGCTGGTTGCTTTTGTCAGCCCCGAGTCCCTTGTTTTAATATTTGGAAGGAAAAGTGGGCGCTGTTAAATGATGGGGACAGAAGGCAGCTGCAGAAAGGTTTCACTGCATTATGACCAAGTTGCTTTACCAATCACACCTGTGTCGAAAGCCCACCAAAGCTGCTTGTGACCTCAGCCAATTGCAGCCGATCCTGTAGCTACACGTTTTTTGGGTCCCCAACTACATTAGCACTGCTTTTGTTTTGTAGAATCACTACAGTGTGGGAAGCAGGCCATTCGGCCCATCAAGTCCACACCGACCCTCCAAAGAGCATCCCACCCAGATGCACCCCTCTAACCTATCCCTGCGTTATCCATGGCCAACCTGCACATCCACAGACTGTGGGAGGAAACAGGAACACCCAGAGGAAACGCATGCAGACACAAGGAGAATGTGCAAACTTCGCACAGATAGTCACCTGAGGGTGGAATCGAACCCGGGTCCCTGATACTGTGAAGCAGCGGTGCTAACCACTGAACCACTGTGCTTTGACATTGTGTTTGCATTAAAGTTCGATGCATCCCCTAAATCCTGTCAATATTGTGACTCGGTTTATGTGCCTAACAGGAGTAGAACATGCCCCACTGGCATATAACATTTTCTCATTTTAAAACAAATACTGAATCAGTTTTATTTTATCAACTATCTCACGTGATTTCAGTATCCTTTCTGTCCAGGATGGGTTAGGTATCTGGGAGGCAGATTCTTTCCCAGCTATAAGAATGTGCTGAGATTACACTGCCTCTGTTAACCCATATAGATCACACGATGGCGCCTCTGCACTGCCTGTCAAAAGCTGTCAATGTTGATTATAAACAGATGCTTTGTTTCCAGGAAATCAGAAATGACTGTCCAGTGTTACCGTAAATCATTACCACTAATTTTCCACTAGCTATTAATTAACCAGCTAATTTGCAATGGGAATGTGCACAAACGCAAGTAAAATAACATTTGTGTTTCTCTCCTCCTGCTGTCGATTCTGGTCAAGAATCCAAAACTCTTTGTTTTCCACTGTCTGATTTGTTTTTCTCCCCACCACTTCTGTCTTTTCTCGATTCTCCCAGCATGTTCCTTGCCCACCATTTCATTGCCTTAACTCCTTCTTGCCCACCAAGTTCCTAACTGACTCCTAATTGGCCACAACGCTTACCCCAATCTCCTCTCCTCTTGCCCCACATCATTCCCTTGCTTGTCCCATTTGTAACCCTATTCCTACCACTCTTGACCAATGCTTCGCATCTCACTCCCTCTTGCCTCCTCCCCTCTGCCCTCCTCCCCACCCCCACTCCTTCCTGCCACTTCTCCTCCTCTTCTCCTAAGCCTTCTCACCCATCTCTCTCTATATTCTCTTCTCTTCCTTTTCTCTTTACCCCCTGTCCTCACCTGTCTCTACCCCCCGCCTGCTCCCTCCCCCCCCCCCCCCCCCCCTCCCCTGCCCTCTCTCTCTCTCTCAGACACATCTGCACCCCGTCTCTCCCTCTCCCCCCCTCTGCCCCCCCGCCCTCTGCCCCCCCGCCCTCTCTTTCTCTACCCCACACCCCTTCTCTCCCCCGCCCCCTCCATCTCTCCCTTGCCCTCTCTCTCTCGCAACATTTACTCACCCAACCTTTTAATTCCCTGACTCTCTTTCTCCCCCCACCCCAAACTCTTCTTTATCCCCATCTCAACTTTCTTTCTCCCCATCTTCTTGTCCCTTTCATATCTCTTCCTCACTCCTAAATCTCCCCCATGCCCAGCCTTCCCTCACCATTCTCTCTCCCCACTCCCTACTGTATCCCCCACCCTCTATTCCCACCTTCAGCACCAACCCCCGTGCCCCACATAATCTCTCTTCTGCACCCCCCCCATGCCACCTCAGCACCCTCTGCCCAAGTCTCTCGTGCCTCACTTTGGTCAGTGTCTCCCTCCCTATCTGTCCCCCTTCCTATTTCCCCAACCCCCAGCTCAGCTAACTATTGCCCTTCCCTCCTTCTGTCCGCATCCCCCACCCCACCCATTTCTCCTATCTTGCTGAAGTACCCCTCCCTCCCCTATCCATTCCCTACTTCCCTCTGTCTCCCAAAACCTGTTATACTTTTTGGCATTTTGTACACAATAAGACAGAAAATATCATTCTGCCAGATCAGACCATGTTGAGGAAGCTTCCTATTGTGGTAGGATTTGTAGAAAGGACTGTTATTTGCCTGTTCTAACATATTTTTATAACAACAACATTCACTACAGCTTTAAGTAAGAATGAGCTGGCATTTACATTTGGCATATTACGACTGCCTCAGGACATCCAACAGTGCTTCATAACCAGTGAGTTGTTTTTCTGAGTTGCTGTTGTCTAAAAGTGTAATTCAATAGGGATTGATCACTCTTGTACCTACAAATTGCCGTATAATATCGATGTAAAGGTGAAGAAATCTTGATTGCAAAGGTTTGGAAAAATGTACCAAATAAAATACAGAAGGTTGGCACTTGTTAAGGCATTACCAACCCTCCTCAAAAAAGTAGCTTCCAGGCTTTGGTGTGAATGATGAACATACTTTGAATGGATTTTCTGCTTAAAACCTATTGATACACCCCAGGCAGGCCTTTCAGAAGGTGAGGCAGGTGGGAGATGCTCCATCTGAGGTTCCAGGCATCAGACATTTGACTCACTTAAGAAATAAATAATTTAGATGAAGTAAAATAAATAGCCCCAAGAACCTCAATGATGTGTATTTCTGTTGCTTGGAATAAATACTTCAGGTGCTAGGTTTCATTCATTCACAGGATGAAGGCATCGCTGGTTATCGCCAGCATTTATTGCCCATCCCTAATTGCCCAGAGGACAGTTAAGAGTCAACCACATTGCTGCAGGTTTGGAGTCACATGTAGGCCAGACCAGGTAAGGATGGCAGCTTCCTTCCCTAAAGGAGGACATCCTTCACTAAGGACATTAGTGAACCAGATGGGCTTTTCCCAACAATCGACAATGGATATGATCATGATTAGACCTTCAATTCTAGATTAGTTTTATTGAATTCAAATTGCACCATGGCGGGATTTGAACCCAGACAGTTACCTGACTCTCTGGATTAATACCACTAGACTATCACCTCCCCTTGTCGACCATTTTATCATGTGACTGAGACTTGATCATTTCATTTGCTTCTTGACTTTGGCAAGCCATTCGACTTTGTTTGTTACCAAATACTGATCAGTTTCAGTTTCAAAAAAGGTGAAATTTCCTTGCCTGGAGTTTTGTTACTGAGGGAATAAATGTTATATCAATGTAATGTGCTGTGTCTTTCTGATTTTTGTGTTTCTGTATTTCATGTTTTTTTTTTGATAAATCTCCTCTAGGCAATGTTCATGTTAGTGCAGACAATCTGGTTGAGTACAGACCACTCTCTGGCATACGGTACCTGTGGTGGTACCATGTAATTGGACTGATCTGGACCAGTGAATTTCTTGTTGCTTGTCAGCAGATAACAGTTGCTGGGGCGGTGGTGTGCTGCTACTTCAACAGGTAGGAATTGGTCAGAAAGACGCATGCTGTTGTATTGCATGGTTTTGACATCTCATCTTTTCATCATTACCCTGTCTGGCTTCACTATGAGTACGAGAAATATAGATTCTTCCTCCATTACATCAGTGACATTTCCAACGTATTTATGGGCTGTAAGGTCTTATGAGAGATTTACTGGGAGGCATCGTGGCTCAGTGGTTAGCACTGCTCCCTCACAGCGCCAGGGACCTCAGTTCGATTCCACCTTCGGGTGACTGCCTGTGTGGAGTTTGCACATTCTCCCCGGGTTTCCACTGGTGCTCCAGTTTCTCCCACAGTCCAAAGGTGTGCAGGCTAGGTGGATTGGCCATGCCAAATTGTCCATAGTGTCCAGGGATGTGTAGGCTAGGTGGGTTAGGCATGGGAAATACAGGGATAGCGTAGGGGGTGGAATGCTCTTCAGAAGGTTGGTATGGACTTGATGGGCCGAATGGCCTACTTCAACATTGTAGGGATTCTATGAGTCATTATATTGGAGGTTTTCAATTTAAAAAGCTCAACACTTGAGCTTAATTTGCACTACAGTTTCTTGCCACCTTTAACAAGCTTTGTAGTTCAGAAAATATACATTTGCCATTAAATAAACAGGGTAGAAATTATCTAAAAGTGCGATTGAGCATAAATTCTCTGTAATGGGTGTGTGATGATGATCTGCAACCTGATGATGGATGGACTTTGTTTACCATGGGGAAGGGTGGAAGGAGTGTGGGGACATTGGTGATCCTTCCTTCTTGCATTTTGCCTCTGAACTAACATAATGATCCAAACAAACATATGAATGAGGGGTAATCATGAGCCATTTAACCCTTGAGCCTCCTCTGCCATCGGTAAGATCAATAAAGATGTGTTTGTGTTCTGAATCCCGTGTTCCTGTTTACCTGCGGTATACTTTGATTCCCCTGCCGAGCAAGAGTCTATCCACAACAAACACAGAGAGGGCTGGAGAAGCACAGCAGGTCTGGCAGCATCTGTGGAGAGGGAAACACAAGTAATGTTTCAAGTCTGGTATGACTAATCTTCAAAAGAATTTTTCTGCCCCTGTCTTAAAATATTCAATGACCCACCTCCATTGCCTTCTGAGGCAGAGACTTCTAAACTTATTCAGTTCTGAAAGAAAAAAAATCAAACCTCTATGTGTATGTAATATTATCCTGTGTGATGTCCTAGCCATTAATATTTAGAGTGCTCCCCAGCTCTGGACTCATCCACAAAATGAAATATCCTCTCTATATCAAACTTGTCAAAAGCATTCAGGCTCTCTTAAACTTCAATCAGATCAATCTCCCTCTTCTAAACTCCTGTGGAGATAAAATTGTTTCAGAGATAGTAGGAACTGCAGATGCTGGAGAATCTGAGATAACAAGGTGTAGAGCTGGATGAACACAGCAGGCCAAGCAGCATCATAGGAGCAAAAAGGCTGACATTTCGGGCCTAGACCCTTCATCAGAAATGGGGGAGGGGAAGGGGGTTCTGAAATAAATAGGGAGACAGGGGGAGGCGGATAGAAGATGGATAGAGGAGAAGATAGGTGGAGAGGAAACAGACAGGTCGATGAGGCGGGGATGGAGCCAGTAAAGGTGAGTGTAGGTGGGGAGTTAGGGAGGGGATAGGTCAGTCCAGGAAGGACGGACAGGTCAAGGGGGCGGGATGAGGTTAGTAGGTAGGAGATGGGGGTGCGGTTTGAGGTGGGAGGAGGGGATAGGTGGGAGGAAGAACAGGTTAGGGAGGCGGGGACGAGCTGGGCTGGTTTTGGGATGCGGTAGTGGGAGGGGAGATTTTGAAGCTTGTGAAATCCACATTGATACCATTGGGCTGCAGGGTTCCCAAGCGGAATATGAGTTGCTGTTCCTGCAACCTTCGGGTGGCATCGTTGTGGCCCTGCAGGAGGCCCAGGATGGACATGTTGTCTGAGGAATGGGAGGGGGAGTTGAAATGGTTCGCGACTGGGAGGTGCAGTTGTTTATTGCGAACCGAGCGTAGGTGTTCTGCAAAGCGGTCCCCGAGCCCCGCCCCATCTCCTACCTACTAGCCTCATCCCGCCCCCTTGACCTGTCCATCCTCCCTGGACTGACCTATCCCCTCCCTAACTCCCCACCTATACTCACCTTTACTGGCTCCATCCCCACCTCTTTGACCTGTTTGTTTCCTCTCCACCTATCTTCTCTATCCATCTTCTATCCGCCTCCCCCTCTCTCCCTATTTATTTCAGAACCCCCCTTCCCCTCCCCCATTTCTGATGAAGGGTCTAGGGCCGAAACGTCAGCCTTTTTGCTCCTATGATGCTGCTTGGCCTGCTGTGTTCATCCAGCTCTGCACCTTGTTGTCTCGGATTCTCCAGCATCTGCAGTTCCTACTATCTCTACCTGTACTCACATTTTGTGATTCAAACACTAGACTCAGAGATTTCTCTGTACCTCTGTTTAAGTAATACTCCTGTTTGTTAGGATTCAAACACTAGACTCAGAGATTTCTCTGTACCTCTGTTTAAGTAATACTCCTGTTTGTTAGGAGCAAATTACTGCAGATGCTGGAATCTGTACTGAAAACAACAAATGTTGGAGATCAGGGCTGGGCAGTAGACGTAGTGTATATGGATTTCAATAAGGCCTTTGATAAGGTTCCACATGGTAGGTTGCTCTGGAAGGTTAGATCGCACAGGATCCAGGGAGAGCTGGAAAATTGGATACACAATTAGCTTGATGGTAGGAAGCAGAGGGTAATAGTGGAATGATGCTTGTCGGACTGGAGGCCTGTGACTAGTGGTGTGATTCCGGGGTCGGTGCTGGGCCTATTGCTGTTTGTTATCTATATCGATAATTTGGATGAGAATGTACAACGCATGATTAGTAAGTTTGCAGATGACACTAAAATAGGCAGTATTGTAGACAGTGAGGAAGGTTATCAGAAATTGCAACAGGATCTTGATCAGCTGGGGAAGTGGGCTGAGAAATAGCAAATGGACATCAATAGATAAGTGTGAGGTGTTGCATTTTGGAAAGTCAAGTCAAGATAGGAGTTTCATGGTGAACAGTAGGGCCTTAAGGAGTGTAGTGGAACAGATGGACTTTGGAGTTCAGGCGCAAGGTTCTCTGAAAGTGGAGTCACAGGTAGACAGGGCAGTGAAGAAGGCTTTTGGCACACTGGCCTTCATCAGTCAGGGCATTGAGTATAGAAGTTGGGAAGTTATGATGCAGTTATACATGATGTTGGTGAGGCCGCACTTGGAGTATTGTTTTCAGTTTTGGCCATATTGCTATAAGAAAGATGTTATTAAACAGGAAAGAGTGCAGAAGAAATTTACAAGGATGTTGCCAGGACTCAAGGGACTGAGTTATAGGGAAATGTTGGACAAGCTAGGACAGTTTTCTTTAGCGCATAGGAGACTGAGGGAGGATGCTATAGAAGTATATATCAGAACGTGAGAGGCATGGATAGGGTGAATGCACTCAGTCTTTTTCTCAGGGCTGGGGAATCGAGGACGAGAGGACATCAGTTTCAGGTAAGAGGGGAAAGAATAAATGGGTACCTGAGGGGCAACTATTTTTACATAGAGGGTGATATGCAAATGGAATGAACTGCCAGCAGAAGTGGTTGAGGTGAGTACATTAACAACATTTAAAAGGCATTTGAACAAATACATGGATAGGAAATGTTTAAAAGGATATGGGCCAAGTGCAAGGAAATGGGCATAGCTTGGATGGACATTTTGGTCGGCGTGGACCCATTTGGGTTGAAGGGCTGTCTCCGTCCTGTAGAACTCTATGACTCTATTACAGCTGGTCAGGCAGCATACATGGAGAGGGAGCAAGCTAACGTTTCGAATCTAGATGACTCCTCATCAGAGCTGAAGTGAAGTGTGGAGGGGCAGCATTTATGCTATAGTTGGTTGGGGTGTGGTGGGGTGTCGAGTGTTTTGGTAGAAAAGTTGTTGATAGTTCAGATTAAGTGATTGGAATGTGAGAATGTCAAAACAATGGTGTGTCTATTTGCCAGACTTCTAAGAGCAGACAGTCTCACTGCGGTGAGCAAAAGTGAGCAAACTTCACATTTTCCCACATGTTACTCCATCTGCTAGATTTTTGCCCACCCTCAGTAAACCTAATTGTCAAATCGCAATCTCTTTGTATGTGCCCTTCACAACAAACTTTCCTATCATATCTTTGTGTCATCTGCAAATTATAGCCATGCCTTCAACCCACTCATCTAAGCCATATATAAAGGGCTGGAGTATAGGGATGCAAGTGTTATGCTGCAGTTATACTGAACCCTAGTTAGGCCCCATTAGAGTACTGTGAGCAGATCTGGGCACCCCACCTTAGGAAGGATGTTTTGGCCCTGGAGGGAGTTCAACACAGATTTACAAGGATGATACCTGGACTTCAGGGGTTAAATTATGATGAGAGATTAGACAAATTAGGCCTTCATTCTCTCGAATTTAGAAGGTAAGGAGTGATCTAATCGAGGTCTTCAGGATATTAACGGGGAAAGACAGGACATGCAAAGATAAACTATTTCCACTGGTTGAAGGTTCTAGAAGGATAATCTAAGAATTAGGGCCAGGCCATTCAGGAGAGATGTTAGAAGGAACCACTACAAACAAAGAGAAATGGTGGTTTGGAACTCTCTTCCTCAAATGGCACTTGTTGCTAATTCAATCAATGCATTTAAATCTGAGATAGACAAATATTTATTCAGCATGGGTATCAAGGGAAATGAGCCCAAGGCAGGCATGTGGAGTTAGGCAACAGATCAGCCATGATCTTATTGAATGGCAGAAAAGGTTTGAGGGGCTGAATGGCCTACTCTTGTTCATATTGATATAATTGATATGTGGAATGTATTGCTGGAGAGGGTAGTGGAGTCGGCCTCATTAGGGGCATTTAAGTGGCTATTAGATAGGCATATGGATGATAGTATAAGGTAGGGGCGGAGGTTAGATAGACCTTAGGTTTAGGGTAAAAGTTCGGCACAACATTGTGGGCCAAAGGGCCTGTACTGTGCCGTACTGTTCTATATTCTAAACTGAGACCACATCACAGACGTCTGCAGGATTCCACCTATCACATCCTGCCAAATAAAAATAGACCTAATTTGTATATATTCTGCTTTCTGTCAGGCAGCCAGCTAATCTTCTGTCCATGCTAACGTCTCCCATCGCTACCTCCCATACCCTCCACCACATACCATCAACTTCTACTTTGCACAAGACCCCCTTTATTTCACGACGTGCCGTGTCTTCTGGAAATCCAATTACAGTGTGTCTACAAGCTCCCCTTCATCCACAGCACATTAAACCTTCGAAAAACTCCAATAGATTGGTAAAATGTAATTTCCATTTCACAAAACAATGCTGAAGCTTCCTAGTTACCTTTGTGTCTTTCGAAGTGCCCAGTTATAAACTCCTTAATGATCAATTCTTACACCTTCCCCATGATGGGCATCAATGAACTGGTCTATAGTTTCCAGTTTTTTGCCTCCCTCCCTTCTTAAATAGAGGAAGATATTTGCTACTTGCCAATCTGATGGAACCGTTCAAGAACTTGGGAAATTTTGGAAAGTCAGCACCTCACCCATCTCATTAACCACCTAATTTAAGACCCTGGGATGCAGTCCATCAGTATGCAGGGAGTTGTCAGCCTGTAGCTCCATGAGTTTGCTCGGTACCACTGCCCTCATGTTTGTATTTTCAGTAGGTTCCTCTCTCCCTTCCACCTCCTCATTTTGAGGTATTGCTGGATTATTTTTTGATCTTGTTTAGTGATGACAAGAAGCAAAATATTTGTTCATTTTTATCTTCTTTTTCCTTATTATCCACTCTTAACACCCCCTTCTAACTGTCTTGTATCATGACAGAATGGGTTCTGGTTCTTGATATTTTTGAAATCTGGTGAGCCAGCAGTGTTCCATTTTTGTTTTGGCTTAGCTCTCTCAATAGGCCAAATGTTCATCCATGGGCAGGTTTTTTTTTGGGGTTTGGGGGGTGTAGGTGAGGTGGTGTTAGTGAGAGTGGCTGGTAGGTGGTGGGTGGAGAGGGGAGAAGGGGTGGAGAATGAACCTTGTAGCAACTTAGTTTTCTTTTGAGCACATGGCCATCTGCCCAACTGATCAGATAGACCATCCTGCAACCTACAGACTTCCTGCTCACTGTTCTGGCTAATTTCTTTGTCATCTGTAAATTGCATGTCCTACATCCAATTCCAGATCAGTGGTGTATAACAGGAAAAGCAGGTACCAATACTAAACTCTAAGAAAGCTCTTTGGTTACAAGCTTCCAATCACATAAGCACACTTCTTCCATTATCCTTTGCTTCAGTCTTATTTCCAAGACCAAGATAGACGTAGTGTCCAAAGATGTGCAGGTTAGGTGGATAGGCCATGCTAAATTGCCCATAGTGTCCAGGGATGTACAGGCTAGGTGGATTAGCCATGGGAAATGCAGGGTTACGGAGATAAGATGTGGGTGAGTCTGGGTGGGATGCTGTTCAGAAGATCGGTGTGATCTCGATGGGCCGAATGGCCTGCTTCCACACTGTAAGGATTCGATGAATGATCTGCAGCAAAACTCTGGCCATTTTGTTGCACCGACCCCTCACTGGGACCATACCAGTAGCATTTCCCTGTCATTTCCACTGTCCCTTCCTCCTTTCCAACTCTAGCACTGCCTTCCAGCAACTCCTCACCTGACACTATCAGCAGTTGAACTGGTTGGATTTTCTGACTTCACTTAAACACCATGACCTGCTCGCATTTAATGTTTGCTTTGCTTTGCTGGAGAGCTCAGTCTAATTCACAATCGCTGAATTCTTTCCTCAGGGACAAAAAGAATCCACCCAGTCACCCGACCCTCACTTCTGTTTCGAGGCTCTTTAATTACCATCTGGGAACGGTTGTTAAAGGTTCATTTCTAATCGCTCTTGTCAGGATTCCACGGATTGTTCTGGTGTACATTCACAGCAGTCTGAAGGGAAAGGTAAGATAACAGCCAGGTCTGAGATTCAGTTCCAGTGCTTTCAATGTTTTAAAGAGAGCATTACCATTTATAGTAATAGTCTTATGTCCCTTGACAAACAGCAATGCATTTTACTGAATTGCAATTTATAAGATGCTTGTGAATTCTGTACAAAAAAATGTTGGGCCTAATCAAATTTGGCTGCTAATAATAGATCTTTTTATCTTTGATTCTGAACTCTCAGCTTTTATGCAGTTCATTCCTGTTCGGGTCATTCTATTCGCGGTAAAGCCCAGTATCTGGCAGTGTGAAGACGTCATACCAGATTCGAAACGTTAATTCTGTTTCTTGCTCCACAGCTGTTGCCAGGCCTGCTGAGGTAGTCGAGTTCAAAGTGTTTAGTTGAGTGAGATCAGTCATCGATTGCAGACTATTAGTGTTGGGGAGCTGACCCCTACTGATCACCTTGTGATCTGCTCCTGGAATCAGAATGTCTTATACATCGAAATAATTTCAGAATCTCTTCCCTCATGTTTTTTTAAACAATATTCTCAAAATGAGATGTGCTTGCAAATCAATCTATGAATTACATTGGACAGTATCGGACCTGTTGATGTTTGTAAAAGGGGGAGAATACAAAAGAGTCCACATCCCTGGATCAAGATATTTTCTTTCAATGAGACTGTGTTCTGCAATGCTGTCTGTCAGTCAGTGACTGTTATCTCTGGTTTCCATTGTTTTCTGTTGGCTTTTCCGATGTTTCACAATTTCAAAAATGAGCTTGGCAGACTTGCAGCAGCAACACAGCTTTGAAGAAAGTGTTTTTTTTAAATTCATTCATGGGATGAGGGCGTCACTGGCAGGGCCAGCATTTATTGCTCATCCCTAGTTACCCAGAGGGCAGTTAAGAGTCAACCATATTGCCGTCGGTCTGGAGTCACATGGAGGCCAGACTAGGTAAGGATTATGCTGAAGAACATTAATGAATCAGATGGGTTTTTTCCAACAATTGGAATTGATTGACAATAGTTTCATGATCATTATCAGACTCTTAATTCCAGAATTTTGAATTCAAATTCCACCATCTGCCATGGTGGGCTTTGAACCCAGGTCCCCAGAACATTACCTGGGTCTCTGGATTAACAGTCCAGCAAAAATACCACCAGGCCAGCACCTCCCCATTGTCTTGGACTCTGTTTCCATGCCTTATTCCTCACCAACCAAATGCACACAGTTCACATGAAGTGTTACTTGATCTTTGCAGTTATCTCACATTCCCTTCATTCGTAATTTTAAAATGGAAAAGTGTTATGGCTGTGGCACAAGATGGTGATGGGCTAGGAAGATATTAACTTATTGGCCAAAAGTGCTATGTGAGTGAAGCTGTAGGTCATGTTGAAACAAGGAAAAGATCAGGAAAATGAGAACAAATGTTTAACCTATCTCCCATACAGATTCAGTTGGTAGTTGGCAAGGCAAATGTAATGTTCGCATTTATTCCAAGAGGGCTATAAGACAAAAACAGTGATGTACCACTGAGGCTGTTTAAAGCTGTGGTCAGACTGCATTTGGAATATTGTGAGCAGTTTTGGGCCCCATATCTAAGGATAGATGTGCTGGCCTGGAGAGGATCCAGAGGAGGTTTACAAGAATGATCCCAGGAATGAAGGGCTTTTCACGTGAGGAGCAATGAGCACTCTGAGTCTGTACTCAGTGAAGTTTAGAAGGATACGTGGGGGATCTGATTGAAACTTACAGAATACAGAGAGGTCTGAATAGAGTGGGCATGGAGATATTATCACTAGTAGGAGAGACTAGGACCTGAGGGCAAAGCCTCAGAGTAAAGGGATGATCTTTTGGAACTGAGATGAGGAGGGATTTCTTCAGCCAGGGAATGATGAATCTGTGAAACTCATTCCCACAGGAGGCAGTGGAGGCCAAGTTGTTTGAGGGCATTTAAGGCAGAGCTAGAAGAGTTCTTGATTAGTTAGGGTATCAAAGGTTACAGGGAGAAGGCAGGAAAATGGGTTGAGAAACACATCAGCCATAATTGAATGGCAGAGCAGAGTCAAGAGATCAAATGGCCTAATTCTGTTCCTGTATTTTATGGTCTTATGGCATCCTGTTCCTGCTTTCTCCTCATTTTTGATGCCTTTAGCCGTAAGAACTATATCTAACTCCTCCTTGAAAACACTCTATGTTTTGGCCTTCCTTACTGGGCTGAGAATTCCATAGGCTCACTCTCTGGCTGAAGCAATAACCCCTCAACTCAGAGCTAAATGGCCTGTTCCATATATTTGGACTGTGACAACTGGCTCTGGACTCCCCAGTCATCAGGAACATCCTTCCTGTGTTTACCACGTGTAGTCCTGTTAGAGTTTTATAAGCTTCAATGAGATCCCCACCCAACCTCATTCTTCTCAATTCCAATGAATATAGTCCTAACTGATGCAACCTCTCTTCATCACATCAACCTCTCTTCATAATATATTCTGGGCCATGAGGTTGTAGATTGTGTTGGAGTACAATTCTGCTGCTATTCGTGGCCCACAGCACCTCATGGATGCCCAGGTTTGAGTTGCTTGATCTGTTTGAAATCCATCCCATTTAACACCATGGGACACAATGTGATGGAGGATATTATCAGTATGAAGATGGGACTTTGTCTCGATAAGGACTGGGTGGTGGTCTCTCACTCTTGCCGATACTTTTATGGATAAATGCCTCTGCAGCAGGCAGGTTTGTGAAAATGAAGTCACTTTTCCTTGACTCTGTCAATCCTAATTGTTATATTACAACTGTGTCTTCAACACCGTGCTGTATTGATAGCTTTATTTATTTTAGAATACAGTAAAACAACTCGCATTGGCTTTCACGTAATTGTTTTATTTGGTAGTGGGATGGGGGCTTGATATAGTGGTGTTGTGAGTTCAAACTGTTAGGCCATCCACCTACTACTGTTCAGTAGGATGCCAGATTACTCTGCATACCATCTTCTCTTATAAACGTACCATATCAATAGCATTGAACTGGGCTTTCATTTCCTGCCAGGGATGGTGCACTGCTAAGGAGTGTCAAACACAACGCTCCTCACATCTAGATGATACTATATGCACATCCTTTTCAACTGTTTGGGTTGTACTATTTAGACACACATACCTTCATTACAGCTGTAAATCCTTTCATTTACAGCTATAACTTATTTTTTCCCTCCAACAAAAAAGCCAAAAATTTGGCAGAAATGTTTTCTTAGATTTATGAAAAGGAGAGGCGGTGGCCTAGTGGTGTTATCACTGGACTGTTAATCTAGAGACCCAGGTAACGTTCTGGGGACCCCAATTTGAATCCTTGAATTCAATAAAAAAGAAGTCTGGAATTAAGAGTCTAATGATGACCGTGAAGCTATTGTCGATTGTCAGGAAAAACCCATCTGGTTCACTGATGTCTCTTAGGGAAGGAAACTGCCATCCTTACCTGGTCTGGCCTATATGTGACTCCAGACCCACAGCAATGTGGTTGACTATTAACTGCCCTCTGGGCAATTAAGGATGGGCAATGAATGCTGCCTGACTAGTGATGCTGTCATCCCATGCATGAATTTCATTTAAAAAGGCAGCAGTACTTTTTTAATCCCCAAGTGTAATGGTCAGTTACCTCTCGTTTGAACGGTTGTGATATCTGATGCAGCTCCCTTTGTCTCACTCTTTACATTGGGTTCAAACTGTGAAGGGAATATATGAACCTAAAGACCTGAGTTGACTTTGCAACATCTGCCAGACCAGTTCATCACATGGGTAATTGTGCATACTGAACCTCACGCAGCGGTCCAGCGGGGCTCCTACCTTTTATAAATCAGTCATTGGGCATCTGAGGGAGTGCAGTGTCAGAGGTGAAAGAGATGTTAAATTGCAGTTCTGTCTTCCCTCCTGGATGGATGTAAAAGTTGCCATGGCACCATTCCGAAGAAGAACAGGGGAGTTATCCTGGGTATCTATAACGCTGCGTGTTCCTTAACACAGAATTATCTCTCTCAAACTGCAGTGGTAATTAACATGGGCACAATTAACCTGAAAATTTTAAACTGCTACTACGCAGGCAAACTACTAGTTTGCAGTTTCCGAGCAATTTATGTACACATCCTTCATCTGACATGCTGCTTCTTGAACCTTTTGTGGCTACTGATCATGTGATGTCATTCTGGTCCTACGCTCATTGATAAAATCAGCTTTTAAAGTGGTAGCAAAGCAGTATCTGGCTAATATTTACTCCTCATTCAACATTACACACAAAAAAACTATTAGTAGGTCATTATCACATTGACATTTATATGAGTTGCTGTGTGCAACTTGGCTGCCACATCATCTACATTACTGCAGGGACTACGCTCCAAAAGTACTTAACAGGATGTAATGTATTATAAGAGGTCTGGTTGTCATGAAAGTTCTTTGGAAAGGCAGGTTTGTCTTTTGTGGTAGTGTTCCTTCCCATTGTCCTCCAGATACATGCCTGTAGACTCCTGTGCTATATCCAGGCAAACTCTGTTACCATTCACCTCACTACTTCCTTGTAGCTGTCATGACACAAGTTACTTATTGTCCTTGTGTGGCACTTTCAAAACACATGACGCTACTGCTGAGAAATTCTCCATCACCTTATAAGCTTTGGCCTAATCCATTATGACCTGCCTGACTTTCTGCTTAACCGTTTACCTGCGACATTGTTGCCTATGTTTTGCATTTCTGATTTCTCTAAAGCACTTGACAGAGCATAACACTGATAACTCCTTTTCTCTTGTAATATTTTAAAATTTGTTTTCCTGAATTATAGCCTTGGCTATGCTTCTTGGTTCTCAACTTGGAAGAAAACGAAATGACTGAATGAATTGCCATCCTAGACATAAAACAAAGGTTTTAAAGAATAATGAGCAAGACTCTCGTTTGGGCTACAAGTGTGCTGGAGTTGACAGAATGTTTAGATTTGATGGAGTGTTTTGCTCTCTCCCCTTTTAGGAAGGTGCCTGTGCCAGATGTCTGGTAAAATGCTGTGCGTGCTGTCTCTGCTGTCTGGAAAAGTGGCTGCAATTTTTAAACCAGGTACTTCAATTCTTTAAGAGCTACCAATGGGGAATGTGCAAACGGGAGGATTCAAAAAGTTTTTGTACTTGGTGAACAAAGGCAACAACAGCAAACTAAAAAGACCATTTTTTTTTCCTTTGGTCTAGCTTGGTGTCTTCTCATGTGACATAAGACCAAGTGTTGATTTGCATAACCAATTGCAAATAATGAAATTAGTGTTAGATGAACGGGTGCAGACATTGGCCATGAGCCAAGCTCACTTTTCCTAAAGGCATTTCACTCTGTTCTCCTGAAATGTTGAAATTGCTTTAGCCTTCTCCACTTGTGTCTGTCCCAAGGTGGCTTATTCCCCCCTGTATCGAGGTCCAGCTTGCAAACTCTGAGGTTGGCTTTCAGATTGTACCTATATCTAAATTAGGGATGACGATGCACTACTGGCTATAGATTATACAGGAATCATCATTACGAACCACATGGCAGACCCAGCAAAGTGGGGTTTGATAGTACACTGCTGATGTTAGGTACACAGCACTTCACAGGAACCTCACTTTGCAAGAGGAAGGTATCAAATCTAAGAATATAAACATTTAAACCTGTGAAAGATACTTTTGAAAAGTGGTTCTGAGATTACGAATGCAATTTCTCAAGGAGTATAAATTTGAAAAGGTTACAAGCATGAACCTTCAACTGGCAGTTAAATCTGAAATATTGATCCCACCATCTGCCCTGTCAAAAGCAAGGAAGTTATGCTGAACATTTTCAAAGCTCTGGATAGGTCACACCTAGAGTGCTGTATCCAGTTCCATTCATCACACAGTAGGAAGTTTGTGAGGGTCCGATTATGTGAATCAGCAGTATTAAGGGCTTCTGGTGTTGTTGAAACCAGATTTTTTTATCCCAATTGTTCCAGTTTTACTGACATCTGTTAGAACGGGAATAGTTAATCTTCCATTCAAATCTGCTCTGGTTTTGTTGGTTTGTTCTGGACTTTATATATCTGATATACTTCTGAACAATTGAGGGACTTGTTTTCAGTGTATGAATTTAATTTAAGATATCTCTTCAATTACACAATGTCTCCTCACATGAGCTCTGGCCACTTTGATCTTTCCTTCGGAAGCTTTTCTATGCTTTGCATCTCAGCTGCTACAGTCAGGCTTAATCACTCAAGCACACTGAACACAGATCAGTCAACGGACTGATATTATCAAACAGATCAGTTAAACAATAGAGTACTACTACAGAGCCGGGAAAATATTATGTGATCTTGTCATCAGAGCCAATAGCTTCAATCTTTTTGGACCCAGGTGATTTAAAGCTGATACCTGTTGACTCCAGATGTCGCTTGCAACTACGCATGCACACCGATGTGGAAACGTGCATGTGCGCAAATGCACTGACTTGACATCATCAGGTAGAATTGTGATGATGTCATATGCAAAGGAAGTGAGCAGGCACAGAAAAGAAACACACTTTTGAAACAGAGTTTAGCGGGGGGGTTAGTGAGGATAGGCAGGGAGAAGTGAGGGCAGTGGTGCGAAAGGGAGTTAGGATGCAGGGGGAGAATAGGGGTGAAAGGAGGCTGGTGGGGAGCAGGAAGAAGACCTAGGGGGAAGAAGACCTAGAGGGAAGACAGTGAGGGGGTAGTGCTTAGGGCAGTACGGTGATAAGGAGAGAGGCGAATCACAGCCTTCCTCCCACTCATAGCTCTCCCCCATTACTGTCTGGGTCTCAGATAAAACTATGCCAAAACTCCCCCATTACTGTCCGGGTCTCAAATAAAACTAAGCCAAGCCTCGGGCCTCATTCCCTCACATTGCTTCTTGTGCCTATTTACTCAGCACCATTTATCATATTGGCAACAAACCTGTTTAAATGGATGTGCTCTAGAAGGCAGTGTGGATCAGTAGTTAGCACTGCTATCTCACAGCACCAGGATCACAGATTCAGTTCCAGCATTGGGCGACCGACTGTGTGGAGTTTGCACATTCTCCCCTTGTCTGCGTGGGTTTCCTCCGGATGCTCTGGTTTCCTCCCACAGCCCAAAGATGCGCAGGTTAGGTGGATTGGCCGTACTATTTTGCGCGTAGTGTGCAGGGATATGCAGGCTGAATGGATTAGCTGTGGTAAATGCATGGTTATAGGGAAAGGGTAAGGTGAGATGCTGTTTGGAGGGTCGGTGCAGACTCGGTGCTGACTGCTCTCTTGCCGCACTGTGGGAATTCAATGGTTCTATTTCCAGTAAACTCACGTGAATTTTCAAGCAATGCATAGTGCGTGTGCATTAGATATGGTTCCTATTGCAGTGTGCAATACGGGTTAGATATAACAAAGGAGTAATTGGCCACTCTGTGTTGTTAAATAAAATTTTCAAAGTAACACAGTGGGTGTGGAAGATGGTTGTAGAACTGGAATATGACCATCCCGGTAAGTTGTGCGAGCAAGTAATGGGTTCACAGATTTTCCATTTTCCTTTTAGTTTTCTCATAACTTGATGTTACTTGTGTTGTAATTACTATGTTGAAGATGTCTATTTAATGTCCAACACGTTAATCTGTTATTAGTTTTTAAAAAATACATTTATTCCTTTATCCATTATTTGTTTTTGTTTAACGTTGATAAAACTCTTGAGGTACTGATGTGACTGTGTGTACAATGTTGATTTTCAGTTTAGGGAATTTGGAGGGAAGGTTTCACAGCACTCAAGGGTCATCTAAAGGAGGAAAGGAGGAAGCTATCTAGAACCTGTTCCAACACTGCTCGCATATGTTTAGGGGCATACCTTCCAAGTGGCTCCTATTTAGCAAGATCTTATCAATTTAAATAAGCAGTAAACAAGCCCTTCACCAACCCCCCCACCCCCATCAAAGCAGTCTTTGTTCTCTGGAAAACATGTGCTTACCTTGTGGAACTGAACGCAAATGCTACTTTTTGAATGAAATATTAGCCATTGCTTTAACTTAAAGGCCAGGTGCCTTTATCTGTGGTTTGCATTGTGTATAAAGCCGGCCTATTTATCCAGATCTGCCATACATTGTTGGGAGAAGCCAGCGTGAATAGTAGAGGGTCAGAGGTTCCTCAGGAATAAAAGAAAGCAGGAGAAAGAGGAATCATTTGAACAACAAAAGAGCCTATCTCAAATTTTAAGAACAAAACATATTTCACTGTTAATAGTTAATCCATTTTTTGTTTTCCTTGCTAAAAAAATATTTTTTGGAAGTAAAACATACATTTAGCTGTAAACTGTTTGAGGTTTTAAGGACATTCTTTTACCACGTGAACATTACGTTTAACACCAGTTTTTGAATATCTTTCCATAATTAGCTTGTTCAAATGGATTGCTTTGGGTAAATCTGTACTTTAATTAAGATTAGTTTCGTGATCTATAATTGTCCTGTACTATTAAAAAGAAATCAGTCTTCTTTTATGCTTTTCCTTGCTGAACTGATTTTTGTATTCACCTTTCCATGTTATGTTCTAGATCACTTTAACAGTGAGGTTTACCTTCCTAGGATGGCATATGCATTCCAAAAAATAAGGGGAAGAGGAATGAATGCTTTAAACCACATGCTATTAGCTGTAGGATTGTCCAGCTGTATGTTGTTGGAAAACTGAAGCCAAAGGCTGTGGCGAAGCTGCTAAAACGCAACGTTCTTAAAGTATTTATACAGCCCCGAAATCTCTGTACTCAGACTTAACTCTCTTGTTGGGCCACAGTTTCTTTTGGAGGAACTTGTATCTCAGACTTTTCTTTAAAAAAAAAGCCTATGAGAAGCAGAACTTCTTCTCTGTCCCGGTGTTGGTAATTTCCAAGGTATCCTTTCTGGCACTAACACTAAGTTTGTGAAGAAGGGATCAGTTGTTGCCATGACAACCATCTATCCACGGCCCCTGTGTTGCAGTGCATCTCTCGTTGTACCGCTCGGTTCAGCTGCTTCACAAAGCGCTGATTATTCACAGCAAGCAGTCCATGGAAAAAAAAAGCAGTTGGAAAAATGCCCGGAGTGCTGTTCTCATGGCTCTCACTGGATCATCTGCTGCCATTGACATTGCTGGAGGCTGGTCAGAAACCCGAGTTTCGATAAACATCCATACTTTTGCTAAGTAAATCTACAGTCGAAATAATCATTCAAACTTGCACAATTACGATGGTGTACGCTTTTCTGAGATAGATGCTGCTTTCTTGAGACTGGTTTTGGATTGTAGACAAAGGTGTTCCTTTTAGAAACGGACTTGGTACAAAATGGAGCCATTTTTAAAAAAATCATCACGTAACTATCTTTCACTTTGTAGTGGACAGCTTGGTTTAATAATTCAGGGAGTTGTTTTCTTTAAAACGGAAGTGTTGAGTACACAGCTCGCCCTTGCTTAGGGTCAGCTTTATGTAGTGCACTTTATTGTACATCAGCTCCTACAGTTTAGACAGCTCTTCATCCCTGTACCTTTAATGGGAAATCAGGAGGGGACTTTTCAAACTGAAGCCACAGGGTATGTACTCTCTTCCCTCCATGACATATTTGAGTTTCTCTTTTTTTTCAAATGGCTTCAGTTCATTCGGTGTCTTCAGTCACAGTCACTTTGCTCCTTCAACTGAAAGAGAAAATGTGTCTGCTTTTGCCTCTATGATTTGAGTGTCCCCCATTGGCATCTAATGGTCCTCCTGGCTTTCTTGTTTCACTGTGAGAGAAAAGTGAACACTCCCAGCAGGATGTACAAACACCAGTCACTTAGGGAATAGAGTTCGGTGCAATAGAGTGTCTGCCAATTGAATATTGCTCTCTACCAGATGCAAGTGTCAGGGCAGCATCATGTTGCATCACTGAAGTCTTTGTTTAGATCGATTTGTTTAGAAACCTGTTGAATGTTATTTTACCCAATCACAATTTTTGTAGAAAGGGGATCACGAGTAATATCCAAGATGGAGGAATAAAAATGCAGCTATCTTCACAATGACAGTTGTGAAAGTTTCTTGACATGAAAATTGTTTTCATTACAGTCCAAGCTTTATCATAGAATGACATAGCACAAAAGGGGTCAACATTTTAACCACCCTGAGTCTTTGAAGCAGTTATTCAAGTAGACCCCTGACCCTGTTCTCTCCCAGTAGCCCTGCACATTTCCTTTCTCGAATATTTATCCAAGTTCTCTTTGAATGTTACTATTCAATCTGCTCTCACTGCACTATCAGACAGCTAGTCCCTTCGAGATATGAACATTTATTTTCATACAGTAATTATCTCCTCATTGGTTGTTCTGGCAACTGGGGATTTTAGTACCCTAGGAACTGACACATCAGCTAGTGAAAACGACTTTTCCTTAATTACTCTATCAAAACTGATGTTGAATCTATTAAATCTTCCTACAGCCTTGCTCTAGGATACGCAAATCCAGATCCTCCAGTGTCCCTGTATACTGAAGTCCCTCAGCCCAGTACCATTCTACTAAAACTCATCCACCACCTCTGCAAGGCATTGAATTCCTTCCAATAGTGTGGTGCTCGATTTGAAATAGGTTGAGGTCTAAACCAGTGATTTATAAAGGATTAGCCGAGCTTCCTTGTTGTTTGGCTCTCTGTCCTTTAACTTCATAATATGAATGGAAAATATTTGATTCCTAGTTTCTAAACTCACAGATAGGATAACTTTCTAGTTACCAATTATTACACTCTGTGTCTTTGAACATAGAACAATACAGCAGAGTACAGGCCCTTCGGCTCACGTGGTTGTGCCGACCCATTATGCTACTAAGATCAATCTACCCTGCATACCCTACATCTTACTATTCTCCATGTGCCTATCCAAGAGTCGCTTAAAAGTCTCTGGTTCAGCCTTTCACCTTTGTGATGTTAACTTTGAAACATGCAGTTTCTGTCGACACCTGTCCGAGAGAAAGATGCCCAATGGTTTGAACTAAGCAGGTCCAGCACAACTGGAACAACAACCCTTTTCATAGTTTAGCATGAGAATAACCGTCAAGGATCGCCGCAGCTTTCATTTAGTTCATTTCAGCAGGGCTGGATTTTGAACTCTCCTGGAAGCTAGTCAGGGAAGAATGTACTGAGTTTCAGCAATACTTTGCACAGACCAGAGATTATTTTGGAGCCTAGAGGCTGTTAGCCATAGTCTCCAGCATTAAACTTTCCACAGATTGCAACAGCTGAATTCACTGGCATGAATGCCTTTTAATTTGACATGCTCAGGGCAGATTATTTTCTGGAAGAAGGCTTGAAATGATTTTAGCAAAACAGCAGCCAACATCTTGTCATTCCTTATTGAAGCGACTACATCCATCAATCGCTGTGTCAGCAGTTTATAATTAGGAACCTACTTGGCAACAGGTAAAACCATGACTCTGCCTGGAAATCATGAGCTTAATCAATGAGTAAAGATTTATATCTGTTGATGGTCCAGATGGATATGTATGTGTTTTGCCAGAAAACTCATGTGAAGCAGGTGGAATTAGTTGCCACACATGGCAACCAAAGTACGGCCTTTTAGTTTGACCAACGTGTTTCAGTAACAGATGGGGAGCAATCATGTATTGGGAAGGTGCAGGGTTTGGCTAACTCACTGCAAGGATAACTTTGCTGCAAGACTCATCAATCTTTTCTCACACTTTGAAAATTATACCTGCGGATGATTATCATCAAGCAGCCAGCAGAGGTTTTAAAAAAAATCAAAATATGAAAACCTCCTGAAGTGAAGTGGGACACAGGAGGTACAGATTCCTGTGTGTGTGCATTCCCAGCCAGCTAGCTTGGGAAAATCTTGTGCAGCACCCATTGGGAGTCAGACAATGTGTCACCTCCCTAAAGTCCAGTACACTCTTTGCTTTCCTATGATAACACTTTCAGAGCTCACATTTTATTATGTGCACTGGTTAATTGAGTTAAACTTTACATCTCCCCTAAACAGCACTTATTTGAGGAGAAAACAGAGTTAACGTTTCGGGTCCGGTGACCCTTCCTCAGATTG
>NC_063341.1:63375268-63402586 GCF_021869965.1 Rhincodon typus | reverse complement strand
TAGTTCTAAGGAAGGGTCACCGGACCCGAAACGTTAACTCTGTTTTCTCCTCCACAGATGCTGCCAGACCTGCTGAGCTTTTCCAGCAACTTTGTTTTTGTTCCTGATTTACAGCATCCACAGTTCTTTTGGTTTTTATTTAGCACTTATTTGATATGTACAAATCCTAAAACTGCTTCCACCATTTTAACAGCTTCCACTGGCAATTTGACAGATATCCCACAGTTGCTGGTCCTCCTTTCGTAGGCCGAGAAATTTAGCTAAATGGCTTCCATGAGCTACCAACCATCTTATTGAGACCAAGGATTGCGTGTGCAGGTTTGAAACAGGGGTTTGGTCCTTTGCACACTGAAAGGTCTGAAGCCCAATACTGAGAGTGCGTTCGGCATGTTATATCTTCCTCTGCCCCTCCCCTGTGCATTCCCAAGAAAAGATACATGCCTGAATTTCTCACCTGTTATTTCTAGGTTATTTGCAAGAGAAGTTAGTGCATGATACTCTCAGGCATGAAAGTTTATTATCAGCCTCCATATACTGGCATGGAGTGGGTTGGAGAGAGAGGCTCCATGGGGTGTTTGGTGGGCTGAGGAGCATTGGAGGACCTCTCACCCATTCTACTAGTCCCAATGATGCTCAGACATCAGAGTTTTCAGCAGCATGTGGCAGACAGGTACCTAAGGTGCTTCTCTTGGGCATGGGCATCTGAGAGCTGGGTCAGCACCTGGGCTATCAAAGGTAAATAATCCAGCCTTCCACCTAAGATTCTGGACCTTACATTTTGGGAAAGTTCAAAATGGATTTGCAATTTGACGTCGTTTTTAGGGAAACCTTGATTTCTTCCATTACAGATTTTCTTAATGCTCTTTTTTGTCACACTGCTGCACCGTTTTTTTAATATGTATACAGAATCAGAAAATTGTTGTGGTGCAGAGTGAGGCCATTTGGCCCAAGGTGCCTGCACCAATTTTATTTCTAGAGCCAATCTCGTGCTTTTCTGCATATCCCTGCACATCAAACAATTTCTATCCAAATACAGTAATCCAATGTCCTTTTGAATTCCTCAATGAAGCTGCTGCCACCACAATTCCAGACAGTGCAGTCCATACCCTAACTACTCACTGAGTGAAAAAGTTCTTCCTAAGATTACCCTTTCTTGTTTTGCGCATCACTTTAAATCCACAGCCCCTCATCTGTTCTTCTTCTTCAAGCGGGAACAGCTTTTCCCCATCTACTCTGACCAGACCGCATATTATTTTAAAAACCTCTGTCAAATCTCTTCTCAGCCACTTCATCTCCGAGGAGCACAGTCCCAACTTCTTGAACCTATCCTCATAACTGAAGTTACTCATTACTGGAACCATTCTTGTGAATCACTTCTGTACTCTCTCCAATGCATTTACATCTTTCCTATAATGGGGCACACAGACTGGTACATAATACACCAGCCTAGGTCTAACAAGTGTTTTGTGTAAGTTTAATGTCACCTCCCTGCTACTGTACTCCATGCCCCTATTAATAAGGCTTAGATACTGCATGCTTTATCACTGCTCTCGCTACCTGACCTGCCACCTTCAGTGATCTGTGCATTTATACAACTAGGTCCCTGTGCTTCTGTAGCCCTTTTTGAATTGTACTCCTACGTTATACTGTCTTTGTGATTTTCCAACCAAATTGCACCATCTCCCTCTTCTCTGCAGTGAACCTCATTTACCACTATTTGCTGACTCCACCAATTTGTCCTTATTATTCTGGAGTTCCACATTGACCTCCTCAGTTCCAAATTCTTCCAACTTTAGTGTCATCTCCAAACTTTGAAATTGTCCCCTGCACACCATTGATCCAGATCAATGACATATATCAGGAGAAACCAGGCTCCCAGTACTGATCCCTGGGGGTTCTTCCTCTTCCGGCCTTAAAAAAATCTGTTGACCATGTCTTTGTGATTCCTACCACTCAGCCAATTTTGTATCTACTTTAACAGTACCTGTCAATTGCACTTTATATTACCTGTCAGTTACACTTAACAGTAATTCATACATCCTTAAAATAAATATTGTGATTGTGATGCTTCATTAAACTCATCAGTTACAAAAGGCTGGGATTCCAAATTTATTTTTGAAACTATGCCTTAGTTTTAGTTTCTACCTGATCCTGCCTCTATTATTTTAAAAAAAATGTCTTGCTTATTCTATCCCAAGTAATTCAGTTTGGGTATAATCAGGAGAGTCCATTTAACTTTTTTTTTGTGTTGATGGTGAACAGATGAAAGTATATTCCTCTGATCCCAAACTAGTGAACCATAGGCTTGACATGACTTCTGAGGATGAAGCTGCAATAGTTTGCCCAGGATTCCACAACAGACTGCTATGCAGTGACCCCTTCTGAAAAGTGAATGTATCCAGCGAGAAATGCAAGGATTGATATCCAACACAGTTTGGTTCATCTCACTCGCTGTCTTGGTTCGCACATGTAAATTGGGTAATTGTGGTATACTGATGTGAACTGAACAGCAAAGAAACAAGAGGATATTAGAAGGGGATGATAATGTGTGTTGTTACATGGTAAAAGCAGCGAGGGCACTTTCTAATTATACATTTTTGTGGGAAAGACAAAAGAAATAAAGATGGTAAAAAAAAAATTTTGAATTTTCACCGTGTTACTTTAAAACTACTTCAATATCCGGAGCATCAGGTGTTTTATATGTAGCCCAGTTGTACCTTTTCTGTTTCAGAATGCATACATTGCAACTGCAATCAATGGGACAAATTTCTGTACCTCGGCTAAAGAAGCTTTCTTTCTGATTGTAAACAATGCGCTGAATGTGGCAACGATCAACTGCTTTGGAGACTTTCTTCTGTTTCTTGGAAAAGTGAGTATTTTAATGACCACTGAGAGGCTGCCACTTGCATGCTGTGAAAGTGAAGGGTTTTGCTAAATATTGGTGTTTACTGTGAATCATTCTTTGCTTTGCTATTCTCACAACTAAGAATATGTCTCCTGTAAAGAGATAAAGTTGTCATACTCTTACTAGACCATTGGGCTGATCTCTCATTAGAGAGAGGTGATCGGTGGTGATTTAACCTTAAAGGTCACCATACCTCAGGCAATGGGATAGGTTGAGAAGGAGAGTCCTTCATAGTAACCTCAGCAGGTGTGGGAATTGAACCCACGCTGTTGGCATCACTTGTTATTCTTACTGGGATCAGTGTGACATTCTCTATTACTTAGAGTTCAAAACTTTTAATTATATTGGGCAGATCAATGTCTCACTGAATACTTGATAATAGAACTAATCCAATATCATTAAAGTAATATCATACATAAAAATTAAAACTTGCGTCAAATACTATGAGGAGCTTTGGAATTTTAAATGAAAGGTTGCATGTAAAGCAGGTTATTGTTGCAGACCATGGTCGAGCTTGTAATCAAAATGGGACTGTAACAAAGGGTGAATTGAATCCTTATTTTGGTTGTGCAACAAAGCTTTATGTATAATAACCAATAGCCGATGGTAAAATCAAATAGGCTGTTGAGAAAAGTAATATAAGGTCAGAAGTCACACGATACCGGGTTATAGTCCAGCAGGTTTATTTGAAATCACAAGCTTTCGGCTTGCCAGATGAAGGAATAGTACTCTGGAAGCTTGTGCTTTCAAATAAAGCTGTTGGACCACAACCTGGTGTCGTGTGACTTCTGACTTGTCCACCCCAATCCAACCGCAGCACCTCCACATCATGGCTACTAGCAAAAGTGATATAGCTAGACGTTGGTAAGGCCATATTTGGAGCACTGCATGCAGTTCTGGTCACTCTAGTATGAAAAGGATATAATTAAACTAGAAAGAGTGCAGAAAAGATTTACTAGGATGCCTTCTGGACTGGAAGATTAGAAGAGGCTGGATAGACTGGATCTTTTTCCCTGGAGTGTAGGAGACTGAGGGGTGACCTTATAGGGGTCTATAAAATCATGAGAGACATAGATAGGGTAGATAGCCAACAGCTTTTCTCCATGGTAGGGCAGTCTAAAGCTGTAGGGCACAGGTTTAAGGTGAGAGGGGAGAGATGCAAAAAGGTTCAGAGGAGCAATTTTTTCACACAGTGGGTGGTGAGTGTCTGGAATGGGCTGCCAGAGGTAGTGATGGAGGTGAGTACAATTTTGTCATTTAAGAAACATTTGGATAGGTTCATGGAGGGATATGGACCAATGCAGGCAAATGGGACTAGATCAATTGTTGAAACTGGGCAGCGTAGACAAGTTGGGCCGAAGGGCCTAGTTCCATGCTGTAAACCTCTATGACTCTAACCTGCTGCAATCTTCTTAATCAGTATGTTTTGTATCATTTTTAAAGCTGCATCATTCAGAGATATAGGCCCCTGTGATTGGTATTGGCGATATAAATAAACTGCAATCTAGAATCTGAAGGCCAAACCCATTCTATTACAGCACTGAGGGAATGTCACATTCTCAGAGTTGTCTACTTCAGGCAAGGGATTGAAACTGTCTGGCTGCAGCAGTTCTTGAGGTAGATTTTAGAAATTACTGTTGCATAATTTAGGGAAGATGCACGTTTGCCACTTGTCCTGACTTTTGTTTCGATCTTAACCGAGACTGGTTCCACAACAATCCTACTCTTACCCAACCTTCTTGATTGTGTTTCCCTGAATGGGTTGACAGAGAAGTGTCAATAATAGCTAGACCTTCCTCTTCTAACTCATGTCAAACGTATCAACCCAAGTGCTGTCTCAAGATTAACTAACTCAACAAAAACAGGAAGGAATGTAGGGTGAAAAATTAGAGGGATTGCCGAGTGTTAATTCAATAACTCTTCATGGTTAGAATGATTCAGCTGTGATAAACCCACTGGGCAATTAAATATATGAAGTGATGTTTCCAGTGAATTTACTGTGAGACCTCACATGGAAAAATGGCCACTTTAGTGAGGTACCAGGAAGGCAACCAGCTTGCTATATCCCAACAAGGAGAAAATAAATTGACCAAGAAAATGTAGTTATGCAAATAGTCATCTTTAGTGAGTAGCGGAAATTTGCGTGATGTTTGTCTCAGTAACATGCATCAATATGTTTTGTTCTTTTCAGGTATTTGTTGTGTGTTTCACAGTCTTTGGAGGCCTCATGGCATTTAACTACAATCGTGATCTGAATGTTTGGGTAGTCCCACTTATTATGGTGTCCTTTTTTGCCTATTTGATGGCACATTGCTTCTTGTCCGTATTTGAAACGGTGGTGGATGTCTTGTTCATGTGTTACGCTGTTGATCTGGCAACGAATGATGGGTCAACTGAAAAGCCTTACTTCATGGACAAGGAGTTAATGGTGAGTATTAAAGGCTAATTTCCACTCCCTCATTCTGGAATAAATCAAAATGGGGTTGGAGACGAGGGGAGTTGCACTGAAACATTCTACAGCGTTCAAAACCCAGAGGGACCTGATGAATTCTGACTTGAAAGCCCCTAAAACACCTGGGAAAATCCAATAAACAGGGCAACTCATCAGAGAAAAACTCAGCAACATACACAACTGTCAGAATTTCTGAGGAACTGTTCCTCCGATCACAGGCTCTTTCTCTACTGTGCTAGTTACTGATAGGCTCACTGGTGGTAAAGGTGGAGAAAGAAGGTGGAGAAAGAGAGACTGCAAAGGAGAGAGAACAGTTTTCAACCAATCAATGAAGGAATACTCAGCTAACTAGGAACTGGCAAAACTGTATTTCACTGGAGTAAATATTTGTTTGCAAACAAATGTGGAAGCTCCAGTTTTCAGGAGCTACTGTATTGTGAAAAGATGATATTGTAACAAACACACTCAATTGTTAAATTTAAATCTAAGATTGAGATCTGAGCTGAAGAAGGGTAGTAACTGGCTAAAATTTTACAACTTTTTGCATAGGAAATGGCAATACATTAGGTGTGACCTCACCAATTGCTGGAAGATTTGTCTAGGATGATAGCTATTTGTATATAGAAGTGTGTCAGTTATTTCAGATTTTTGTTTGTTGATCCTACCTGATGGTAATACTAAAGTCAAATACTTAATTGAAAGCTGGCTTAATGGGATCATAATGAATCATTTATTTTTGCAGTTTGAGGTTGTTGACTTGTTGCCAAGCTGGCTTGTTCTCATTCAGATGTTTCATCACCATGCTAGGTAACATCATCAGTGGAGCCTCCGATGAAGCGGTGTTATTCTACTCCACTTGGAATTTATATTTTTGGTCCGTTATGGTGAGGAGCGTCATTTCCGGTTTTGATCTGTATGGGTTTGTACATGGGGTCCAATTCTATATGTTTGTTGATTGCATTACGGGTGGAGAACCATGCCTCTAGGAATTCCTGTGCGTGCCTATGTTTGGCTTGGGCTACTATGGTTACCTTGTCCCAGTTAAATGAAGGCCATCAGTTTAACTGGGACAAGGTAACCATAGTAGCCCAAGCCAAACATAGACATGCAGGGGAATTCCTAGAGGCATTGTTCTCCACCCGTAATGCAATCAACAAACATATAGAATTGGACCCCATATATAAACCCATACAGATCAAAACCGGAAATGACACTAATCACCATAACGGACCAGACAGTATAAATTCCAAGCGGAGTAGAATAACATTGCTTCATCGGAGGCTTCACTGATGATGTTACCTAGCATGGTGACAAAATGTCTGAACGAGAACAAGCCAGCTCGGCGAGCAAGTCAACAACCTCATCCACAACCCGAGCTACAGATCTTCGCCAAAACTTTGAATTTTTGCAGTTTGTCGCTGAACATATTCGCATGAGGCTACCAATTGAAATTAACAAAAGAACAAGTTTACTTACTCCATGAAAAGAAAGCTATATACAAATAAGACAGTTTATAAAGATCCTGACATAATTAACAAAATAATGCAGTCTTGTTCACTGCAGCATCCTGTACAGATACTTAATCCGAGTTCAGTATTACTTTTATCTTAGCCAGCCAAGTTAAAAAAAAATTTAAAAACATTTCCAGTTCAGAGGGCTTGAATTCCTTTTCAAGGCTGATGTCCTAAAAAAAAACTATCCAGTTCCAATGGTCTGAACCTGTTTTAATTTCTGACAGCTTGAAGACTTCACTAATGACCTGCAGTTCTGCCCAGCTGAAACTATTCTTTTAAAATGAAAACCAGATTCTCCTGAACAGAAATTTGCTTCTCAACTCAAACCAATAGTGGCTATGCTGTATGTCATAAAAGATCAAGCTCCAGGACATCAATGTAAGAGTTCCTCAGGGTGGTGTTCTAGATCAAACTACTTTCACATCCTCGTCAATGACCTTGCCTCCTTTCTAAGGTCAGAAATGGAGATGTTTGCTGATGATTGCACTAAGTTCAGCACCATTCACTACTCCACAGATGATAAAGCAGTTCACACCTAGAGTAGCAAGTCCTGGACGATATCCAGGTTTGGGCTAACAAGTAGCTTAGCCCTAAGTGCTAGTCATTGACTAGGTCCAAAGAGAACCAAATTTCCAAGTCATCTCCCTTTTTTTTATATTGACTCCTCCTCCTGCTTTCTAATTTTTGAGCCTGAGATCCAGGATCCTGTAACATTTCAACTACTTCTACTTTTTGTTCCAAATCCCTAACTGACGTGAGTTTAAATATCTCACGTCAACATAGATTCAAAAGGTATTGCTACTCCTTGATTGCATCACCGAATAAGTTAGTAACAATGAAAAAGGAGCCCCTGATAACCAAAAGGTAGCCCCAATGAAATCTCAAAAGCCCTCAAAAAAAGTTGATTGATTGATTGATTTTATCATCATGTGTACCAAAATACAGTGAAAAGCTTTGTTTACGAGCGGTATAGGCAGATCACAGCAAGCATGTACAGATCAAAAAAACTAAGTTTAAAGTTTAACCCGTAAACTACTGTCTTCAAAAATTAACTTGCTACTCAAAATGTTAGGCACTCACAAACTGAATGAAATGTAACATCCTAGATATTGTTGCACTTTAGAAAAGCACCTTGTACAGAAATATTGAAAGCTCACAAATGTCCAATTATAATTTCATGAAACATTGCTTCAACTCAATTTGAAATTACGTGTATTTTTAATAAGTGCAACAAATAACTTTCCTGTTGCTCTCTGGATTCCTTCCAGATCAGCATATTAAGAACTATCAGACCACTTGTGTGTGTAAACACTGACTTACTACTTCAATAACTCAGAAGAGCAAACATAGTTACTGTGCCATGAACTGCAACTAATGACTGGCACTTAGCTCATGCTCATTAATTTCAGGAATGAGAGACTTTCTGGGGCAAGGCATCCTTTCAACAACTTTGCTGAAGTTGCTTTTTATTAAATTATTGATTTATGCTCCAAATGATGGTCCGTGGGACCTTGAAATATTTGTATTGGTTTACTACCAAGGCAAAGAAATGTTAGGAGTGAAGGCCCATTTAATAATTGGCAGCACCTGCATTCTGTGTGTTTGTGTGTGTCTGGTCACCATGCTGCCATAACAATTACAGGTTTATTTTGACTTTTTATAGGCATAAAAAAACGGGAAATATGATTTGTTCTAAGAACTCTACTTCTCTAATACTTTTGCTGTTTTCTAGGAATTTATTGGTAAAAGCAATCAAAAATATAAGAGGATTAGTCGAAATAACACAGACAAGCTGGAAAATAACCAAAACGCAACACAACTACTGCCAATGGTCAGTGTAATAATCTGTTCCAGAGTATGTTAAACGGCTGCACAGGCACTTCAGTTCTAAATCCTCTTAAATGATGTATGTTGTGAATTCCATGTATTTAAAATAAAATAAATGAGGTGGATATAATTTTATCTGTCACTAAACAGCAGGTATGTTCCTAAGTTTGTGCTTGAAGTTATAGGTATCCATGCATTAAGTGTTATGGACTAAGTTTGCCTGAAAAAACTACAGTATTTAAATTGACAGTTTGAAGGTAGGGGCTCATCTTATCCATTCTACAAAGAGCTGGGGGTTTTAAGTTGTGCTGTTAGCAATGGCTTCCAATAGGAAACAGAACTCAAAAACTTACATTTATGTAGCAACTTTTCAATAGGAGATGGATAGACTATTTGGCTATTGTAAATGGAGAGATCAAGAAGTAGTAAAGTACAGTTAGTCATGAGAAATGAAATTGGTGACTTCAACCAAAGGAGGAGAATTAGAATTGTTCTGAAGGGATTTAGACAGGAAATTATGGGGAGCAATGGCACACAAAAACCTGATGAGAGAATGGAACATTAGACATGGGGTACGAGTTGAGGGTGGGTTTTTGAGAATAGTAGCTGTATAATGTCAACTTTGGCATAAAGAAAAGATCTGGATTTGGTTTTTAGTGAAGGAGATTCTGATAGGAGCGTGCAAGAAGCTACAGGGTTTTTTTTTTTAAAAAGTCAGGGTTAGGAATAAAAGGGAAGCTGGAGTGACTGGAAAATATATATATGCACCTCATACTTTGTTGCAGATGAGGATGGAGATATTTTGTTAAGATTCTGAAATTGTGCTTGATCTCCAGGGTAACGCTCAGAAGCGAGATGCATGCTGTTACTTGAGATGGACAAACCACATTTGGTTGAACAACCAAGCTAATCAAATTCCAGGTGCACTCTAGTCTGCAGCCCTCAGATATGTAGGTGAGCATAGTTCAGTGTAGATGGGCGTGCTTTACCATCAATGCATAGAATTGGGAACATTACTGAACAGCGCAAAAGTGTTAAACAATTTATACAGCAAAAACACAGCTGATGTAGTCTAGCCAGGATTTTCTGGTCACCTGCCCCATAGAATCAATAAAGAGCAGTCATAGGTGATATGGCAGCTACATATGCAAAACCACAGTAACTTATGAAATCCTGTCCTTGCCACGTTAAAATGTTCATTGAGCATAAATATTTTATTGTGTAGTTAATGTATAGTTCCAGACATCACACCTACAAATTAAAATGTTATTCTTTTGTTTACAGGGCACAAATACAGCTTGATTGGTCTCGATTGAATTGGATAATCAACATTCAGACATTTTCATTTGATTGCTGCAAGCTAACTGGAGAACTGAGCTCTACTAGCAATTGTCTCGTCCACGCAGATGTATTTTGATACATTGAGCAATAATTTTTTTTTAAAGAATGTTTTGTTGTTGTTCAGACACTCACCAGATGCTGTAACACCCATATCCCTTTCATAAGCTGAAGTGTGAGGAATGCAGGGACCTTATGCTATTTAATCCACAGAGAGCTAGTATAAAACAGAATTTCTTATATTCACAGGTAACATGCCCAATGATATTAGCTCTAGGTTGGTTCCAAATGTTTCCCCAATGTCCACTAGCTGCCTTGCTAAATGACTGGAAATGCTAACACCTATCTTCTGGGGAAATGAATATATTGACTGAAAATGTTATCTTTAAAGAATATTTTTAAAATGTGTTAATTGAGCTAACATATTGATGGATTGATTTCAAATACTGGGTAAGCAACGGCCTTGTGGTATTATCGCTAGACTTAATTTAGAGACCCAAGTAACATTCTAGAAACTGGAGTTTGAATCCCATCATGACAAATAATAATCTGGAAATAAGTTGAATGATGATCATGAAAAACCCATCTGGTTCACTAACATCTTTTAGGGATGAGAATCTGCCATCCTTGCCTGGTTTGGGCTTCATATGACTCCAGACCCACAGCAATGCAGTCGACTCTTACCTGCGCTTTGGGAAATTAGGGATAGACAATAAATTCTGGACCAGCTAGAGACATCCAGATGCCATGATGAATTAAAAGCAAAACAGAAATTATTAAATACATAAATATTTTCATTGCTATTTCAAAAATTTCAAAAAAAAAAAGGCTTCTGACTTCTACAATTAAAAAAATACAAGTTTACAATTAAAAAAATGTTTTGAAAGTTTTAATATTAACATTAAAGTCTTTTTATCTGTAATATGATGTTGTAATAAAACATTAACATTGCTTTCTGATCCCTTCTATCTTTATGAATACCAGCAGCCCCCACCCCTCCGTCATGTTAATGCTCAAGCCTTGAAGTCCTGTTTGAGCTGTAGTAGCGTGCTTTTTTCTGTAATATGGGAGGAAATACACACAAAGGGTGTTAGAGGTTTGGAACTCTTCCACAAATGGCTTTTGATGCTAAATCAATCAGTTGTTAGTTTTAAATGAGAAATTTTTGTTAAGCAATGGGTATTAAAGGATATGTGCCAAAGGTAAGTATACAGAGTTAGACCACAGATCAGCTGTAATCTCAGTGAATGGCTAAACAGACTCAAGGGACTGAATGGCCTATTCCTGTTCATATGTTTCTTATGAAATTAAAATGAAATTAACAGCCTTGACTTGCTATGAAAAATGGTACTGTGTGTATTGTGAATTGTGTGTAATTCAAGTTTAATGTCTTCAAGTTTGATGTTAAATTAATATCAAACCTATGTGCTTACTAGTCCTAAGCAGGAAAAAATACACTTGGTAAGATGTAGATGTTAAAGATTTTTTCACTTATAAAACTGCCTTTAGTACTAATACTTAATGAGTCACTTCTATTTGATCATCTACATTACAAATATTTCACTCAACTGAGCACAAAAGCTTACTTAGATTGAGTAACCCCAATGTTAGCTTGACATTGTAATTTGAAGATTTTATATTTCATAAATGAAGCCATGGATAAGCCTATCCTTTCAAAGGACATTACAATTCATGCATTACAAGAGTTCATTTAAGAAATGCAAGAGAGTAATGTACTTTTTTTAAAAAACCCATTGATATTAACGGATGAAGCCCTTTTTAGTAATGTATCATAGTACAGAACAATTCGTTAAAATACTGTTTATTCTATAGCAAATCTCAGTGAATTTAAATTTGTGTCTCATATTAAAAGTTGCCATTATTGCAATGGATGAAGAATTGTAAGCTCTTACGATTTACACACTAGCATTTCAGCTCAAATGCCAGTTGTACTAAAGTCAGTCTGCTTTATCCTGCATGTACAAATGATATTGGGGGAGTCTCAACAGGGTGAAAAACAGTGTGCTTAAACAGATTTGTTTTAACCATCTCACAAAGTATGTGCACATTAATTTCAGATCACATAAGATTCACAGATTTTCTCAATGATAAAATCTAAGTGTCAAATCTAGTGGAATTCCCCAAGTGTTTTTTTTAATGTCAATGATTCTCATTTGTATTTTTTGAAAAACAAGATATAGAAAGTTATTCAAGGGGCTAATGAGAGAACATTCTTGTCCTATCTCTATTGTAGTAGTACTGGTACTTTGAGACTAATTTGCATGTCCTTTGTACTCTCAATAACCTATAAACAGAAGGCAGTTATTCTGGCTATGCCCTAAAGAACGACATACAAAAAAATAGCACTGGTTGAATGTGGTGGTAGATGAAGAGTTGAGAAGCCCAGGACTAAAGAAAATGATGTACATTTGTACAGCGTCTTTCATGAATGTAAAGCATCTGATGCCAATAAAGTGTAATCACTTTTCTAATATAGAATATGCATTTTAAACTAGGACTTTACTGAGTGGATCAATGGCTTAGAGCTCAGTTAAATTGTCCTAGATAGTGGTAAACACTTAACAATAGATGCATTGTTTAGCCTCATTACTACCAGAACATCTAAAAGAAAATGGAACTCAATTTTACCACTCTGCCAGCTATAATCTAGAGTTGGCTGGCTCCCTGCCACTGAGCGGCAACAATGCCATGCTGTGCTAAAGAACCTGAAGCACAAATTCAACCATGAAAACATCCAGCAGCAGAATGCAAGGTCTTAATTAAAATGCCAGTACCTCATTTTAGAAAGTTACTACTTTAATTCTGATCAATCTATGCGTTTAATGTTTTGCATGCTGTTTTAAATGACTACCCCTAAGAAAATTGTGACAGAAGATAGTTTTAGAAAATATTTTCCAAAGGAAATGTCAGGAGATTATGTAAACTGAAATTCCAACAGCTGCTTTCATTACCATCTTACCCACCATACTTTGTTTAGATAGAGTTCCCAATTAAATTACTGATTAAAACTAGTGAACTAGACAACAAAACACAATTGCACAGAATTATGTATTGTTACTGGCTAAAAGTTTCAGTATATTGTTTCCTTCTACTTTTGTAGGAGATAATAGTGTTGAATTGAGAAACTAATGAGTAAAGTATGCAGTATTTGGTTCCATTTGCAACTCTTCAGATAATTAAACCATCCATGCAAGATCACATGGACTGTAGTAATCCTTTCAGGCAGGACACCATCACTTTGTCAAAGACAATTAGAGATGGGCAATTTGAGGCCAGGAGAGGAGTGCGTATGGTATTAATCACTGGGGCCTGTGGTTTTGGCAGGTCTGGTCACAGGCAGTACTGTCCTCAATATGTTTGCCAAAAAAAGGAAAACAGCATGGGCACTGTGCTCTGGGATGAAGTTCCAATCTTGAAATGCGATTGTCCTAGCCCCCGTTTTGACAGAATGCATTCTGGATAATGTACCATCCTGGGTCACTCACTGGCTCTTCCACGTAGGCACTATAGCGTTGAAGAATAATAGTGCTCAATATACACAAAAGGCCCCAATTCAGGATCTACTGGAATGGGTGAGGAACTGCTCCTCCAATCAGACAGTTTGATTCTTTCACTTGCCTATCCTCCTAAACACAGAAAAACAAAACAGCCTGTGATTAAAATAGCAGTGAGCAGTTGGGAAAGCGAGTAATGACAGTGAGGGAGTCATCAGGAGATCCTGAATCCATGCTGTAGCTGACATTTGCAAGGACCTGGGAGCCTCGAATCGAGAGCCTTTTGCCTGAAGCGGAGGCCAGGAACCTGGGATTGGGTGCCTTTTACCCAAAGCAGGTGTGACTGGGGGACACCTTTTGATTGGCTCGTTTGTTCAGTCTACCATACAGTGGCAGATTGAGTGTGCCTGGATAATACTTGAGTATTTTGTCAGGGAATGGGAGTAGGGAACGAGGTAATTGCAAGAGGCATGTGGAGAGAAGGAGGAGGCAGCAAGAATGGTGAAGGATGGAGAGATGTGGAAAAGGTGGCAGCTGAAAAGACAGGTTAAATAGGAGAAGGTCACTGCAAGGGAAACTGTCCAATAAGTTGATGGAGCAATAGGTTGCAAGGGATGTGCAGAGAAAAGAAGTTTCAGAGTTAGTAGGAACTGCAGATGCTGGAGAATCTGAGATAACAAGGTGTAGAGCTAGTTGAACACAGCAGACCAAGCAGCAGAGGAGTAGGAAAGCTGACATTTCGGGCCTAGACCCTTCTTCAGAAAACTGAAGAAGGGTCCAGGCCTGAAATGTCAGCTTTCCTGCTCCTCTGATGCTGCTTGGTCTGCTGTGTTCATCCAGCTCTACACCTTGTTATCTGCAGAGAAAAGAAGGCTGTTCGTGAACCAAGGAGATTGCAAATGATTTAGGCAGAGGTGGTTAGAGGCAAGAGTAACAGGCATGCCACAAAGGGGTGAGGGAGGGACAGGAAACAGCATGGCTACAGAGATAACAGTTTAAACCTGTCAACAAAGGAACATTCCAATAACTGGGTATTGCTGTTGTTAATGGACTAGCATTCCAAAGACCAAGGGAATGTTTTGGTGACTTGGGTTCAAGTCCCATTACAGTAGATGGTGTTATGTGAGTTCAATAAAATCTGGAATTAAAAGGTGTCAAGTGACTGTGAAATTGTTGGCAATTGTCATAAAAACCCATCTGGTTCACTTAATGTGAGGCCATTCTTACCAGGTCTGACCGAGATGTGACTGCAGGTTAACAGCAACGTGCCTGACTTTTAACTGCCTTCTGAAATAGGCTAGCAACACACTCACTTGCACCAACAATGACAACAGCAAGCTCAGCCCTGTTAGGGCTGCATAATCCTCCTTACTAACTCATCAGAGCTACAGCCAAAGTTGGGCATTGTCTGTCAGGCCTAGTCAAGCAACAGCCTGACAGCCACATTCTCAATATCATACTATACCATGTCCCACACACCAACACTAGCCCTGGTTATGTCATGAAATCAGTCCAGAGGTAGCTCGCCATTGTACACAGGAGGGTGAACGTTACTCGAAGTCTGCAATGTTAACGATCCCATGAAGTTTCATGGCATCAAACCAAGCATGAGCAAGGAAATCTCTGATTACCACATACTTCCACACCCTTGCCAATAGATCAGTATTACTCCATACTGAAGAACACTTGGAGAAAACATCGGTGGCAAGTGCCCAGAATGTATTCTTGTTGAGGGACTTCAATGCTCATCACAAAGAGTGGCTCAGCAGCAGCACTATTGACTAAGTTGGTCGATTCCTAAAAGACAGTTGCAAGACTGGATCTACAGCAGGTGGTGAGGGAACCAACAAGAGTGAAAACCATACTTTAGCTCATCCTCACCAATTTGCCTGTCACAGATTCTTCTATCCATAACAGTACTGGTTGGAGTGACCACCACACAGTGCTTGTGGAGATGAAGTCCCAACTTCATATTGAGGATAGCCTCCAAGGTGATATGTGACATTATGACTATGCTAAATGCAATTGGCTTTGAACAAATCCAACAAGTCAATCAGTGGTACCATGGCCAATCAGCAGCAGCATTTAAAATCCAACACAATCTGCAACCTCAAACCTGGCACATTCCCCACTCTAACATCAAGCAAAGAAATCATACTTGGTTCAATGAGTGAAGAAGGGCATGCCAAGAACAGTGCCTAAAATGAGGTTGTCAACGTGGTGAAGCTACAATGCAGGATCATATACATGCTAAGCATGTAAGCATAAGTGATAGGCAGGGCTAAGTTGTTCTACAACAAATGGATCAAATCAAAGCTCTGCAATCTCATATCAGTCAAGAATGGTGGTGGGCAATTAAACTCACTGGAGGTGTCAACAATAGAAATATTCCCTGCCTCAGTGATAGGAGAGCCCGCCACATTAGTGCACAAGAAAAGGCTGAAGCATTTGCAAAAATCTTCAGCCAGAAGTGCTAAATGGATGATCCATTTCAGTCTCTTCGAGGGGTACTGATGCCAGTCTGTGGCCAATTCAAATCATTCCACATGATATCAAGAATGGGCCAGAGGCACTGGAATCTGCAAAAGCTACAGGCCCTGACAACATTCCAGATGTGTGCTCCAAAACTTGCCATGGCCTTAGCCAAGCTGTTCCAGTACAGCTATAAATGGGCAATCTTCCATATTGTCAGGTAAATGCCAAAGTATGTCCTGCAAATAAAAAGCAAGACAAATTCAAAATGGCTAACTAACACATTCTATCAGTAACACGATAGATGGCATCAACAGTACTATCAAGCAGCACTTGCTTAGAAATAACCTGCTCAGTGACACTCAGTTTGGGTTCTACCAGGGCCACTTGATTCTTGATCTCATTACATCCTCAGTTCAAACATGGACACAACATGAAGATCTAGGCCAGCATTTACGGCTCATCCCTAGTTGCCCTTAAGGTGGTGAACTGCTTTCTTGAACTGTTGCAGTTAATTTTGCAATGGCTTTGCATGTACAAATTTTTGAAACCCTTTTTTTGTTGCTAACATATACCTGTTTTCCCAATTTACATATTTATAGGGTCGAGAAAATTAATGCTAATTTAATAGACAGGTGATGATTATTGTGGATATTGCTGAATTCTAATTCTGCTAATGTACATGTCCAAATGCCCCATACATTAACAGAAATAATGTTACTAAGTGACTGCGTCATCTAATGAAGGTGTTTGTGAGAATCAAAAAGAAGCAATCGAAAACTAATAAGCACCCCCAAAAATCATAAAACAGCTGTAAAGAAAATCAAGGGGATCTCCTGGGGGAAAAAAAATTGCAACCCATTTCCGGTGCTGCAGTATTTCCAGTATTCTCCTCTTATTTGCTCCATGCTGGGCATTTGTAAATGTAGTTACTTACAATTTCAACTGAGAAAATATTTACCATTCAATTGCAAAGGTTATGTTTTCATTACCAAAGCCCAGTTGTGTGAAAAGAAATAACATCATGCAGGTTGATAGCTTAGTACTACTGTGCTGAACTTATTTTGCCATTTTGAAGTAAAACCAGGAGTCATGTGATAGTAAATATATCACTATTAATATTTATCATACAATTGTCATTTGCTGTGCTAGCTGAGAGGTTCAAGTCTCATGGATGATGTAATAGGGGCAGGTTCAAAACAAGCAGAGCTAATGAAATGATGAATGACCAAATTGTGTGTGTGTAATTTTCAAACAAAAGGTTGCAAAAGTGTCACACTGAAATTTCAGTACTTGAATTGGTTTGTAAATAGAATGAGTTGATTTTTAAATAGAATGAGTACAGACGCATAGAAAGTATAGTGTACAGAAACCTACATAAAACAGTTCAGTTCCACTTTGACTTTGCATTGCAATTCTAGCTGCTGAAAGCATGTGAAGCAGAGGATTAAACACTTGGGTGGCGATAGAGGAACAGCTGAAACTGGGCCCCTGATTTTCTCCCTGGCTCTACAGCAATAAATGCTGGCCTAGCAACAATGCCAAAATCCCATAAAATATAAATGAAAATTAGTTTGTTTGCTTCTGTTCTACATGTTGTTCAAAAGGTTTGTAGATGAACAGGCTACACTCCAATTCTTTTTGCCCTGATAAACATAGCAGCAACTCCAGTGTTCACGGCTATAGGTTACCACATGGGCACCAATTGCTCTTACAGTTATGGTGAAGACTTTACTAATACACTATTTAAATAATTCATTCATCATTAAATATTAGCTTCTATAAAGGCAAAAGCTTTTTCAATGCAAATACATCCACACTGCAGTTTGTGAAAGTACTAAATTCAGGTTCTAGTCAGGCACAGCTTCATTTACAATGACTGTTGGAAAATCTCATGAAGCCATCTCCACGCTTGAGTTGACAGGATGCAGCTCTCCCCAAAGAGATAAAATCAACATTCAGAAACAGAGAGGAGATGATGATACTGTAACATTCTCATGTCCAATTGAATATTTAAATAAGCAATGACAGCATGAGTAGGCCAAACTGCCCTTGACCTTTCTCCAGAATTCAATAGGATTATGGATGCCCTGATTTTGAACTCAACTCTACTTTCCTGTCTGTGCCCATTAACCCTGTTGCTTTGTAGATCAAAAACCGGTCTAACTCAGCGTTTGATATATTCAGTGACCTAACTTCCACTGCTCTCTGTGGTGCAGATTTCCAAACATTACCTCAGAATCTTCTGTTTCAGTTGGATCACCTCTCAATATTCTAAACATCAAAAGCTATAGGCCTGAAGTGTACAACTTTTCCTCATTAAGACAAATCCTTTATCCCAGGAATCTGCCTAAGCCTTCCATGAACTGTCTCCAATGCAAATATATCCCTCCTTAAATAAAGAAACCAAAACCACATGCAGTACTCTAGACACTGTCCCATTAATACAGTGTACAGTTATAATACTTTTATATTTCGTTAGGTGGATAAGCACCTAAGCACTGTGAAAATCTGATTTGACACTGCACTGGATTTACCAGTCATTTTATGTCAAAACGGTATATACAAAGCGCTTCGAGGATGGAGTGTCTCTATTCTTCCTTCCAGAGTCAGATCATGTTCCTTTTCTCCCCATGGCACTGACATGAGCAGTTGTGTCTTCAATGAATGCTAAATTGCTTTGCACCGACACTAAATTTATCAATGATACCAACACGTTTATTTTCCACTAAATACACAGGAACAGAAAGTTGGACAAAAACAAAGTTGCTGGAAAAGCTCAGCAGGTCTGGCGGCAAATAAAGTTAACGTTTTGGGTCCAGTGACCCTTGCTCAGAACAGGTCACCGGACCTGAAACGTTAACTCCGTTTTTTCCTTCACAGATGCTGCCAGATCTGCTGAGGTTTTCCAGCGACTTTGTTTTTGTTCCCGATTTACAGCATCTGCAGTTCTTTCGGTTTTTATAGAGAAAGTTGGACAGTAGGCCTGCTCTGCCAGTTAGTGTGATCATGGCTGATCATCTAAATCAGTGCCCTGTCCCCAGTTTCTCTTCATACCCTTTAATCCCTTTAGCCCTAAGAATTATATCTATCACCTTCTTGAAAGCAATGTTTTGGCCTCAACAACATTGCGGCAGAGAATTCCACAGCTTACCAGTCTCTCGGTGAAGAGATTTTTTCCATCTAAATGGCCTACACTGTGTCCTTAAGTCGTAGCCCCGGCTATGGACTTCCTGGTCATAAGGAACATTCTTCCTGCATTTACCCAGTCTAATCCTGTTAGAATTTTATAGCTTTCTATGATACCTCTTCATTCTTCCAAACTCCAGCAAATATAGATCTAATCAATCCAGTGTCGTCCCATATGTCAGTCTGGCCAACCCAGGCATGCATGGTACAGTCAAGATTTCAGCCTTTGTAGCATTTCTGGCTCATATCGTATTTAAACTATTCAAATGGTACAACTGATTGAAATACAGGTACAGCACCTCAAATAAGACTACCTTGGGACAGAAGAGGTGTTAAATTTTGAGACTTGACAGTTTTCAGTGGCAATAATCCAACATATTGGTATGTTGTGTAAATTGCTCAGTAAGGGCTGTGCAATATAAACATCATTCTTAACAAGAAACCTTACTTTAACTATTGGGTACGCTGCAACTCTGATGCAACTTTGTAATAGTTCCAAGTCAGATGCTCTTCTAAATGATAAAAAATGATAAATGCATTAAAATTTCATTTAGAAATTAACAGATCTGAAACATTTCAGATTACATGTTTTGGTCCTTAAGGGTTTGAGAATGGAGGGGTACATTTTGAGACTCATTTCAAGAATCAAAATCAATAACTAAATTTTCATCAGCAATTACTGCAAAAAATCAATATTGATTACATATAATGGAAGGTTAGTTAACTCTTCTTTATAATAAAGAGTACATTGTGTGGCTCAGTTACACAAAAAATAAATTGCAATTCATACTGACGTAGATTATTCACTTAGGAATTAATCAAATCTAAAAATGAACAAAATGAACAACTTGCACTATACAGTTCTTCAACACGGAAAAGTGTTCCAGAGCCACAGCAAAAAAAAATCCAAAAAGGATAGACAATTATTTCTAAGCAGACAAGTTGTCTCTATAGTAATTTTTATTCACAAAAATTAACCATACACAAAGACATTTATGCCAAAGAAAATGGCAATAAATACAAAAATGAGGAGAGAATTCCTACATGGATAAAATATGGCACATAAGTAAAATACACTTAATCTAGAGCAAAAATGGGAAAAAAAAGCACTGCATTTCATAAAGTCCCTTTTTAGTACAGATAGCTGTTCAATCATCTAACTTTGCAAATCGTTTCAGTCACTTTATTTGGTTAAATGTAGTGAGAAGAATGATTTCAATTTTCAATTACATATTTTTGCCTCCACACAGACAATATCCCAATGGTACTAAACAATGCATTACATTGAGGTGAATTGTTTTAAACTTAAGATTATTACCCTACATATTGCATAACTAAATTTGTTGTCTTAACAATTCAGAACGTAAAGGTTTAAGGCAGGATTAGCTTTTAAGATTTGAATCCCAGTACTTTAACTTTGATCCCATTGTAGTTTTGAACAGGCCCTTTTCTTATTTGCAGCTGTCATGTGCCATTTCACTTCTAACCTTAGAAGAGTCATTATCCATGAACATGACATTCTTCCCAGTTTTTATTTTAGGTTGTGCATTTGAAATGGCATTGGTCCCATACAAAAAACAATTATGAAAAGTTAGAACAAAATATAAGACTAAAGGATATGACAAACAGCTAGCTGTAAATGCAGATTTAAATTGTTTCAGCTCCTAATATTTGAAACTACATCATAGCTGACAGCAACTTGGTGTAGCAAATAATGGACTGTGTTTCCTCCCAGAATCCAATCAAACATACTATGCAAGGTGACGGCAATTAAAGTCAACACAACAGTTTTTAATTGTAGGAAGGTGCCAGGTATGATTTCTAAATGCTGATTTTTTTTTCTTTTAAGTCCAAGTGACATTGAATTGTCTCCAGTAGTTAGAAGTGGTAATTACTGTCACCAGCAAGTGGTAATAAAAAGGATAGAAAAGCAAGACAGCAAATACTGCTTTTATGGATTAGCTGTGCAGAGAAAAAAGGCAGCAATCCAATCTTTTGGACCTTTAAATTCATGGAAGACTGTGTAGCAAAACCAAAGCTGTCTAGCTAGTTCACAAAGGCATAATGGGTCATAATACTGCTCTTTAATAATCAACACCGTGATCAGAATATTCAGCACGGTAATCTCCTTGGTACTCATCCTGATACTCTAGGGGATAATCATCAGGGTATTCACCTTGGTAATCTCCATCACTGTATTCTGAACCATTTGTTCCCTGGCTTCCATTGTGGATTATAGGCTCAGTTGGTGTGGCACAATATTTGGAGTCGTACACCTGCCGTCCAAGGCCATATACAGTCATGCCTGTTTGAGAAGCTCCTTTGTTAGTGCCCATCTGCAGCGATATTGTTGAAGTGTCACATTTCTCTGTCGACACTTTTTGGTCATAGATGTGTCTTCTGGTACCCGGGGCTGTCATACCAGCCTAGAAAGAACAGGAGAGGTTGGAATTAAGAATGCAAACAGGGCATTAATACAGCTGTGAAGTAAGTAGTAGCCACAATTAACAAACTGCAACACAAAACATACTAGCAGAAAAATCTATGAAAATATGACTGCCAAAGCCAGAAATACAACATCTGGCTTTTCCCAAATTCCTAGATTGAAATTCAAAGGCATTCCACCACCACTCGCTGCTTCTCATAAATGGTTCGATAAAACATTGTGCAAAGATTACTTAATATACTTGTGCACATAATCATTTAGAAGTTTAATGTTTGGGTTGGAGCTCTCAAAAGATGAGTACACACATTAGGCTTTGAATTTAGCATCAGCATGATGCCAGGTCATGTCATTAGAATCCATCACAAATTTATGAACTTCAAAGAATTCAAATTTCTTGCTGATCAAGGAGCTAAAATAATTCTTGGGATGGAAGAGTAGGAGAAATCCAAATTGGAATCCAGCACCTTATTAAGAGTGCATTTTCCAATGCTAGCAGCACTTCTCTTTTGCGGGCAAAGTAGCTGAGGTGGGAGCATGAAATTTAGACCAGAGAAATAGACACCCAGTTAACTTCCATGATTATAAGCAGCACGATCAACCAGCTGGGGATTGAACAAACCATAAAGGCTTAGAAACCAAATATTTTCAGGCATCACAAGACCCTTCAGCACCCGTACGTAGTAAATATCCCAACTCAGCTCAATACGGTAAAAACTATGCTTATTCGCAAATATGTAAAGAAAATTATCTTAATGTCCAATTCACAGCATTCCCTGAAACATTAAAATTCTAACGCCACCTCAAATGGGAGGCTGCTCAGAAAAATTAAAGCTCATAGGGCAGAGGAATGAGAGAGTTGGATGCAACATTGAGGGTCAGTGATCATAAATAATTAAGGTAATGATCAACAGATGTTTTTGTGAATGGAAAGCAGTTTCCAGTGATATTCCACAGGGGTCAGTGTTGTATCCCTTGCATTTTTGCTTATTAATTTATCATTTTGATTTAAAAATTTTAAACATGATTTGGAAATTTGCATATGACAAAAATCGGTCATGTGATTGACAAAGAAGTGGATGGCTGTTGACTGCTGGATGATATCAATAGCTTGGCTAAATGGGTGGAGAAGTGACAATGGAATTTAATTTGGAGAAGTATAAGGTCATGCATTTGGGAAAGCAAACGAAGCATGGAAACACACAATAAATGGTATGGTATGGAGAGTAGTACAGGTAGGTGCAGTGCACCCCCACAGGTCCCTGAAGGTGGCAGATGGGTGATAAAGATGCCATATGGGGTTCTTTCCTTCACTGACTGAGGTATTGAATACAAAAGCAGGGATACAATGCTGGAACTATATAAGACAATGGTGAGGCCACAACTGGAGTTGAGTGCAGTTCTGGTCATCAGATACAGGAAGTACATAAGTGCTTAGAGCGCAGAACAGAGGAGGAGAGGAGTGTTGCCAGGGCTTGAAAACCACAACTATGAAGAAACATTGGACAGGCTAGGAGATAGTAGGAAGCAGGGTCCAGACCTGAAACGTCAGCTTTCCTGCTCCTCTGATGCTGCTTGGCCTGCTGTGTTCATCTAGCTCTACACCTTATTATCTCAGGATTAAAAGCTCAGCAGCTTTTCATACTTCCTGCAACATTTGCAAACATTCAGTTCTGATGAAGGGTCACTGGACCCAAAATGATGCCAGACCTGTTAAGTTTCTCCAAAATGTTTTGATTCACAAATCCAGGTTTGCCAAGCAAGATTCCTACTAAACAGCATCACCTTTTATTGGTTCTTATTGCGAAAGGTGGGAGAGGAGATGCTGGGATCAAAAGACATCTTGGTGTGAAAGTAATATGCAGTTGGTTATGTGCAGTAACTGAGCAGATATATAGAAAGATTGTCACAAAGAAAGATGTATGCAGCATATTATTCAAAACCAGGTTGCTGACAATTTTGAATGCAGCATGTGATAAAACATAAACGCGGTGAGTTACTTACCTGACTGGCACCTTTGTTTGTTCCCATCTGGAGGCTTATGGTTGTTTGATCGTAAGGTTTCTCAGTATGAGTCTTCGGATCATAAAGGTGTCTTCTAGTGCCATAGGCTGTCATACCTGCTTGGCTAGCACACTTGTTGGTTCCCATCTGGAAGCAAATAAGTTTGCTTAATGTTACATCAAACTGAAGACATGTGCCTTAATACAAGAGTGTCATCAACATCTCAGTTGAACTCAGACAACATTAATCTTTCTAACAGGATTCTAAAGGACCATGTCTAGAATTTTGCCGAGCCTGACCCACTGGTCAGAGAACCAGTAGGGAACTCAATTTCCTCGGGGCAGAGCAACAGGAGAGTGTGAAAGCAGCCTGTCAGAATCGGTGGACACCAATGGGTATCCATACGATAAGGTCCATGGCGGCAGTTGACTTGCCAGCCAGAAGTTGCTGTCCAGAGGCCACAAGCTTGTCATTGTCACCAGCAAGAATGCATCTGCCAGGTGACCAGGCCATCACCTTGGATCCTCCAGTCAAATAGTGGTAGGGTGGGGCTGCAGGGTGGGAATAATCAACAACCATACAAATCAAAACTGAGGAAGCAGATCCAACATCAGTGCTTCCCAAACTTTTTTCCACTGTACCCTTATTGAGGCTTTAAAGGATGGGGTATATTTCATTTGGTGGAGGAGGTGGAGAAACGGTGGAAGATGACAGTAGAAGAGAGATTTGACAGCCTACTTTTGACTGGCCTTTTTGTGTCAGAAATAAGACCTTGGTCAGTTAGGCTGTGCCCGTTACTGTAAACGTGCAAGGATTTAGTAACTGTTAACACTTGAGCAGAGCTATGCAGACAGAATAGCTAGCTTTGAGCTCACCTGGGGTCAAAATATTTTTTAATCACCAAGGACCCCTCAAGATTTTCTTGAGGGCTACATTTTCATTCTCACTAGCTCCTTTATTAGGTGATACAGTCACTTCTTTTAAGTGCTAACTTAAGATTATTTGAACTCACTCAGAAGCAGAATTAGAAGAATTTAACTATTTTCAGAAAACATTACCACTCAATTAAACAAAACCACAACATGCAGGGAAACACCACATGATAACAGGTGTAAATTAGTGTCATTTTTTAAAAAATTGTTGCTAATAATCAAAATGCCATCTCCATAAATTTGTTAACTATGGGCTGGGGAGGTTACAGCTATTTAATTGCACGTTTATTTCTAACAGTCACTGTACTCGCCCCCCCATTTTGCTTGATCTCACTTTTGCACTGACCTCAATCCCATTGGAAGACAAAACTACCTCACAAATGCAAATAATCAATGGCTACCTGAAGTCCAATTACACTTTGTCCAGCCTTCAGTTTTTCCTCCTTGAAGTGCCTTTCCTGTTTATCTGCATATTTAACACCAATGTCCATTCTTGTGTGAAAGCCTTTCGTTTTTGCCTGCTCAAAAGAAATTAAGTATGATGACATTAAATGCAGGCCTGAAGGTAACTAACAATTCAAACAATGCTTCCTTTTGAACAATATTTGAAAGCAACTTACAAACAATAACAGCAAATTTACACATGGAAATGAAGACTAAAGGAGGAATGGAGTCAAACAAAACACAATTCTGCAAAGTAGTTGCCTATGGAACGGCTTCAGAATCTACAGGTGAACTCCAGTAATAAATCAGAAATATTCCTTGTATGTAAATCAAATTTATCTAAATTCAATCAAAATGACACTTTAATTTCTCCCAATGCTCTCTACCACCTTACCACATGCTCTCTAAGTTTAACTGCTAAGGGAGAAATATTCTTTTTGCCAATCTGCTTAGTCAAAAACCTAGTCACAACTTCCTTAGTGAAACTTTGAAGGTAGAAATTTCAAACTTGCAAATAAAACAGATTTACTTTAAATGTTTGTAGTTAATTGATGTTTAATTGCCTGCCTCATTTTATGTAAACATTACAGCACACCGTTTTCTTAGTCACCCAATTCCTCCTGTTGATTATGAGCCAGCTGAAACTACTACTGGACAAGTCAGATCCCAGAATGAAATCTGGTTTGACAGGTCATATCTATTTGCTTGTCATTTAACATGGCAGTCTTTCACTGAAACATGAACATGACTGCAAATTTGTTTTCAGCAGTAAAACAGAAAGTTAAAGCACAAGAAGAATAAAATTAAGATCAATCAAACCAAGCTAAATAAGTTTAAAAGTTTTCTAAACATGGCAGGACAAAATCCTATGTATACCACAGTATCATCACTGGACAGTTGCTCAAAATCCACAGAAATTTTTCTTCTCTGTTCAATCTGTAGGTTTGACTTAATTGCTTCTTTTCAGTTCCTGACCTGTAGGCTGCAAAGTCCTAACCAAACACTCCTGGTCTGGACGTTTCACAAACAACAATCTTACACAGAGGCAACTTATTCCCGTAACTGTTATGAACAATCTCATCTTTTAGCAAAGACTATACTTACATCTGACTTCATCAGGTCTCCTTCCAACTGAATGACCAATTTTTTTGAACTAAATTTTAAAAATGCTGCTCAACCTAAATTTTGTTGAAGCCAGTAGATTAAATGTATCCAGTCTCTTGTCATAAACTTCAGGGGCGCTTGCTGCTCTCTCTGACACACACAGGCTTTAGAGTAATCATTAAGACTGACCCCATTAATTTTTAAAGCCCATTACAAAACCAGACAAACAGCCTAATTTAAAACACAAACCCCAAAGCGTTATATAAAAATCATACATCTTTCATCACACCTCCCCAAAAGAAGGAGAAGTTATATTTTAAGACAAACTTTCATTTTCCAGCATGGGTTCAATTCACAAACTGAGGTTACCATGAAGGACTTTCCTTCTCAATCCTGCCCCTCGCCTGAGCATGGTGACTCTTAGGTCAAAACATCACCAGCTGTCTCTCTCTAATGGAGGATAGCCTATGGTCTGATAGGATTATGGCAATTTACATCAACTGAATTTCGTGGTAACCATATTTGTAGAAAAGTCCAAATGCACTCCATTTTCTTCATACTTGCTCTTGAAGAAGTGTCCACTGTAACACTGTCTTTTTCAGGCGCATAAATGATTTTTAAATTGCACGGTTGAAGGATAAAGCTTCTTTGAAACAACTGCAAGTTTCTGCTTTCCAAAAAAAAATGCTTTGGTCCAAATGGATAAGAACTTCTATCACATTGTTGGGAATGCATATAAAATCAATATAAGACATTCTGTCCTTAAATTCAAAGGAGCCATGGCATTTAAGAAGTTCAGAACAAACATTCAATAATATCCATTAATGCTAATATTTCATAAAATTTCAGACTTTGTCCTAGGTACAAGAAAATCCAAAATAGCCCGGACTTACAATTCTTTTGGTGCTGCTTGGCCTTGTATAACAGTCTGGCCCAAGTCATTTTTGCTTTTACAAATTCATTCTTCACCAGATTTATAACCAAACTTGATATTTGTAGCTGATCAAACAGTTCAGTGAAGTAGAGATGTTTTTCCCCAACTGGTTGTATTCAGGCAGTGTAAATCACGCAGATACGTAAGCTCTCAATTACTTTACACGTTAATCATTAGGACGCTGCTGGTACATGTTTTGCCTCAAACAGCCTGACTTTGCACTCAAACTTTATTACAAAAGTTGA
>NC_063341.1:63327084-63374868 GCF_021869965.1 Rhincodon typus | reverse complement strand
AAGGATCCAGACCCGAAACGTCAGCTTTCCTGCTCCTCTGATGCTGCTTGGCCTGCTGTGCTCATCCAGCTCTACAGCTTGTTATCTCAGATTCTCCAGCATCAGCAGTTCCTACTCTCTTTGATATCCCTTTGGCACTTTCAGTCAATAGCACCTGCTAGCATCCTTTTAGCAGGTTGATTTTGGCTATGTGTTGTGCATATGCAATTCTTTCAAGGTAGTCCTGAAATTATGGAATAGGATACAACGCTGCTTTTATTAGTGTTTACTTAGCAATAATATCTTTCTGAACCTCTATAACCCATCAGCTTTGACACCATCATAACTGATGAGATTCACTCATGACTTAGTCAAATAATGTCATTGCCTATGATAAACTTAAGCAAATCTCTCGCGACTGAGTCTGTAAGGATGCTGTTTTATAAAGATACATCATGAACAACCAAAGAAGAGTCTATTGGCCTAGTCACACAAACTGGTTTACGATTTTGCAACACTCTTTGCAAGTCATTTCAGCCACCTTTTGGAAGATAAAATATCATGCTATCTTTTAAACACTTCTGTATAATTCAAGCTGATTAAAGTTTTGGCAAAGATCTGTAGCTCGGGTTGTGGGCGAGATTGCCGACTTGCTCTCGTTCAGACGTTTCATCACCATGCTAGGTGATATCATCGGTGGAGCTTCTGATGAAGCCATGTTATTCCACTCCGCTTGGAACTTATACTGTCTGGTCCATTATGGTGATTAGTGTCATTTCCGATTTTGATCTGTATGGATTTGTATATGGGGTCCAATTCTATATGTTTGTTGATTACATTACGGGTGGAGAACCATGCCTCTAGGAATTCCCATGCGTGTCTATGTTTAGCTTGGACTACTATGGTTATCTTGTCCCAGTTAAACTGATGGCCTTCATTGTCTGAGTGTACCGATATTAAAGAGAGTTTGTTGTGCTGATCTGCTGCTAGTTGACGTTCATGTATTCTGATTGCTAGTTTCCTTCCTGTCTGTCTGATGTAATGTTTGTGGCAGTCGTTGCATGGTATTTTGTAAACCACGTTGGCTCTGAAGGTTGTGGGAATGGGGTCTTTGATGCTTGTAAGTGTTTGTCATCAAGTGGCTGGGGCTACCATGACTCCTAGTGGCCTTAGGAGTCTTGTTGTCAGTTCCAATATGTCCTCGATGTAGGGCAGTGGGGCCAGTGTGTTAAGACATACTGTGTCCTCCTGTTGTTGTCTTACATCAGCATATGTTTCCCTAAAACCTAACTAACCTGTCACCAGAATTTTGAGAGTCGTTCAGAAGACTGGCACCACCATCTGGTGGACCACTGCCTGGTAGAACCAGGAGTTTCTCACTGACAGGTAGATGAGGTGGTCCCCATTTCCTCATTAGTACTTTATCTTTCAAGTAATAACGCTCACTGGCTCTGACTCAAAAGAATTCCAAGTGGTTGTCTGTATAACTCTCAATTCAGGGATGATTTGCTATATTTCTATTAAAAAATGGCCAAATATATTAGTCTCATTCTCTTTACCTGCATCTTTTCAGTTAAATTCTTAACAATAGTATGCAATAACTGAAATTCCAAATCATCTCCTTGTGTCATAGGTTCCTTTTCTTCCTGTTTACATCAGTAAACAATCCAGGATTTTCTTCCTGTAACACATCTGATCTCGACTGATTGTTTGAGGCCAATATATTTGGACCTACCAGGTCATTTTCCAAAATAAAATCAATTCCTAATGCAGGAACTTATTTCACTACTCCAACTACAGCTTCTCCAGGGGGTCATTAAGTCATGTTTTAACGCAAACCTGCATAATTGGACTAGTTTGTAACCTCCACATATACCTCCAAATCAACATTTATTCCCTCAGTAAACCCTTTGGAAGGCAAACAGCATTATAAGCCAGCAAGTGACTGACTGGCACCAGAGTGCATCATCTTAATGGGATTACCTTTTTGATTTGAAGAACAAAGTAATAACTCTCCTTTTGCAATACAATAGTCAGAAAGAACCTCCAGTGGTCGGATTCCCTTTGTCAACATGAGGAAAGTAATTTTCATGACTGTCCTGAGTCATCCTTCTCAGTAAAGTCGCCATAATCCCACCAGATCAAGAGCTGCTCACAAGATGACTGGTGATGATCATGAGGGGCAACATATCTTAGGTGAGGGGGGGAAGTCGAGATGAAGTGTCTTTCAATGGTAACCTCAGCCGACGCAGGAACTGAACCATAAGACATAGGGGCGGTATTAGACCATTCAGCACATTGAGTCTGCTCCACCATTCTTCTCTTCTGACATGCCTTCTGTCCATAAACTTTGATCCCCTTAAAAATCACGAACTTATCTATCTCATCTTAAGTACACTCAATGACCTGGCCTCCACAGCCTTCTGTGGCAAGGGGTTCGACAGATTTCTATCTGGCTTAAGAAATTCCTCCTTATCACAGTTCTCAGGGGTTGTCCTTTCACTCTGAGACTATGGCCTCAGGTCCTAGTCTCTCCTGCTAGTGGGAATATCTTCTCCAAGTCCACTCAAACTAGGGCTCTCTAAAATCTAAGTTTCGATGAGATTCCCCCTCACCCTTCTAAATTCTGTCAAGTACAGACCCAGAGTCCTCAACCACTCCTCATATGGCAAAGCCCTACATCCCAAGATAATTTTTGTAAACCTCATCTAGACTGCCTCCAAAACCAGCACGATTTTCCTTAGATACGGGGTCTAAAACTGCTCACAATATTTCAAATACAGTCTGTCCAGAGTCTTATATAGCCTCAGCAGTGCATCTCTGCTCTTGTATCCTAGCATTCTTGAAATGAATGCTAACAATGCATTTGACTTCCTAGCTGCCAAATGAACCTGCATTTTGAGAATCTTGAACTAGGACACCCAAATCCCTTTGTGCTTCAGATTTCTGAAGCCTTTCCCCATTTAGAAAGTAGTCAATATCTCTATTCTTCCTACCAAAGTGCATAACCTCACCCTTTCCCACGCTGTATTTTATCTGCCACTTTTTTGCCCACTCAATACCTGTCCAAATCCTTCTGCAGCTCCACCTCCCCACTACCTGTCCCTCCACTTATGTGCCATTTGCAAACTTAGCCACAATGCCCTCAGTTTCTTAGTCCAGTTCATTTATATATAATGTGAATAGTTGTGGTCCTCAGCAACGACCCCTCAGAACTCCACTCATCACTGGATATAATCCTCCATCCCATATAATCCCTTCATCCCTACTGTCTTCTTTCTGCCAGTCAGCCAATCCTCTATCCATGCTCATGCCTAACACCAAGGCTCTTAGCAACCTCCTGTGCAGCATCTTGTCGAAGGCCTTCTGGAAATCTAATTAGATCACACACAAAGGCTCTGCTCTGTCCAACTGGCTCGTTACCCTCAAAAGAATTGTAACAGATTTGTCAGGCATGACCACCCCTTGACAAAGCCACACTGACTCAATCCTATTTTACCACATACTTCCAAGTACTCCACAATCTCATCCTTAATAATGGACTTTAAAATCTTACCGGGGTCAGGCATCTGGCCTCAGAGATAGTAAGAACTGCAGATGCTGGAGTCAGAGATAACAGTGTGGAGCTGGAGGAACACAGCAAACCAGGCAGCAGAGGAGCATGATTTCTGAAGAAGGGTCCTGACCCGAAACATCAACTTTCCTGCTCCTCTGATGCTGCCTGGCTTGCCGAGTTCCTCCAGCTCCACACTTATCTCAGGCATCTGGCCTATAGTTTCCTGTCTTCTGCCTCCATCTTTTCTTAAACATTGGCAATTTCCAGTCCTCTGGGGCCTTCCTGACTCTGGTGATTCCTGAAAAATCACCACCAATGCCTCCACAATCTCCTCAGTTATCTCCTTCTGAACCCTGGAGTGTAATCCATCCAGATTTGTCCACTTTCAGACCTTTCAGCTTCGCCAGCACCTTCTCCTTAGTGATGGCCACCACATTCATCTCTGCTTCTGACTCAAAGTTCTGGTATGCCACTGGTGTCTTCCACCATGAAGTCTGATGCAAAGTACCCAATTTCTCGTCCATTTCTTTGTTCCCCATTACTACTTCTCCAGCTTCATTTCCAGCAGTCCAATATCCATATTTACTCTCTCTTGCCTTTTATATACGTAAAAATACTCTTGCAATCTTGTTTTACATTACTAGCCAGCTCACCAGTCATATTTCATTTTCTCCTGCCTTATTGCTCTTTTTAGTCGTTTTTGAAAAAAAAAATGGCTTCCCACTAATCTTCGCCACATTGTATGCTTTTTCTTTTGCTTTTATGTTGTCCATGATTTCCACTGCCGGCCACGGTTGCCTCGTCCTCCCCTTAGAATGTTTCTTCTACCTTGGGATGAATTTCTGCTGTGCCTCCCAAATTACCCCCAGAAACTCCTGCCATTACTGTTCCGCCATATTCCCTGCTAGGTTCCTCTTCCAATCAACTCTGGCCAGCTCCTCCTTCAAGTTTTTGTTACCTTGACTCAACTGTAATACCACTATAATCGGATTCAAGCTTCTCTCTCTCAAACTGTAGGGTGAATGCTATCATTTTATGGTCACTATCCACTTAAGGGTTCTTTCATCTTGAGCTCCCTAATCAAGTTTGCCTTGTTACACATCATCAAATCCATAGTGGGCACTACCACAAGCTGCTCCAAAAACAAAACAACTCGCAGATATTCTACAAATTCCATCTCTTGGGATTCGCTACCAACCCGATTTTCCCAGTCCACTCACATGTTGAAGTCCCCTATGATTACTGTCAAAGGAGACAGAAAAGGCATGTAAGAAAGGCACTGATTTCTTTTCTTCTGCACATCCTGGCTACTGCTAGGAGACCTGTGCACAACTCCCATGAGGGTCGTTTTCTCCTTTGCAGTTCCTCAATTCTACCCACACAGATTTTACACCTTCCGACACTATAATCGCTTCGTGATTTTGATTTAATTTAGTTTCTTACTAACAAGGCAACCCCATCCCCTCTGCCCATCTGCCTATCCTTTCAATAGGACATGTATCCTTGGATATTTAGATCCCTGCCCTGATCCCCTTGCAGCTCTGCAACACCCACAGCATTGTACCTGGCAACTTTACTTTGCAACTCAGTTACTGTTTCGTATTTTGCATGCATTTAAGTACAACTTCATCAGTCCTGCACTGATTGCCCCCCTTCTCATAGGTGTCCCCTTACCTGCTAAGCCTCAAGTTAGATTCCTGACCCTTTACAAACTCTGTCCTATTACTTATTCTAGAATCTTTAATAATTGCTTCTCAGCCCTCCCCTCTTAACTTTTTCTATAATTTTTCCATGCAAGTGAACACCCCTCCACACTGCCCCACTCCAATTCTCCCCATCCAAAGCCCTATACTGTTGGCATCAGTTTGCATCACAAACCAGCCAACTTTGCGAATCAACCCCTTTCCTGAGGAAACATGCTCCCTTTGTACTACCATGACAGTTTTAATACCCAATTCTTTCCTGATGTCCTTTTTCTGAAGATTCTTCAGATGTTCCTACAACAGCAATCAGTTTCCCATTTAAACGTCCAGCAATTGGCACTGGCACATCCAGTTTTATTACACTAGAAACAATTTTCTTTATATCTCACTTTTTGGTTCTAAATGTTCTCCTTTACTGCCTTGCTTCTGTTTGTTCTGTAAAACGTGTATCTCTTCTATCCACAGATTTTTCAATTTCTTTGTCATTTTCTCATCTGTAACAGTCTGACGGAGGTATCATGGATACCTGCTAGCACTGCTAAATAAGGTTCTAGGTTTGCAGGAATGCTATTTCTGAATTCTTCCATAATCACAATTTCCCTTATGCTGACAAATCTTTTTCTAATTTTAATAATTGAAACCACAGCATTTCTTTCCTCCTTGAAAATTCTACAAATGTTTAAGTTTCCTTCTAGGTCCTAAATTTATAGTTGATAAACTTCCAGTTCAAGCTTGTAAGTATTGAGTATAGCATTTTTAAAAGTTTCATAACACACACAGTCGTATCTGTACTCGTCAAAACACTTTGCAGCATTAAGATCCAAACATCTTTTGGCTACCTCAGGTGTCCAGCTACTTTCTCAAATGAATCTTTCAGAACATAGAACAGCGCTGCACAGGTACAGTCCTTTTAGTCCACCATGCCTGTGCTGACCATGATGTCATTCTAAACCAATCCCATCTGCCTGCACATGGTCCATATCCCTCTATTCTCTGCCTGTTCATGCATTTGTCCAAATGCCTCTTAAAACACAGCTATCATATTTGCTTCTACCACCTACTCTTGCAACGCATTCCAGGCAGCTGTGCCAGGCCAAGAAAAATAATAAATCTGACGAATGGGAGCAGTTTAGAATTCAGCAAAGAAGGACCAAGGGATTGACTAAGAAGGGGATAATGGAGTACAAAAGTAAGTTTGCAGCGAACATAAAGAGAGATTGGTAAAGACACAGTGTAGGTCCCCTACAGACAGAAACGGGGGAATGTATAAATCGGGAACAAAGAAATGGCTGAGGAACTGAATACATACTTTGGTTCTGTCCTCACAAAAAAAAAGGACAAATCAGATACCAGAATTGTTGCAGGTGGTAAGATTTAGAGAGAGGGAAGAGCTGAGGGAGTTCACTATTAGTACAGAAATGGTGCTGGGAAAATTGTTGGGATTGAAGGCTGATAAATCCCCAGGGTCTGATAATCTACATCCCAGAGTACTTAAGGAAGTAGCTCTAGAAATAGTGGATGCATTGGCAGTCATCTTCCAGGATTCTACGGACTCTGGAACAGTCCCTGCAGATTGGTGGGTGGCTAATGTCACTCCAATATTCAAAAAGGGAGGTAGAGAGAAAACTGGGAATTATAGACCAGTAGGCCTAACATCAGTTGTGGGGCAAATTCTCAAATCCATTGTCAAGGATTTTATAGCACAGCATTTATAAAGCAATGGCAGGATCAGACAGAGTTAGCATGGATTTATGAAGGGGAAGTCCTGCTTGACACATCTGTTGGAATTCTGCAAGATGTAACCAGTAGAATTGACAAGGGGGAGCCAGTTGATGTAGTATATTTGGGCTTTCAGAAAGCATTTGACAAAGTCCCACAAAAGAGAGTAATGTGCAAGATTAGATCGCAAAGGGATTGGGGAAGTGTACTGACATGGATAGGAAACTAGTTGGCAGAGGGGAAAGAAACAGTAGGAATTAATGGATCCTTTTCAGATTGGCAGGCAGTAACTAGTGGGGTGTCACAGGGATCAGTGCTGGGACCCCAGCTATTCACAATATGTATTAATGATTTGGATGAAGGAACAAAATGTAACATCTCCAAGTTTGCAGATGATACCAAGTTTGGTGGGAGGGTGAACTGCGACGAGTATGCAAAGATCCTTCAGCATGATCTCAACAGATTGGGAGTGTGGACAAATCAATGGCAGATGCAATATAATTTGGACAACTGTGAGGTTATTCACTTCGGAAGCAAATATAAGGCGGCAGATTACTACCTGAATGGCTATAAATTGGGAGAGGGGAGTGTGCAGCTGGACCTGGCATCCTTGTGCACCAGTTGCAGGTGCAGCAGGCGTTAAAGGAGGCAAATGGTATGTTGACCTTCATTGTGACAGATTGAGTACAGGAGCAGGGATGTGTTGTTGCAGTTGTACCACACCTGGAATAGTGTGTGCAGTTTTGGTCTCCTTTTCTGCGGAAGGATGCTCTTGCTCTCGAGGGGAGTGCAGCAAAGGTTTACCAGGCTGATTCCAGGGATGGCAGGTCTGATATAGGAGGAGAGATTGACTAGGTTGGGGTTGGGATTGGGATTGTTATTGTTATTGCTGGAGTTCAGCCGAATGAAGGAGGGGGGGATCTCAGACACTTATAAAATTCTAACAGGACTGGACAGGGTAGATGCAGGGAGGATGTTCCTGATGGCTGGTGTGTCCAGAACCAGGGGTCACATTATGAGGATTCGGGGTAGACGATTTAGGATGGAGATGAGGAGGCATTTCTTCAACCAAAGAGTGGTAAGCCTGTGGAATTCATTACCACAGGAAATAGTTGATGCCAAAACATTGAATGTATTCAAGGGGTGACTAGATGTAGCACTTGGGGCGAATGGGATCAAAGATTATTGGGAGAAAGCAGGATTAGGTTATTGAGTCAGACGACCAGCCATGATCGTGAAGAATGGTGGAGCAGGCTTGAAGGGCCTAATGGCTTCCTCCTGCTCCATCTTCTATGTTTCTATCACCATCTGCATAAAAACTTGCCTCATATGTTTGCTTTAAACTTGCCCCCTCTCACCTTAAACCTATGCCCCCTAGTATTTGACATTTCCACCCTGGGAAACAGGCCCTTTAATATCCATATCTCTCAATTTTGTATACTTCCATCAGATTACCCCTCAGCCTCAGACACTCCAGCAAGAACGATCTAAGTTTGCCCAATCTCTCCTCACAGTGAATACAGTCTGATCCAGGTAACATCCTGGTAAGCATGTTTTGCATCCTCTCCAAAGCCTTCATATCATTCCAATATTGTGGTGACCAGAACTGCACACAATACTCCAACTGTGGCTTAACTGAAGTTCTATACAGCTGCAACATGTCTTGCCAAATTCTGTGCTCAATATCCGAACCTACGAAGGGAAGCATGCATGACACCTCTTTTACCACCTTATCTGGTTTGTGTTGCCACTTTCAGGGAGCTATGGACCTGACCCAAAGATCTCCCTAAAATTCAATGCTTCTTCAGGGCCTTGCCATTAACTGTATACTTTCCTCTTGTACGGACCTCCCAAAACGCATCACCTCATCTCTGGATTAATTTGCACCTGCCATTTCTCTGTCTAACTTTCCAACTCATCAGTGTCCTGCTACATCCTTTGACAACCTTCCACACTATCCACAACTCCACCAATTTTCACGTCAAAGCCATCCTCAATAAATCTAGGCACAAATGAGAGATTCATAATTAAATCAACTGTCTCACTGGAATCAGAATCACCTTTTAAACTAAGATCTCTCGTCTTTTTGTTTACTTAAATCATCTTGCTCAATTTCTTTCTCTCTTTGAAGGTAAGCTTTTTAAATTCTATTTCCATAGTTCTTTTTCCCCCCCCCGTCTTCTCTTTCCGATTTGGGTATTTTCAACTCTATGTTCCTTTCCATGTTTTCTCTTCCCCACTCATCTTTTCATTTCTCTTTCTCAAGGGGAGGTAATGGCCTAGTGGTATTAACACTGGACTGCTAATCCAGAGACCCAGATAACATTCTGGGGACCTGGGTTTGAATCCAATAAAATATCTGGAAATAAGAGTCTATGGATTCATGGTCATCATCTGTCGATTGTTGGAAAACCCATCTGGTTCACTAATGTCCTTTAGGGAAGGAAACTGCCTACATGCGATTCCAGACCCACAGCAATGTGGTTGACTCTGAACTGCCCTCTAGGGCAATTAGAGATGGGCAATAAATGCTGCCTAGCCAGCAACGCCCTCATCCCGCTAATGAATAAAAAGGATTCTTTAAACAAAATGTATTATTGTATCTTAGCTAATTATAGCAGTAACATGCAAATTCAGGTTTTCTAATTATAAATGCTTGATAATCACTAAGCATTTCCTCTTTACAAGATCTTGATTTTACTTCTACCTTCAGTTTATCTGCTCAATCTCTCGTTTCAAATAATCCACTATTACATCATCTATTCCCAAAAAAAAACACAAGGCAACATTCAAAGATATTTTCAAAATCTGTGAAAAACTTCACTACCAGACAGCTGTTTCTGCACAGAATCTCCACATATCCATTTCTTTAAATTCAATGAACTCACATCCCCTGGTATGGACCAGATTTTAAGGTGGTAGCCTGGACCCTAACTTTTTCTTATTTTAAAGGTGAGTGTGAAGTGCCGTGTTCCAGATGTGATGCGACTGATCAAACCACATGACATGACATTAAGCAAAACACAATTTATTTAAACACTACAGTTAAAATGCAAACAAAAGAAAGAGGAATTTAGAATAACTATTGGAAAACTTAACCGAATAATAGATACAGTACCTATTACTAATTAGCTGTTACAATATAGTAACATCCCATAAACACACCCCTTGCCAAAAAGGCAAATTCAGGCAGATTCTTACATGCAGTTCTCCAATCCTGGAGGAAAAAACATCAAGAGAAATTTCACAAAGTAGCAGCTAGGAATCACTGAAGCTTTCCAATCTTCTGAGACCCTAAACAGCTTCTGACTGCTAAAAAAAAACACACAAAACCCAGAAATCCTGGTCTGAGAGAGCTGGCCACACCATTCAGGTGGTTTAAAAAAAAACAAGGCCTCAAGTTATTTATTTTAGTAGTTCTAATAGACTGCTCAGCAGCTCTCTCTTCAAAAAAAAAGGTCAAATTAACCTTTTGAAGTGACAGCATTGTCACATCCCTGAGCGAGTGTGACTGTCCTTGACATCAAGGCCACTTCTGACCAAGTGTGGCATCAAAGAGTCCCAACAAAACTGGAGTCAATGGGAATCAAGGGGAAAATCTCCCACTGGTTGGAGTCATTTGGCACGCAGGAAGGTTTTAGAGGTTGTGGAGGCCAGTCATCTCTGCTCCAAGGACACCTCCGCAGGAGTTATTCAGGGTTGCGTCCTACGTCAAATTATCTTCACCTGCATCATCAACGATCTTTCCCCCATAAAGGTAGGAAGCAGGGATGTTCGCCGATGCTTCCATAATGCTCAGCATTATTTGCAACTCTTCAGATAGTCCATGTCCAAACGCAGCAAGATCTGGTCAATATCCAGGCTTTGACTGAAAAGTGGCAAGAACATTCACATCACTAAAGTGCCAAGCAATGACCATCTCCAATAAGAGACTATCACTGAATCCCCCATTATCAACATCCTGGAGGTGGCCATTTAAATACAGTAGCAACAAAAGCAAGTCAGAGGGTGGGTATACTTCAGTTAGTAGCTCATCTCCTGACTCCTTGTCCACCATCTACAAGGCACAAGTGAGCATGTGATGGAATACTTTCCACTTTCCTGGACAGGTGCAAGTCCTACAAGACAATGCAGCCTACTTGATTGGCTCCACATCCAGAAACATTCATTCCCTGCATCACTGAAGTCTGTACCATCTAAAAGATACATTCCAGAAACTCACCAAGGCTCCTTAGGTAGCATCTTTTAAAAACTCACAACCACTCCCATCTAGAAGGAAAAAGGGCAGCACATTTATGGGAACACATGGCCTGCAGGCTCCCTGCCAAGCTACTCACCATCCTGACTTGGAAACATATCACCATATCTTCACAGTCATTGCATCGAAATCTTGGATTTCCTTCCCTAAAAGCATTGTGGGTCTACTTACAGCACATGGACTGCAGCAATTCACCACCACTTTCTCAAGGGCAATTAGGGACTGGCAATAAAGTATGCCCACATCCCACAAGTGAGTGAATAAAACAAAAATGAAGTGCCCTTGTCAGTTGTTCATCCTAGATTCTGTTACAGCTTACGGCTTAATATTTTCCACTCTCCTGTCGTTAAAGTGCAATAATATAACCAGACTTCCAATAACACTTCAGGAGAGGTTGCAGTTATTTGCTTTCTCTGATACATACTGGTTTTAAAGTCATGGTTCTTGAAAGACTGACTTAATTACTTTTAAACGCCTTCACCAAAATAGACCCACCATCCATATGCTACTGGTTTAAAGTTAAACTCTTAAAAGATATAAAATCACACACCCCATTTCATTTGTTCCAACTACATATCTTCTCTTCCGTTATAAATTATGCACTTATCTAGCTTCCCTTCACCAATTCAATACTATTCTCTTAACTACTCTGTGCACATAGCCCCACATTTTACCATTGCTGGCTAAATTAATTTCTCCCGAATTCCCTGTTGGACTCATTATCAAGTACCTTATATCTATAGCCTGTAATGCTGAACTTCCTCAAATTGGAAACATCATCTTTCAATCAGCCTTTCAAACAGCTTTATGATTTAGAAGGCCTCGGAGGTCACTCCTCAGTCTCATCTTTTCTATCGAAAATAAACTTACCCTTTTCGGTGTTTTCTGAGTATTCTGTAAGGCATTACCCTTATTAACACTGGTTGCTCCTGTAGCGCCTCTATCTTGGTTGTGCACTCTCTCATGAAAGTTCTACACATGTTTAACATGAAACACAGGGACTTGATTCCTCTAGAAATCAACCCCATTGTTTTTTGTATTTTTAAGGTTTTCTTAATTTGTGGTGTGATTATTAAAATATTTGTGAATGTTCAATCCTAGATGTCTTTACTCCTCTATTTAGATCACTCAGACTCTTGCATTCCAAGGACGACATGGTCTATTTATTCCTCTTAGTGAAATTAATGACCTCACACTTCCTCATTTGCATTTACACACCCATTATTTAACATCTTGTATTTTGCTGCAGTCCCTCTCAGTCTTGAGCATACTAATTTGATGTGATTTGTAAATTTTGAAAATGTTGATCATTTGAGACATTTCTCATTCTCATTCCAATCAACTCTTCTAGAAGCTTTAAGATCAACTGAAAACGTTTGATCTTTGTTTCTAAATCTTACAGGCAGCTAATACATTTTAGTCTCATGAAAATGGCTGTATGTTAACAGAATGCAACGCAGTATACATCTGTAGTTTGTAATGTCCAATTTAAGTAATTTCTTAAGAGTAGCTACTGTCCATTCACATCTAATCCACTATTTTTCAATAGCCAACCCTTCCATTCTCAACTGCAGATATGATGTGGAGGGCCAGTGTTGAACTGGGGTGGACAAGGTCAAAAGTCACAACACCAGGTTGTAGTCCAACAGGTTTATTTGAAATCACAAGCTTTCTGAGCACTGCCCCTTTATCAGGCGAAGTGAAGAGAGCACCCAGGCAGGGAGATAATTTTTAAAAAATTAAAAATAAAGTGGTCTTGGAGACAAACCAAATAACTGGACTAACACGCTAGATGTAAGAGTTGCACGCCAAGGGTCTATGCCTCGCATGTTATTCCAGTCATTTGGTTTCTCTCCAGCACCATATTAATTTGTAATTATCTGAGCCTCAATTAATTGGACTATAGGTCATCCCTTCCCTTTTTATTCACCTGTTGACATTTTACTTATACCATCTGACACTTGATCACCTGCAGAGATCTATTATTCGGCCTGTCAACACTTCACTCTCACCATTTGTGTGATCTTTTGATCTCTCTGATTATAAAGTTTGTGCTGACGAAGGGGCAGCACTCCATAACCTGTTGGACTATAATCTGTGTTGTCTGACTTTTGACGAGTGCAGACATTAAATGGTTCAACACTTTTCCTGTAACAATCAAAAGCGAAAGTGAGAAATGAAAATATTTAAAAGGCTAGTGATCCAAAACAAATCAAAACTTAATTCTTCATGAGACTGCAATAAGTCTGAAAAATTAAAAGCAAATAAGGGTCATGCAACACCACTACCAATTAGAAAAGACTGAAGTGGAATAGTAGAAGGGACATGGGGAGGAGTGAGCGTTTAAGATGCGGATGGCGGCAAGCATCCAGAAGAGAAACAGATTTTGATCCATCTGAAGATGAACAATTCTGATTTTTCTACTCCAACATTGTAGGATTACCAGTGCAGAAAAATAATTACTTAAGAAAAGATGAAACAGAGTGAAAGAGAGAAATCAGCAGAACAAAGAAACCAGATGCACCACAGGAACATTCAAGCCCATACACAGAAAAGGGCATTTCATAGCAATTTTAAATTGTTTAGAACATGCAGACTGAGATGCTATGATGCAAGTTTAACTTTAACCCTGGCATTCTGCACCAAATTCTATAGTATTCAGCAGCATTAATAAGTGGAAGCCTCCGCTGTTCTGGAGGCTTTGTAATTTACTGCTGCATAACAGGAGCCAATGAAAAGATCACTGTCCACAGATATAAGAACAATATGTTTTCATAAAATCTTCTGCTGTTAAGTGTGCAATGGGGTAAATCAGAAAATTGCCATACACAAGATCCAGTTGGGAACCAATCTTAGGGGGAAAAAAGTGAGTTATGCAGTAGTTGGCACACAATGATGACACCAGGAGACCTGGATATCCGCATCTGTGTGCACCTTTCCAATGTCATTTCTTTTTGGGATTCATTCCGGAGATGTGAGCATTTCTCATATATGACTTGGCTGGCATTATTGTCCATGCCCTTGAAACATGATGATAACATGTCAATTGTGTTATGGATCAGACCAGACAAGATTCTCCCTTCCTTCACCTCATACACTCTCACACACCAAAAGTATTGGGAGGGGATAGGCCAGAGCTTAACTTTTATATTTATTTAAAGGCAAGTATAAGGTGCTGTGTTCCACAAGTGATTTGATTGGTCCATCATGAATATTTAAGCAAAACACTTGATTCTCACAACACGGTTAAAACACAAAAAGAAGAACAGACAAAACTAACTATGGAAATACTTGACAGGGTATTATATGATTTAACCACTAATCATCAACTGCTCCAATATAGGCAACATCTCAAACACACCCTTGGGTAAGGCAATTTAGCAAAACAGTGAAGGTTCTCTTTCTCATGCTTCTTTTGTTTAAAAAGGAAACCACCCAGGGATACCTCCAAGCAGTTTACCTGCTGCCTTCATCCTTCTGGGCAGTAGAAACAAGATTTTTATGGGACTTGACATGAATGGAGGTAGAGACGTTGTTTCCCCTTGTGGGAGGGATGAGGAACACAGGCATAATCTCAGGATAAGAAGTCACCCATTTCAGGATAGAGATGAGGAAGAATGAGCACCTTCTGAGAGAAAAAACACAGACTGCAGAACTCTTCACCACAGAGGGCTGTAGAGACAGAGTTGTTAAGTACATTCAAGTTGGAGGTAGGCAGATTTTTAATCAGTAATGGAATCAAGGGTTATAGGGAGAAGGCAGAAAAGGGGAGCTGTGGATTATCCGATCACTCATGATACCACTGAATGGTGAAGCAGACTTGCTGGGCGGAACAGCCTATTTCTGCTCCTACGTTTTATGGGCTTGGTGAGTTGCTTTAGTGCGCTGCTGCAACTGTGAACATGTGGCTGAGAGAATGAAATGTTTAAGGTGCATGTGGTGCCAGTGAAGTGGACTGCTTTGTCTTCAATGGTACCAAGTTTCCATTGGGTCTCCAATCAACCATGCAATGGAGAGTACTCTATCACAGGCTCATCGTCAATCCTCAGTCCAGGTGGCCAACACTGCTCATTGAAAAAGCCCAAACTTTGGAAAGATGGGAAGAGCACTTGAACCAGATTCTCAAAATCAGCCTTTATCTTTTAATCAATGATGAAGCAATTAACCTTTCACAGGGTACCATCAACAGCCCTCGAATCCTGTTAGATACAACAAATGCAATCAAATTCCTTCAGCAAACCTCTGGAAGCTGTTGCTATCTTAGATGAAGTCTACAAGGCTAGTGGTTAATGCTTGATCAAGAATCTCGACTTCTTCGGTCTACATGTGAAGCAAGGAACCATCGTGCAAAAATACAACGAGGCCTTCACTGTGCACCTGTACAATGGCAAGGAACAAAATAATTCTGGAAACTGTCACAGAAATCTTCTCCATCATCTGGAAAATCGCCAGAATTCACTGAACCACTTAGTGCAAGGTCTCGACTAACATCTGCTGCCAGAGAGTAGCAATGTCTAAAAAAAGCTGGAGGAACCGCTGAGCTGATATTTGCAAACAGACAGCTCCTTGAGTAGTACCAGAAAACAGAACAAGAACAATAACACCACATTTGTTGACCTGACTAAGGCCTCTGACACAGGGCCTTTGAAAGATCATGAAATCTGGCTACAATGATACACTCACTTCCATGGTTTGGCAGTTCTATGACAGCATGGTCACGTCATGGATGATAAAATTTTCTGACCAATTCCCAGCCACTAATGCAAGTGATAGAAATGCAGGTCCCTTTAAAGCTCAAAAAGGAAAGCTCCAGCGCTTTTGTGAGCAGGTGTTGCTCAAGTGATTTTGTATTTAAGAGGTAAATTCATCCCCAGGGGTGTGTTGACTTCTGGGAGGGAAAAGATGAACTGATGTTTGCGCCAAAAAGCTGAACTGCAGACTCAATAAAATCTTTGTAAATCTCAATCTTTTCCTGCCAAATTCAATTTATAGATATGGGTATTTGAAACATGATAGCAGAGGGTTAATCTCAATCTCTTTGGTGGGCAGATGAAAGCAGAAGGTAATCCCTGTTTCTTTGGCAGCCCCTTTGTGGTTTTTAGAAGTGAAATGCTCAAGTCATACTGCAAGATCACGAATTATGATTATTCACTGATGTTTTTAGACTAGAGCCATACACGCAACGGAAGGTGGGGGAGATGTGGACTCAGGCCACTTCTCTAACCAAGATACAGAAAAATAGAACTTTATCCTTACCCAGCGTATCTGACAAAGTATTTTTGGAACTGGATGAAATAGACTTCGATACTGAAGAAGAACTGGAGATTCTAAGGAGTATTGGGACATGGAGAATGAACTGGTATTTGTATTTGGTAATACAATAAACATGTACTTGACAGGATTCTGACATTATCGTATCCTGCTGAGGAAATCTGGGGCTTCTCAGAGAATTCAAGAAGTGTTCTTGATATTTGCAGAGAGAAGGCTGGCTGATGATAGAAGGATCAAATGGAAATTGGACAAACATTAAAATTTCTTTATAGAACAGATCTGATGGATTAAACATCAAAGATAGTTGTAAGTGCTCCTTTAGCTAAAGGATTTTAATGAAGTAGTAACCATGAACCCGAAGGTATGGGACAAAGATTAGAATGTTTATGCATTATATTCTATACATATGATGACCAGATTTGGCATATCCACTGTGATAACCATAGGGACAGACTAGTGGACAAAGTCACAAAAGTGTGGGTGAACACAGGCCTTGGGAGATCAGCAAAATACTTAATGGAAAAGCGAGACTCAAAACAGTCGCCATAAAGTCAAGCTTATAGAAACGCAGAGATAACAAGGTGTAGAGCTGGATGAACATAGCAGGCCAAGCAGCATCAGAGGAGCAGGTAGGCTGATGTTTCAGGTCTAGACCCTTCTTCAGCATACTGCTGCAGAAAGTCTGTTCAACAATAGTTTTTGTGAAAGAAGCCATGCAATAATTAATAACATGTTGCACAAAATACTGACAGAGCATCCAAATTTTAGATTACCAGCACGGATAGTACATGCACAAAATTCCTTACAAATCATTCAGGATATAGCCCATATTAAATAGTATACAGGCAGAATCCAATATTTACCCTCAATACAGCATGACGATCCTACTGCACAAGGAGGAACAATGATTAGCTTGACTCACTGCATCCATCTAAATAAACAAGCAACACGGCAGCTCAGTGGTTAGCACTGCAGCCTCACAGCGCCAGGGAAGCGGGTTCAATTCCACTCTCGGGCGACTGTCTGGTATGGAGTTTGCACATTCTCCCCGTGTCTGCGTGGGTTTCCTCCGGGTGCTCCGGTTTCCTCCCGCAGTCCAAAGATGTGCAGACTAGGTGGATTGGCCATGCTAAATTGCCCGTTGTATTCAGGGATGTGTAGATTAGGTGGGTTATACAGGGATGGGCCTGGGTGGGATGCTCTGAGGGTTGGTGTGGACTTGTTGGGCTGAAGGGCCTGCTTCCACACTGTAGGGATTCTTAAAAAAACCATTACACTACAGTAGAGAACCGTGCGTTAAAAGCAGAAGCATTAGAAAAAAATAATAGGAGAGCATTGAGACACAGCATCAGACCATCTAGGGGAGATTTCAGATCCGGTAACCTGGTTTCTGACAAGAGAGAAAGACCAAAGAATGGAAAGGGCCAGGAACAGATCTGGGCATGACCCGAACAATTTCATAAGCCAAAACAGAAATCAGACTATAAAGGTGCATTCCATTTGAGTAGTGGGGATGAATTTTGAATTTTCAGCCTCTGAAAATGTTGGAGGTGTTAATGATGAAGTACCACGTACTTCAAATACAAGAGTCGTACGATTTTGATCCAGAGGGGCAGAATGTAAGAACTCAGGAAATACATACATATATGTACTGATCGCGAAAAACGTGAGAAAATAATCTTAATGTGGGGATCATTTGCCTAGAGCAGTTTACCAGCCTGCGAGGTCAGATGACTAGGGATGGCTACGGTAGTGGGGTATGCAGTGCAAACTACAGGAAAGACATAAAACTGGCTAAATGCCCCAAGATGAGGGACAAGAAGTGAAGGCCATGACTGACAACTGGGAGCACTAACCAAGGCTGGAAAACACAGTTTCAGTACTGATTCAGAAGATACATTTAGGAGGAAAAGGTCACGTATAGTAGAGAAGATTTCTAGTTAACCCCTTAGTAGTCGTTGAAAGATCTCAACATGAGAAATAAAAAGGCCAAATACAGACAAGATGAATGGGTACCATGGGTAATGAAGAACCTTCTTGGACAACGGATAAAAGCAAGAAGCCCCATGATTGGGCAATGCTTGTGGTTACTAGCAGAAGGCACGACAGTTGAACTTCTTTTATCAGCCTAAGTGAAGACAGTTAAAGAAGCAGGCAAAATTCAGAGCCTTAATAAAAGAGGTCAACTTGCTTTGTCATACAGGTGGATCTTGTAAGGAAAAGGTCCCAGTAGATGGGGCCTACAAGATCAAAGCGAGGCTCACACTTAAAGGCTTTCAAGTTGGGGATGTTTGGGGAAAGAGAAGTTAGTGTAGACCTGCCTATGGACTGAGAAAGGGTAATTTTAAAAATCTTCTGTTTTGTTAACAATTTTCTTGGAATGTCAATATCACTGTGGCGTTTCTTCAGAGTAAACAGTTCAAGAGAGGTATTCTCACAGCCCCCAAAGCAAGCTTTATTTACAAGTTCTGATATTTGACTTCGAGTCCTGGGATGGGTTCGTCCAGCACTGTTGCACTGCGTACAACCAAATAAAATGCAGTGCAGCCTCCCTCAAAATCAAGCAGATGCAAATATAAAATGGTTAGAAAGGAAATCCTAGGCCAGATACTTATCACATCTCAAATGACTGGCATAGCCTGGCCTACTTTCAGCAGAACTTTCCAGGCATAGATTGACCCTAGCAACCAAATAATCATGAAGAAAGGGTCAGCTTTGAAACCATCTGCAGTGAAACTGGTATTTTCATTGAGACAGTCCTACTTTATAAAATTTCCATCCTTTCCAAGCTATTTCTCTTGTGCTATACCCAACTAATTCCTTTGATCCTCTCAGATCATCCCCACCACCCATATCATACCTCCCATGCATCCAACATCTCTCAGTCTCCTATTGCTCCAGCCAACGTAAAGTTCAGTTGTTGTGCTTCCCTTACCTTCTGCTGTTTTCTTCTTCTAATCTCGTACTCCATTGTCAGCAACCATCAGCAGCTACATGTGCTCCTGTCAAAATCATATCAGAGCACCTATGCTTCAAAGCAGCGATTGCTAACTAAAGTTCCAAGGAAAATAAGGCCATATATTTTCAGCACCTACAGACATTATTTCCAGCCCTGTTCCTTTCACTTACTGATTTTGCATTTAAAATGTTGCAAGCTGGGAGCAGGGAGGTGAAAAGCAAGGAATAGGGCAAAGAGAGGGGAAAGTCACATCAGGCTGTCTCTGGAGGTTCATGGCTATAGGAGTTTTGATAGCAACTGGGGAGCCAACTTTGAGGCTTACCCAGCCTTTCAGGTGCAGAACATTCAGCCAGCCAGAAAGGGAGACCATAACATTAAATCAAAACAAATAGAAAGTAACAATGGATCGGTTTCACCACACTTGAATTTAGCAATTCAAATCACCCCAATATGAAAAGCTCGTTTACATTCCACATCAAAACACTACAATAAAATATTAATGATAGGTGATCAGAGCTGACTAAATCCATCAATTAACCACCTCCCAGACTGGACTGCACTTACCAGACTAGCAAGTGCCAAAAGTGTTGTCTGTACTTGAGTCATGTTCCCATTCTCAAAAAGATCATTTGCTTCAAAAATGTCATGTGGCTTCATCCCATAAGACTGAATGGCTTTAATAAAGTTACCAATATTCTCCAGCTGTAGAAAAACAAACCAAATTGTTAAATGACATACAATATATAGCTCACTCAGAAAAGATGTACAGTTTTATAATATCTCATTCTTTAAAATTCTCATCCTTCTGAATGCGCTATTTTCAGCGGTGTGATTCATTACATGCCACTACAGTTCAGTTGGTGCCTCTTCACAAGTATCTGAAGGTTATTCAATCAATCAAAGATCACCACACAAATTCCAATCATGGAATAACATGAAGTCCAGTTCTGTCAATAGGAATCAAAGATCCTGGAGAAGGTCTGGAGGAGATTTACCAGTTACAGAGATGCAGGATTATAGCTACAAAATTTAGGGTGGAAAACCTAGTTATATTCTCCTTGAAACAAAGGAAATGGAGGGGGATTTGACAGATATGCCTAAGATAACAGGCTTATATATAATAGATAAGGAAAAAGCTGAGAGTTCAAAATCTAGAGGGCACAGATTTAAATGTTTTGGGAAGACATACAGAGAAGTACAAAGAACCTTTAAATTAAACACAGTGAAAGGCAAAGACCTTGAATGTGCTCCCCACAAGGATGGTGGAAGCAGTGATCAATGATTTCAAAATAATACTGGATGGGCATGGCTGAAATAAAGTTGCAGGGCGAGGTGACCCTTTTAAATCTTTCCCCATGACCTTAAAATATCCCTCTAGTTTTGGACTCCCCTCACCTAGCGAAAAGACCTCACCCTATCTATGCCCGTTATGATTTTATAAACCTCTAGAAAAGGTCTCCCCTCAACCTCTTCTAATCCAGTGAAAGAAGTCCCACCCTATCCAGCCTCTCATTTTAACTCAAACCTTCCAGTCCCAGCAATATCCTGGTAAATCTTTTCTGAACCCTCTTCAATTTAATAATATCCTTCCCATAACAGGGCAACCAGAACTGGACACAGTACTCCAAAAGTTGACATGTTGTTCCATGGAATATAGCAAACTTATGACAGGCTGAATGGCTTCCTTCTGTGCTATAAATAACAACTGCAAGCCTTTGCTCACATTTCATTCCAAAACATCTGCTTGCAGGATAGCAAACTATACTGCTAACCAGAGTAGGGTTACAAGTGAACAGTAATGCAATTTCAGAAATTGGTAATCATTTTATAACCTGATAGGTCTGCACTGGCATTCAGAACAAAACAAATTAAAACTAGGGTATAAACATGGCAATTAAACAAAATTGCTTCCTATGCCTACTGTTGGCATTAGCCCAGCAGCTGTGTGGAAATTTTCAAATACTAATGCCAGAGAAGTAATTTGAAAATGCATCAACTAAGCGAGTTAAGTGCTCATTTGAGATAAGGCTCTCTGGGTGTCCAGTACCCTGTCCAATTGGCAGTCCAATAGGAGTATCAGCAAGTTATTGAAACATATCCCACAGAACATGTCATCAAAACTAATCATGTGAGAACTGTGGGTTAGAAGTTTGCCACGGTCATCACTAGGTATCTTAAGATGAGCCCAAATCATTCGCACGTTATCTTTGTTTGTAAAGCTGAGCAATGAAAATACCTGTAGAAATCAGACTCCCAACAGTCAGGACATGATTTGCAGTTAAACAGTTTAATTTCTTACCTGGTGCCAGTTTAATTTGGATTCATTTACTTTCTTGATTGAATTGGGTTGCAACTTGTTCATGAGCCTGAAAAATTGATTGAGGATTTAGTACCAGTTTCTGCCCATCCGAACAATTCAATTATGTGTGAATGCCAAAAATTCTAATCAAAAGACATGACAGACCTTTCCAGATTCTCTGATCTGCCATTTGCCATACTGTCAATTGACTGCATTCCTTTGCTCACTTAACATATTCCAAAATACTTGCCTTCAGGACAGTATGTTATATTGCTAACCAGCAGTTTTATAGAAAACCAATGATCAATTCAAACATTGTTAGCATAGGGCTACAAGTGAATGGTCATCCTACTTTAGGAATTAGTAACCATTTGTTTACAAACTCAAAACTGGCCTAGTATCCAGATATCCAGCAGCATACTTAACCATGCTGATTACCAACCCTATTGTTGCAGATTTTCTGGCTTTGTTTCAACAAGAATGCCAGGAAGTTGAAAATTAGCCAATTCAGAGGGAGCAATACCTCAAAAGCTATTGGAGCTTGGAGAAGGGTCTAGAACTCAACATTTAGAGGTAGAATGTCCAACTTGTCCAATTTATCCATTTGCATTTAGGCTGGTTTTACAAAAAGTGAATGAGATAAATTGTAGAAAGAAAACTCCACAAAGAAATAAAAAGACTAATTGTCAAAACATTAATTAACTTGTTCAGACAATTCCCTGGAATTGGGCATTTCTCAGCCATAGTAAAAAGTAAATTTTGACTTTTCACACGCAAAAAAAACAAACAATCCAGATGCATGTAGTTTCAATCAAGAGAAGAGAACTGAAGAGCTTTATCAATAAAATGGAATGCTGACATGGCTCCTTTAAGCAATATGGACATGTCAAAAGCCAGTTTCATTGACAATAAAACTGTTAGAGCCATCAGTTATGGATATTCTGGCAAAGAGTCATTTGAAATGGTAGCTTGAGGTATTATTGGCATGAAGTCCTCATTGGAATAAACTAGGTTTGAAGAATTTATCAGTTTTCCATCAGAACTTCCGACTAAGCTGCAGTGAGCAACTCAAACCAAATTCAAATAGCACACCAGATATGCAGATTCACTTTGCCCATTTCACAAATGTAAATATCACAGTCTAGTGCCAGCGTGGGGAACTCTTGCCTACTTTAAAATAGCCCTAATTAAAGAAAACAAGCATATTCCAAATGTTGAAAGAAAGTTACAGGTCATTACTGCCAAAAACACATGTCCAGTGGGGAGATGGAGACTGTTTAGATATAATGTACTTAAAGTTCAATTTGATGTAGGTTTAAGAAAATCAGAAGGGAGTTTCATGGAGTCTGACCAGGTGTGGAGGAGTAAAATTTAAGACAGTTAGGACCAAAGTCTAAGAATATCCAGACTATAAAACCAGGCTATTTAGATTTTGGTTAAGGGATAAATATTAGCCAGGAGATCAGAAGAACCCCATGCTCTTCTTTGAATTGTGCCATGGGGTCGTTTGATTCATTTGAAATGTTTGAATGGGAAAAGATTTTGCATATTTAAACAACCTTCAATTATGGGATACCATTTTGTCAATGCATGAATGATTCACAAAATGGACTATTTGCTTTGTCAATTGAAGATTTCTCTTCTACCATTAATAATCTCAATATTGAAATCACTAAAAATTAACACGCATATGTTTTGCTAGGCAGGGTCACTAGATACCGCTCCTTCCAATCAAGTTATTTCGAGCTGGCTGATAAACCCACATTCTCAAATCTTGACCCTCATTTCATCGTGTAGTGTATCCGTTAGAACACTACATCATTGTACTCTAATCACCAGCAGTGAAAAAATTACAGGTAGTAATGTTTTAGGTGTACCTTGTGTATTTTTAGTCAATAACTTAAATGGCTGTGAGAATAACAGAAATTTGAGCAAACTTGTAGAAACAAATGCTGCCTACGCTGTTCCTATTTCAGAATTCCAGCATTTGTAATCTGCCCCTTTTACTTTTAAGTAACTGGAGTTCTGGATGCCTTTTATTCATCACATACAAAGTTGTGACGTACCTGTTCTCTTTTGCCTCTTTTACATGGCTTAATTGGAGAGCTATTATTTGAACAAACTAGTGCATATAGGCAGCTAGTGGTAGTAATCTTGCTTTCAGTTACGCTGATTTGGGTAGAAGTCCCACCTGAAAGACTTAGGCACAATGGCAGCAGTCACTCTAATGTTGTAATGAAGAAGTGCTGCACTGTTTAAGGTATGATCTTTTGGATATGACATGAAAAATGTACCTCATGCCTGGCCTCTTAAATCAATGTAAACGACCCCATGGCACAATTCAAAGAAGAGCATGGGGTTCTTCTGATCTCCTGGCTAATATTTATCCCTCAACCAAAATCTAAATAGATAGCCTGGTTTTGATATTCTGGAGCTGGTTGTGCAATCTTGTTGCACTCGCAATAATTGCCATACTTTTCTGTATTACAAATGGCGACTACACTTATTAGGTCCGTTAAGTGCGAGGAGGCATCCTGGAGGTAGTAAAAGGAACTATTTAGAATACAAGTCATTCTCTCAATTGTTTGCGTTCAGTCCCAATTGCCTGAAGTGGTCAAAATGTTTATGGACATTGCTTATAGTAGAGCACGAGCAAGCACCTCAGTGAAAGATAGTTAGCCTCCAGATTCAAAGAATGCAACTTGCCCATACCACAATATTAATGGATTCTACTATTCATAATTGTATTGCTTCCGATAAATAAGACATCACCAAATCTTTGACCTAGTAATTCCACTGTTGGTAAACGGTCCCATCGCAAGAGCTTCCAATATATCACTCATATATCCCTTTCTTGCTCTATTGTTTAGATTTCCATTATGTTGAATGAGAACTTTGGAGATTAATGAAAGAAACTTCATATTAGTTTATCTCATTCACATCCATCCTGCCCTGTCTTTTTTTTTTTAAAAAGAAGTTTGTTCATTACACTCTAAAGCTCCATGCAATCTTTTCACGGAGGTCTCTTCCCACTGCCTGATTTCAATAATAACTTTCACTACAAAGTTATTTTCAGCTTTTATCTAAATTATCCAGGGTCCCTTTCTCCACAGTTACCAATTTTCCGGCCATCACCAATTCCTCCAACCTAGGCTGCCTGTACAACTCAGCCGTCATAAAACAATGTTACTTTGTTTCTTTTAAATTGTGAGATTCATCTTGGATCACTTCCCTATCACTCTCACCATCCATAATTACCTTGTCCACCATCAACAACACTATTCTCACTTTTTATTTCCACGAAAAGTTCAACACATAATTGAAATGCCAACTTCTCTGGCCATCCACACATCACTACTTGTGTTTACTGGTTCAGCTAAGTACACTTCACTGTGACACAAGGGCTCTCGAATGCACAGAATGGTAAACAATAAAGAAAAGTAACATTGTTTTATGAGGCAGAATTGTGCAGGCAGCCTTCCAGGTCTACAGACCCAAAATGTTAACTCTGATTTTTCTTCACAGATGCTGCCAGACCTGCTGAGCTTTTCCAGCAACTTCCGTTTTTGTTATTGTTGAATGGTAAACAAGGATGGTTGATATGTAAATACAGGAATGTATTGTGTAAACTAAAGCTTTATTTCAGAGAACAGTGATCACAAAAATTACTTGAATTGGCTCCAAAGCATTTTAAGATATTTTGAGGTGGTACAAGGTGCCTTAAAATTGCTATTCAAGCGAGCAAAATAAGAAATTATAAAACAAAGAATGCTGGAAATACTGAACATGCTCTGGCAGCAATCGGTGGAGAGACTAAGAACAGGAGTCAGTGATTCGGATCAACAACCTTTCATCAGAACTCAGATTTTCAGCAACAGTATATGTTGTGTTACATAGGTTAAGAGCAAAATTAAGTCAGAACTAGAAACATTGTACTTCTGAGGCTAGCACAAGGGAAATTGCAGTACAGATCCAGTTTCTAAATACAACATTCATTACAGCATAATCCACACTAATGAGAACAAGACTTAGCAAAGCAGTCAGGTACTCACATGCAAAGAATTACACCATCCTTCAGGCTGAGTTGGAAGTTCTCACCCAAGCGTCTGCCTGTTACTTCTTCAATCCAGACTCTCAATTCTTCCTCTTTCTGAGAGTCATATTTCTGAAGAATCTACAAAAAAAAATCTATGATAAAACGAAGAACATGGAATGCTGGAAATCAAACTAAAACAGAACTTGCTAGAGAAACTCAACAAGTCAGGCAGCATCTGTGAAGAGAAAACAGAATTAATGTTTCGAGTGTCATAACCCTTCTTCAGAACGCCATGATTAGCACATTACCACAAAAACCAAGTGTACATCAAAAATAATGTGTCATTGTGTGCCATGAAATTTGAGACTTGTACAAGCCTAACTAGGTTTTCTGTATTTGGTTAGGATTTGAGAAAAAATGCTCTACAAGGATCGAGTTTTAAATCAGATTAGGTTTTGCATAAAGAATCTTAGTTACAAACTGATGCAATGAATGACAGCAGACAGTTTCCTTTTAGAAGTTCAAGTTCACGGCTAGGAATGAGTAAAATTGAGAATTTCAGCTATCTTCTTGTTCTAAAAAGTGACAGCACAAGATCTAAATTGATCTTTGCACTCCACTGTGTACAGGATATAACATGTCCTTTGACAGCACCCTCCACCAAGTGGAGTACAAGAGCAGTAGATGCTTAGGAACACCACTACCTGCAATTTTGCCTCCAGACTTGGAACTACAGGGGATTTTCCTATAATGCGTTTTCCAGCATCGTGAATTGGCTGTAGCGCAACTGACAAATAGGGGAATGCTATTTCTAAATTGCGAACTTGTGTTGGCTATAACGCAATTCAGCATTATTTAAAAATGCAGCTCATTTAAACAGAAGAACGGACTCCATTGCTAAATTGATGGTACAAGTTAAAAAAAAATGAAATATAGTTTAAAATAAACTGAATGTTGTTAAAACATAGGCCTTTGTGTGTAGTTTTTTTGCCTAGATTTTGTTATATATTTAATATATAAGAATTTTTGAACCTGCTCACGTAAATCATTTATACCAAAAGTTTTTTGTGTTACAACCTGCTCTTTTCCAGCACTATTTTGAATACAATGTTACTCAGGTTTACAACGCATTTTAATCCTACAATTAACTTCAATGCCAATAGGCTACATAGGAAAGAAAGATTCCTCTGCTTCACTTATCTGAAAATCTATCCAGAAGTCTGTGCCGATGGAACGTCAGGTCAGATCGGCATTTAAATGGAGGGAATTTTACTAAAAATTGCTGACGTGTCAATTTCAGGGGAGTTTCATGGAGGGTTGCTGGCAGTGAGCTCTATCTCACAATTTTGCATTGCTCACCTCTTTTGCATCATGCTCACACTATCACGCAGCACTGACCAATGCTGGGATTTCCAGTGGCAGAACTTTATTTAAAGCCCAGCTGTCATTTCATTGCAAATACAAGGTCATAGAGTAATACAGCATGAAAACAGGCCCTTCGGACCAAACTGGTCCATTCTGACCATGGTGCCCATTCAGCGAGTTCCAATTGCCTGCATTTGGTCCATATCACTCGAAACCCTTCCCATCCAAATGTTTTTTTAAATGTTGCTATCGTACCTGCCTCAACCATTCTCTCTGGCAGCCCATTCCATATACACGACATTCTGTGTGCGTGTGAAGTTACCCCTCAGGTCCCGAAATCTTCCTCCTCTCACCTTAAACCTATGCCCTATAGTTTTCAATTTCCCATCCCTGGGAAAAATACCAAATGCATTCATCCTATCTATGCCCCTCAAGATTTAATACACCTCAATAAAGGTCAGCCTTCATTCTCCTACGTTCCAAGGAATAAAACCCCATCCTGGCCAACCTCTCCCTATAACCCAGGCCTACTAGTCCTCATAAATCTTCTTTGCACATTTTCCAGTTTCACTATATCTTTCCATAACAGGGTGACCAAAACTGTACACAATACTCAAAGTGCAGCCTCACCAACAACTTATACAACAGTAACATAACATCCCAACTCCTACATTCAATGCCTCAACCGATGAAGGCCAGCATGTTAAATGCCTTCTTCACCACCCGTGACGCCGCTTTCAACGAACTATGTACACGTACTCCGAGGTCGCTCTGTTCCACAACACCTCTCGAGACCTCACTATTTACTGTACAAGTCCTACCTTGGTTTGACTTTCCAATCTGCAACATCTCACACTTATCTGTATTGAATTGCATTTGCCAATTCTTAGCCCACTTCCCCATCTGATCAAGGTCCCTCTGAAACTTTTGATAACCATCTTCGCTATCAATGGCACCTCCTAATTTTGTTTCATTTGCAAACTTAATCATGCCTTGTACATTCACATTCAGATCATTTATGTAAACAAAAGGTCAGATTTGTAAATGTATTGCCTCTTTTCAGTGTCATCTGTCTGATAAACTGTCAGTTCATTTCTGGATAGCGGAATTTCAGGATGTAGCATAACACTAGTGTGCCTAACCACAAGTGTGTGAACTGGTTATAAGTAGTAATCAAGTCATAACAGTGAAGATTAGAAATCGGTAACAAGAGTGGTTTTATTACTCCAAATACTGCACCTTTCATACTTCTGAAATATTGGTACTGTACTGAAATATTGAAGATAGAGGGAACAATTAACTTCAGGTGGCCCAGAATTTCAAAATGGTGACAGACCTCCTCTGCTCTGCCCATTCTTTTACTTTTTCTCTTTGAGTGCTTTTTTTAAAAGAACTTTTAACTTTTTAAACTTGACTGAAGGTCAGCACGAGGAACCACGCCCCTCGTGGACCGGAGGCGAGGCCATGGGCTTTGAAGACCAGTGTGGTCTGGAGCTAGGTGCTGGCACAAACTGGGATGAAAGGATTGTAACTAGGGTGCTATTTTTTCCTCTTTATTCGAATGCTGGACTTTTTTTTAACTTTTTCAATTTTGTACCAAATACTTAAGTATCTATACCTAGCTATCTTGAACCTAAGCAGCAACATTGAAAACTTTTCACTGTGCTCACTCAAGTGCACGTGGTAATGAAGTTAATTCAATTCAATCAATACCAACAGAATCAGGCTGGGAAGTATGATATGACCACTTACTAAACATTCAATACAAAAACAGAGAACAATTTCCTTTCCTAGAAAGGCTGATAGTGTACCAAAAGTGTGAAAAGGTTTTGCGTGTTAATTTTTACCTAGTTAGTCAATTCATTGTTCTCCATCTTCACTTTCTTACAGCTTCACAACTGAACCATCCAATGACTGTTACAAAACAGGTCATGAGAATAACTCAATGTGTCATTAAATGCACTAGTTCACAACTGTTTTGGAGCAACAAGCAGCAAGTTTGTCAATTGCATGGGTTGGGTCCAAAAAATCCGAACAATCTCTCAGCTAAAGAGGTCACAGGAATCTGTCCAAATGGATCAGATTTCATCTGGTAACTGATCAACAGTATATGAGAAAATGATGCAGTGTGTTTTCTAACATCCATTTACAAACATATATAGGAAACATATTCACTTCTTAAATTAGCCTCTGTAGAACATTCTACAGTCTCATTCTCATTTTTACATGTTTATTGCAAAGACAACAACCCATGTTTGGCTAGGCAAAAGGAAACTTTAGCTAATAGCAAGTGATACATTCCTCTGTGTTCACTTAAGCTGTCACTACAGACATATATATTGCTAGTCAATATTATACTGCTTTTTCACAAAAGGTTTACTGTTGAAAAAGATTAAACAGCTGACTTCCAAACCAGACAAATGCTGCTTTGGAAGGAAATAAAAATGATCCCATGAGCCTCATAGAACAGAATGTGCCAATGTTCATTTTTTCAAAGAAGTTGCCAGACAGTATAATTCTTACACATACTTTCTTCATATTTTAACATGGATCAATCCCTTAAAAAAAAAGAAAAATAAACAATGAAACAAAAACAGAAATTGCTGGCGAGACTTAGGACTGGCAGCATCTATGGGGAGCAAGCAGAGTTAACATTTCAAGTCTGTAGTTCTTAAGACGACTCACCCGACTCGAAACATTTAACTCTGTTTTCTCCTCACCAGGTGCTGCCCACACCTGCTGAGTTTCTCCAGCAATTTCGGTTTTTCTTTCAAACCTCAAGTATCCGCAGTTCTTTGATTGATACTAACAATGAGTTATTGAGCAATGGCCACAATCAAGTTACATGACAGGAGTTAAGACTGATCAACTAATTCTTGAACCTGTGATTACCGGACAGACATCCAATGTATTCTAACAATGACATTGTATATAATTATAATGTTAAAACTTTAGGCTTTCTACATTTTGGTGAAACCTTAATACTTTGGACACTTTCAAATATCATTGCCTGCTATGAATTTAAGTATTCTTAGGTAACATGGGCTCACAGATCTGGTTTTACCCCCGAAACTACTCTAACTGCAGTTGATTGCTCCTGATTTTTTATTTTACCATTACAGCAGCTCTTTCCAGGTCTTTTCACTGCTACTGTTTCTTCCCATCAATCACCACCTCGGCTCTCAATCCCGCAATGCTGTTCATATTTCCATTGCAAATGAATCAACCTATCCATCACATTGTCTCTGCTTACTCAGTCTTATATAAATAATCATACTTTTATTGTCTCTTTGAATCACAGACAGGCAAGGACAATCTTATGCCACTTCTTGGTTATTGGTTAGTGCACAGAATACATAGAAAGTAAACACAATCAGTTCTCACTTAATGGCGCCTTGTTACTTCATGCAAGATTTGTTTTCCACTTTCAAAGGCCTGGATTTTCAAATTGCAATTACAGTAAAGCTGTCAGCAGTCACCATTCTTACCCTGAGAAACTAACAGGAGTATCTGCAGCCTACATATAAACAGTTAAAGAGATACACTATGATTCCTTCCTACTGTCTTGAAGTTCCCATTGTTAACTGTATCAATTCTCAAGGATAAATAATAAATGTTGCCCTCATTAGTGCACCCACATCCCACAAGACAATAAAAAAATCTAGATTAAATATTTTGAGGTGAGGGCAATGATTGGATAGTTACTTGAGCTCATTTAAAGAAACACTAAAGATGCTCTTGTGATGCAGCAGTAGCACTCCTACCTGTGGGCCAGAGATGGAGCTGTGAGATAACTTGTTTGGACAAGTGCATTTTGCATAAAAAGTCACTTACTGATACAAAGTCACGGTGAAGTTAGGCAGTATATGCCTGTAATGATTCAATCCATACCAAGACCAGTTCTCTCTCTTGTCTCCAACTAGCTGCCATTGTTTAGAAGTCAGTCAAGTGATGAAAACCTCTCTTTACTCTGTAATATTATTACAAACGGAAACTGAAAATATTACACATTGTTAGCAGGATGTAGTTCGTTAGGCTGTTTAAAAGCCCATCAAGACATAATTTCTGAACAATCTCTAGTCCAGAAACATTTCTTGTGTTTCTATAATATCAAATTATCCATTATTCTAAAAATTTCATTGCTTCAATGTAACACAATATTTTAGCCTCCGACATGCAGGTTCCGATCTTTATTTTGCTGTCTGTAAATCAGAGAAAATTTGAAGGAGATTCATTATGCTTTTCTATCAGCAAGATCATTTACACTGTTTGATGACATCACTGGTGGTTAAGTCCAATTTTCCAAAATAGCCTAAAACTTGGACTTGTACTGAATACTTCCTTTCTTCTTTCAACTTAACTCTAATCAGGCTCTACCACTGTATTACTGTCTCTCTGTACAGAAGTAATTTTACCAGCTTTGTTGTCTAAGAATTAGAATGAAAACATGAAAACTTCATCACTTAATTGACATTTCTCTTACATCACTTGTGTGCATCTTATGATTATATTGCAACAACAGGTCAGAGCTCCTGACATGCTCTCTTCTGTTTCAATTGTGCTCTCCTGTTCCCCCAGTCAATTCCATATTGGAATGAATTTTCAACCTGCGATCATCTATTCATTTTTTATGAGTATCTCAAAACTGTGAATTTATTGCCTTCATTATTTAATCTCGCTCTCGTTTTACAATACTGATTATGATACAAGTCAGAAGTCACACAACACCAAGTTATAATCCAGATTTATTTGAAGTCACAAACTTTTGGAGTGCTGCTCCTTTGTCGGATAAAGTGGAGGGAAGCATAAAGGCACAGATTTTTATACAGAGAGACCCATGATGATACAAGGGCATGGGCAGCAGATACACGGGAACACAACCACACATCCGCCTGACTTCGAATTATAAAGCATTACTTCATTGTTGCTGGGTAAAAATCTTGGAACTCCATCCCTTCCTAACAGCACTGTGGGTGTCCCTCCACCACAGCAATTCAAGATGGCAGCTCACTATCAGCTGCACAAGGGGAAATTCCAAATGGATAAATAAATGCTAGCCCAGCCATCAATGTCCCCATCATATGATTAGTTTAATAATAATACAAAATTAAAGCTTAATGCTATGTAACCAATGCCTGCTTCAATTTTTAAACCTCTCTTTTGTTGTAAGCTAAGGGCCACAAAACCTTCAAAGTTCTCCTCTCCCTCCTGCCATCAACTCTAATTAAAACAATTGCTAAGTTTTTATTGAAACAAAATCCAAATTACACAGAGTAAACCTATGCAATACTCAATTTAAACATAGCCAGGTTTGCTCAACTGATTTCTTCACCCCAGATACAAAAGTAATTTGTTGAAGTCATGGTTCCCCTGTCCACAAGGCTACTAAAACTGTCTGGAAACAGAACTAATTGGGATGATAACCAGACTCTACATTTGCACCAGCTAGTAAAGATATTTTATAGATCACTACATTTCTGTATGTTTAGAAAAGCAGCAAATTATGTTTTCCATTCAAGTTCAGAATTAATTACCATAAAGCAAGTCACGACTCAAATTTTATATGTGGTGAAGAACAGGTGAACGCAAGACTTGTATTCATACTTTTTTTTTTAAATTTGAGCAAGCATTAAAAACTTCAATCTCCCATTAAGGTGAAGTAGCTTGGTAGAACCTTTGCTGATTTTCATTCTTTTTATTCTTTTATCAATTTTTGTTTGGAGCTGTGAACTGGGAACTGTGACTTAAAGATAACTTTTGGACTGTCAGTAACAGCTAGTGTTGAAATGGAGATAGTCAGTCTATCAGAGATTGGTGAGAGCTTGAATTGGGTTTTGGACTATGTTCTTGATGTAAAAGGAATGTGGCTGCTGATGCTACAGCATCAAAAGCTCCCCATCTAAATGCTCCATTGAAAGATTCCTGCCTAATCTCCCCAAACTTATAGGAGCTCAGAGAATAGAAAACTAAGTTAGATGTATTACGGCCATTATCAGTGTGAATTGTAAAGTGAACTGTGACCATGATACAGATCTTCATAAATTTTCTTGGTTGGCTATCATCTGTGCCTGTAGAACAATGCATTACACTTAAGTAGCTTACAATCTGACCAATCTGTTATTTTTGTTTATGTATTCCTTAACTGGTGTTTGTTTATCTTTTATGTTAATGAGGCTGAAAACAAAGGTTTAAGTTTATAGATTACTTTGTTTAATTTTGCTCTACTGAAGATGTTGCATTGTTAATAACTTGCTCGGTCTTCTGTTTAAGAAACAAACTGGTGTCTGGAATTGATCTTCACAGAATCTGGAGATCGGTTATTCAGAAGTTTGGTTAGGAACTATGGGGATCAATTGAGAGTCATTGAAGGTTTTAATTTTACTGTGCTGTGAACACAACGATAGAAAGGCTGATTTGATTCGACTGTGTCTCTGTGTTGTAACCATCTGCAATTGGAAATATTAAAGGGTATTCACAATTAAGAATACTGTTCCAGTGATATAATTTGCAAGAGAAACGATGAAGAAAACTAGAGTTTATAGACAATTTCCAACTTTAACTATAGAAACATTTTGAATTCAATAACCTGTGGTAATAATTTGTATTTACCTTTTAAGACTAATCACATTATGTCATAATGACATCAGCCATTTTTGGTGGGAACGAGCTTAGACCTACCTAGCTACCTGCAGGTCATAAAGCTGCTGTTGTTGTTTAATACTTCAGCTTCCTGGTCCTTCTCAAAACATAATACAAGAAAACTGCTTACAGATTCACAGGGTGAATCCACTGATTCAAAATAAAAGCAGAATTATGGGTCCTCAGGGCAGATCTTGGATACACTCCAATAAATATAAAAGAAAAATCAAAAGATGCCAATGCTGCCCTGAGGCAGATACAGGCAGCATGGAGAAAAAAGGGTGAACACAGCAGAAAAGGCTTGCCATGTGCTCCACCATGAAGGAGCACTGTAACAAGTGCCCTAGACGGCGGGCAATGTTTTGAGATGGGGTAAACTCAAAAAAGAACTAGGCAGCCTCAGGAATACTTAATTTTTAAACAGGAAAAAGCGAAGTAGCGCTAAAATTTTCGTAGTACCTCATGCTACGTAGGCCTTTCTCATTTTAAATAAATAAAAAAGGGACATGTTGGTGCCATAAGATTGTATGATGAAAGTACATTGAGCTGAAACTCCCATACAGGAAGACCATTACTTCGTTCAAGCTAACCAAAAGGGAGCAGATATCCTTGTCCCTATGTTCTTGCGTATTATCGGGGAAAATATTTTAATCTCCTTAGGAGTCTGGTAGAGCCAAGGAAGTTGGGTTCCAAAACTTAAATAATTAAAAGGTAAAGTTGCCATAGTCTTAAAAAACCACAGGGCTGTTCTCTCAGACAGAAATGACTGGTGGTGGTTTAACCTGGGCATCACCACACCTCAGGCGAGTGAAATGTTGAGAAGGACAGTCATTAATGGTAACTTCAGCCACTGCGGGAAATGAACCCATGCTGTTGGCGTCACTCTGCATTGCAAACCAGACATCTAGTCAACTGAGCTAACAGACCCTAGACATGATGCAGAACAACTTTTCACCAAAGGCAATGGTAACTGCCGAAAGGTTTATATTCAACAAATGCAACCAGCATCACAGTGATCTATCTCCCAGTTCTTGGAAATTTTGAAGGTTATTAGAAGTTGCAAAATCAGAGACAATTTAAATGACGCTAATCAGAGACAGACTGGTGTACGGTTTAAGATGTTAAGCAATTTAGAAGTGGTCACTGACAGGAAGAAACCTAGACTTAAAGAAAGCAAAATAGTAGTCTCAATAGAACTAACAGCCAAAAGAAGCTCAACAACTAAGATCAAGCATGAGAGTTCACAAAATGGCAGCTCAGAGCCATGCACCAAAGCAAACTCAAACTGCCATCGGTGTGGAAAAACAGGTCACACAGAAGTGAATAGGTGGTATAAAGATGGTTTATACAGAAACCTTGCGAAAAAGGGCACATTAAATGGATGACTTTAAGGAAGAAATATGAACAACATTAAGAAAAATACAGAAAGCAAAAGAAGAGTCACAGTCATAAAGTCAGAGTTATACAGCACAGAAACAAGCCCTTTGGTCAACTTGCCCAAGTTGACCAGATATCCCAAACTGATCGGGTCCCATTTGCCAGCATTTGGCCCGTATTCCTCTACATCCTTCCTATACATGTACCATCCACATCCCATTAAATGTTGAGAATGTTCCTGTCTGCATGGCTTCCTCTGGCAGCTCATTCCATAGGTGCACCACCCTCGGAGAGGAAAAGGTTACCCCTCAGATCCCTTTTAAATTTTCCTGTCTCATCTTAAACCTTTGCCCTCCGGTTTTGGACTCTCCTACCCTAGGAAAAAGACCTTGGATGTTCACCCTGTCCATGCCACTCATGATTTTATAAACTACCAAAAGGTCACCCCTCAGCCTTCGACACTCCAGGATAAAAAGTCTCCAGCCTATTCAGCCTCTCCCTATAGCTCAAAAACTCCAATCCCGGTAACATCCATGTAAATCTTTTCAGAATTGAACACAGTTTAACCACTGCCTTGTACAACTGCAACATGACATCCCAACTTCTATACACAATGCACCAATCAATGAAGGCAAGCATACCAAACACGTTCTTCACCCTGTGTGCCCGCGAGTCCACTTTCAAGGAACTATGCACCTGCATCCCTAGGTCTCTGTTCGGCAACACTCCGCAGGGCCCTACCATTAGCTGTACAGAGCCTGCCCTGATCTGCCTTACCAAAATGATTTGTCCAAATCAAACTCCATCTGCCAATCCTTGCCCTATTGTACTCGGAGGTAACCTCCTTCACTGTCCACCACACCATCAATTTTGCAAACTTACTAACCACACCTCCTATATTCACATCCAAGTAATTTATACAATTGATGAAAAGCAGAGGACCCAGCACTGATCCATACCGCTGGTCACAGGCCTCCAGTCCAAAAAACAACCCTCTACCACCACCCTCTGTCTCCTACCTTCAAGCCATTTTGGCATCCAATTGGCTAGCTCCTCCTGGATTCCATTTGATCTAACCTTGCTAACCAGTCTACCATGCAAAACCTTGAACACCTAGCTGAAGACCATATAGATAATGTCTGTCGCTCTGCCAATCTTCTTTGTCACTTCTTCAAAAACTGAATCAAGTTAGTGAGACATGATTTCCCAAGTACAAAGCCAAGTTGACTCTCCCTAATCAATCTGTGCCTTTCCAAATACATGTAAATCCTGTCCCTCAGAATACCCTCCAACAACTTACCCACCACTGACATCAGGCTCACTGGTCTACAGTGCCTGGCTTTTCCTTATCACCTTCCTTAAATAAGGGCACCGCATTAGCCATGCTCCAGGTCTTCTGGCTCCTCACCTGTGGTGATCAACGATACAAATATCTCAACAAGAGGCCCAGCAATCTCTTCCCTAGCTCCCCACAAAGTTCTAGGGCACCTGATCAGGTCTTGGGGATTTATCCACCTTAATGCATTTTAAAATGTCCAGCATCACCTTCTTTGTAATATGGACACTGTTCAAAATATCACTATTTCCCAAGTTCTCTAGCTTCCATATCCTGCTCCACTATAAATACTGATGCAGAATACTTGCTCAGTATCTCACCCATCTCCTGTGGTTCCACATATAGATGGTCTTGTTGGTCTTTAAGGGTCCTTATTCTCTCCCTAGTTACTTTTTTACTCTTAATCTATTTATAGAATCTCCGTGAATTCTCCTTAACCCTATTTGCCGAAGATATCTCAGGTCTCTTTTTTGTCCTCCTGATTTCCCTCGAATATGTTCCTCCAGCCATTATGCTCCTTGAGGGATTTACTCAATCCCAGCTGTCTACACCTGACGTATGCCTCCTTCTTCTTCTTGACCAAAACCTCAGTTTCTCAAGTCATCCAGCATTTCCTACACCTACCAGCCTTGCCCTTCATCCTAACGGAAACATACTGTCTCTGAACTCTAATTATCTCATTGTTAAAAGCTTCCTACTTTCCAACTACACCTTTATCTATGAATAGCCTCTCCCAGTTAACTTTTGAAAATTCTTGCCCATTACCAACAAAAATCAGCCTTTCCCCAATTTAGAACTTTAACTTTTAGATCAGGTCAATCCTTTACCATAACTATTTTAAAACTAATAGAATGATCATTGGCCCCATTAGTATTTTTCCAATAATTGACCATGACTCTTAATTTCAGATTTTTATTAAATTCAAATTCCACCATCTGCTCTGGCAGGATTTGAACCCGGGTTTCCAGAACATTAACTGGGTCTCTGACTTAACAGACCAGCAGTAACACCACTAGGCCATCGCCTTTACAGGTGTCTTTAATGTGGTATCAATGTGAATGTTGAGTTACAGTCAGTCTGAAGATCTGTCCTTATACACTGTCAAAGGGAATTTCCCAGCTTTATTAAGACGAACATGGATGGAGAAAATCAAACTCAACTGGGCTGAAGTAAATTACTTTAAGACTTTGAGATGGAACTAGCACAAATACTGAAACAAAAACTTCTCTTTCAATGGGAATCTTGGAAGCATGGAAAATATCTTTGTCAAATTGAAAACCAAGGATAAGACTTGAGCAAAATGTTACAAGGCTAGGGCAGTGTCTTACGTAATCAGACCAAAGGTTAAGGGAGAATTAGAGAGGCTGGCCAAGTTGGGAGGCCTGGAACCAATAAATATGAGTGATTAGGCCACATCTATCATACCAGTGATAAAGAAAGATAGATCAGTATGCATCTCTGGTGATTTTAAGGTCACTATTAACCTGGTAGGTTAACAATTAAAGGAAAAGGATACTATTTGCTCGACTCACTGGACATTAGCTTTTCAGTAAAGCTGACCCTAGACAAACTTATTTGCAGATGAGTATAGATTGAGTCACAGCAATACTTGATAATTGTAACACATGAAGGACTATTGAAATACAAGAGACATTCCATTTGGAATATCAGCTGCACCTGATTATTCCAACATGCCATGGATCCCACAGTGCCCAGGGTTGTGTAGGGTTGATGGGTTAGCTATGGCAAATGCGGAGTTATGAAGATAGGGTGGGGTCAGTGCAGACTCGATGGGCCAATTGGTCTCTATCTGCATCGTACAGATTCTACGATCCAATTTAAGTAGATTAGAAGGAATCCAGATGTTATCTAGAAGATGTTTTCATCATGGAGGGAAGCAGGAAAAAAAGGTATTTCCACAAGTTAGATGCTACTTCACGATTGATAAACAAAGCAGAGATGAACTATGCATAGATACAGAAAGCAACTCTAGGAATTATTTTTACATTCGACAATTCCACCAACAGTTCATTGGTCACAATTTATCAGCCTCATACAGGGGTATTTTTTCTAGCAGAAAGTTGTATGCATTATGTCAGCATTGTTGCCATCAGCACACACTTGCACAATTCAATATCAACATCAGCAAGGCAGCACAGCAGCTCAGTGGTTAGCACAGGTGCCTCACAGTGCCAGGGACCCAGGTTCAATTCCACCCTCAGTTGACTGTCTGTGTGGAGCTTGCACATTCTCCAGTGTCTGCATGGGTTCCTTCCAGGTGCTCTGGTTTCCTCCCACAATCCAAAGATTGCCCTGGGATGTGCAGGCTAGTGGGATTTTCCATGGGAAATACAGGTTTAGGGTAGGGGTGTGGGTCTGGGTTGGATGCCCTTTGCAGGGTAAGAATGGCCTGCTTCCACACCGTAAGGATTCTATCCAACATACACTGGATCACTAACACGTTCTCTAGATTACTTTGCCAAACAAATTAACTACAAACCCTAAAGACTGTTTCTACTTGAAACAAGTAGAGAACACTCTGTAAAGGAAGGACAAGGTTTAAAAAGTACACTAGAAATGATCCACTATCGGAAGAAGTGACAGACATAGTATGTCGTGGCAAGATCACAGGAACAAGCCCAGAACTGAACACAAATGTCACGCAGAAACAAACAGTGCTTGCTGTTCTGGACACCGTCTCTGCAAGGAAAATGCCATTAATATATACAATATGTCCAGTAAAATGAAGGAACAAAAGAAACATATTCAACATTCAAAATAATGTGGGGGAAAATGCTACATTTTCACTTGGGGTAAACAAAAATTGCAAACCACAGCCGAGAATACAATCACTATTCTCTCAACAGAGTTCAAAAATCATTCACAGGACAACACACATGGATTCAAAAGAGGAATCCAGTACAAATGAGTAGGGTGGACTACAGTTTTAATGAAACTAAAAGGGGTAGCAATGGTTTAAGACTGGTAACAACAAAAGTTTGCTAGACATGTTCGAAGAGAAAAAGCTCTTTTGACTATTCAATAATTTTTCATTTAACAAGTAGAAGGCTGTTTACCAGTCCAGGCTGCATTGTAAGTATAGCCAATTGAAGCAAGCTTACATTCAGAATTTTCTAAAGGGCAAACTTCTGACTTTGTTTTTTGTCTTTTTAAAAAAACAATGTTGCGGGGAAATCAGGTGCCTTGGAGGAGCAAAAGAAAAAGGTCAATGGATGGGCTGCATCCTGGTGTGCATTCTATTCGTGAACAGCTTTTGCAAACTGAAAATCTCACTCCCCTCAAACCTGCTCAGACAATAGCAAGGTTCAAATGTGGACTGCAACAAATATTTTAAGTATCCCATTATGCAGTTTGGCCCTCCTCTGCCATAAAAGAAGAATACAAGTTTAAAACAAGTATTTTAATACACTGTTCACTACTTCTAAACTAATCTCCAGGATAGCTTCTCAATAGTCCCAAATGATTCCTTCCAGTGTTACCAAGACAGGAGGCTCTATCTCAGATGCCATCTCACATCATCCAACTTGCATATTCCAGTATTTCCACTCTCCATACACAGTTAACCAGAGAAATCAAATGCTAAAGACTCTAAGCACTCTTGTTGCTACTTTCATGTCTTAAACATTGCTGCGAATTGAAATTGTGCATAGAAAGTGTAATAGAAAACATCTACTTCAAGCTAGCTCCATTCCCAAAACTTGAAAAATTTAACTGCATCATGATGCCTAATATTCACAAACTAAAATTAAACAATCATATTGCTGTCTGCTTAAAAAAAGTTCACCTTGTAATCAAGGGCCGCCAATTGCAAACAGAATACAAGAAATACACCAAGACAAGTTGTTTCTAACAGAAACTAAACTGACTGATAATAAGCATATCCTAAAAGAAAATTATATGATTTTTCTTTGCACAAACACTGGCACTTCCTTGGTGGTAAATTAGAATGCACTGTTAAGTTGTATGATGCAGCACTGAAGTGGAACTTGAATCCATGACCTAACAAAGGAGTGACAGTATCACCAGGCAAGTCACTCAGTGCAAAATTCTGCACTATTTCATACTTCACACTAAAACAATCCTGTCAAAGCCACAATCACGCCACCTTGAAGAGTTTTAACACAATTCTCTGCACATCAAAATCTACAGTTCACTAGCAGCAAAAATGGATCACTAGTTGTGTTGGCAGTATTTGCAAAAAACCTGAATACTGAAGACCAGTCACTTAATATTTCACAATGAGCTGTCAAATGTAAAGAATCTCTTCGCTCCCTAGCTAGTATGTAAAAGGTACTGGCCAGCAAACAGAGCCACGGACTCCAGCTTTGGATTCTAGGTCAACGTGAACAAGCTTGTTCAGGCAAGACTGCAACTTAGATACAAGTGGAGCCATCTCTATTCTGTGGGATTTGGTCAGAGGCAGAGGAAAATGGACCGAGGCTACGTTTTCAAAATTTAAAAAAAAAAGGTTTTCCTGAGCCTGAGCAGCACACGTTGAGCAACTTAAAAAACCTTAGAATAAAACTTCAGTTCTCTGAGCGGTTCAGTAGACTCTTGGTCAGCATTAAAACTAAATATATATGTATAGAATGCACTTTTCACAAATGCTAATCTGTGTGCCCCAATGTTTAAAAGGGGAAGAAGTACATGCGACAGTTTGCCTTAAATTGAATTTCTCTTCACAGCCAATGAGTAAATTGGAATCAAGTCTCATACCCTCCACTTCCCTCAGTTATACTATGCAAGCAACAGACCTTTGAAAATGGATCAAGTTACTCCCCTGTGTACTGAACAGTACAACTGTGACAAGATTATACTAGAATGTTATGCTTTTCAGCAATATCCACAATTTCACATGAAGCCAGAAAACCATAACATTTAGTCCATAATATCCAAACAAACATTTTTTAAACTTACGTGAGCAGATCCCACTGCACTGAGGAAAGGGCAGCTCTCCAAGTTCTCTCATCAATAATTACATAGTAAATAGCTGTAAAACACATCTGGCGATAGAGTTCATTGCTGCAAGTCGGATCTTGCTAGATGCCAGCCGTCAACATCCTGGAGGTTCCAGGTGACCAGAAACTTGACTAGACCAGCAAACAAATGCAACAAATACTACAAAGAGCAGGGCAGAGGGAATTTTCAGCATCTCACTACCAGACTTCCCAAATCCTCTGAATGTCTTTAAAGGTACAAGTGAGGAGTGTGATATAATATTCACTCATTTGCCTGGATCAGGGCTAAATAATTTCAACACCCAGGAGAGAAACAATCCACTTATTCAGCAACCAATTCATCACATCTAACATTTATTGTGTCCACAGAGGCACACAGTGGCTGCAAAATCATTAAGATGCACTAAAACAACTCACCAATGATAGCTTCCTATCTTGGAAAATATCACATGGAAGGCAGATACAGCAGGCACAAGGGAACATGACCATCTGCAAGTTCCCTGTCAAGTCCCACACAATCCTGACTTGGAAAGATACCACCACTCCCTCACAGTTGCCACATCAGAATTCTTGAAGTCTCTTCATAACAAGTCTACTTATACAGCATGGACTGCAGTAGCTCAAGGCATCAGCTTATCACCATCTTCTTTAGGAGCTTGAAGGTACACAGTCAGCTACCTCCTTAAATTACTTCCGTTCCAATAGCTTCCTGTCTTGGAAAATATTACTTAGTGCATCTTAATGATTTGCAGCCACTGTGTGCCTCTGTGGACACAACGAATGCTAGATGTGGTGAATGCAATGCTGAATAAGTGGATTGTTTCTCACCTGGGTATTAAAATTATTCAGCCCTGATCCAGGCAAAATGAGTGAGTATTACATCACACTCCTCACTTGTACCTTGAAGTGATTCAGAGGATTTGGGAAGTCAGTTGTATAGGTTAACTCCACACTGTTGGAAAGTGCATTTCAGGATGTAGATCATTTGATAGCAAAGCAACCATGGCATAATTCTAACTGAGGATGGCATTTGGCTTCAAGGGAACTTACAGGGAAGGTGCTTTCATGCATCTACTACCCTCGTCCTTCTAAGCTATAAATGCCAAATGGTACAAGGTGAGATCGAAGGAGCCTTGGTGAGCTGCTGCAGTGTTTTTCGTATATGGTATATAATGTGTGCTGGTGAACACAGAGTGAACATTTGAACTGATGGATGAGGTACCAATCACTGGGCTTTACCTGGAATGTCAGTATCAAGCTTCAAGTGTTGTTGGAGCTGCACCCATTCAGGCAAGTGAAGCATATTCCAATAACTGCTAAAATGTGCCTTGTTGCTTGTGAACAGGCACTGGGGAGTCAGGTGGTGAGAGTTATTCACCTCAGAATTTCTGGTCTCCAAGCTGGTCTTATTAGGGAAAGTATTGATATGGCTGGTCCAGATCAGCTTCTAGTCAATGACAATGCCCAAAAGATTGATAGGGGTGGATTCAGCAATTGTAATGCCATTGAAAGCCATGGGCCAAAAATTAGGCTCTCTTGTTGGAAGTAAAGTTACTGGGCAATTGTATGACACAAATGTTACGTGCCAGTTAGCATGTCAAGCATGGATGCTCCAATTTTACTGCACATGGACACAGAGAGTAATCATGAATGGTACTGTAAATTGTGCAACTATCAGTACGTATATCCCCTTCGGACTTTTGAGGGGACAGGTCATTGATGAAGCAGCTGAAGATGGTTGGGCTTAGCACACTCCTGGAGGAACTCTTGCAAAAGTGCCGTTGGGCCGAGATGAAAGACCTTCTTGAACTACAGCTAATTGTTTAAGTACTGTTTGTACTTGGTACATCTCCAACCAATCGAAATTGCTCCATTGATTCTCAATGGCTCTTTGTTGGAGCTCCCTGATATCATACTTTGTCAAGAGTAAATCCTCTCATCTTCCCTCTGAGTTCAGCTCTTTTGGTTCAGGCAGAACTTAAAATGACAGACAGCAGATTCTTCTTTTAAAATTGCTGTTTGACAGCATCATCAAATACATCTTCCATCTTTTCACTGATGGGGCAGCAATTTGCCAGATTGGATTTGATCTGCTGCATACTCAATATAGCAAAAACATAATGCTGAGTCAGAGTCAGAGTTATACAGCATGGAAAGCAGGAATGTCAGCACAACTGTGGATCAATGGTCAGCCAACAATCAATTGATTCTGTTCACCTACAATGATAATTGGGCAAATTAGAAGTATGTAGGGCCTTACTCCAACAAGAGTTAGCATAGACAACAAAACGAGTGCAGGAGAAATCTGGGAGGGGAAAATAATACAGCTTGAATTAAATCTTCCCTACGTATCTGCCAACTGGATAACATTGTAAAACATCTTTCAGAATGACAAACTTTGACCAATTAATTTTTAAAGCATTAAATTAAAGTAAAAATACCTACTTTTCATTAGTAAGCATTCCTTTAATTCAAGTCCTGTATATTAATAATTCTTAAAATCAAATTGCAACCACAATTATGAGCCAAGCCTAACACGAAACAAATGTTGAAAGATCTACTGTGATTGAATTCCAAGCAGATAATCTGCTGAATGATGCCAAAATACCTTCAAATAAGCATGCTGTGAGATTCTCTCAGACCAGCAATTACTACACAAATTAGCCAAGAATTATTTGAGTCCTCAACAACTGCTTAAGTATTCAAATAGACTGAACTGTTCATATCACTGAGTTTAGAAATTTCAGGAAGTTCAGGCTAGTTAGTAAGACAAGAAAGGAAGATTTAGCAAAGATATGGCAAACAAACCCTGCATAATATTCCTATCAATAGGTATATAATTTCCATTCACTTGTTTGTTCATTCACACTTCAAAAATGTGCTTCATAATTGAAGCCTGAAATCTGACAAAGTCCATACAGCACAGGATAGATCCAGAAACCAGAATAAAATGTCAAATTAAAAAAAAGTGTTGTTATTCCAGGCAAATTGTAGACCATTTGCAGACAGATTCGAAGTCAAATAAATAACTCAAGATTTTGAATCATCATCTATTAAAATAATCTGAAGCTGCAGGTTAAGGGAGAGCAAGAGCAACAGCGAAGCAATATAGGACCGGAGAAGAATGTTCCAATCCAAGAAAAGTTTAGCCATTATTTGTAACAGAGAAAGTGTAGAAAAGAATCAGCTAATCAAATCACCTAATCAAATGTCATCTCAGTTAGAACATACCAAATGGATTTGGAACTGTTGAGATTTTTACTGGATGAGCTGTATTTCAAGTTTGAGATCCCAATAAGTAGTGCAAAGTAAGCTGTTATGACTCATCCTCCTCACCATCACGTCTCCATCTTTGGAACCTTTTCCGAGCGTATTTGCCAGGCCGTCCACTTTGCACTTCCACTGACCTCGTGTGCATCCTCTCCCTCATCTACACTTTCCCCAACAGACCTTTCTGATAATTTGACTCCTCACTCAAACGAACACTTAAAACTCCTCCACCTCGGAAGTCTGTTTAAAACCTCTGACCCCACTTTTGGGCACTTACTATAGTTGTACATCTACAGCTCAGTACTTTTTTTCCTATATTAAAAGCAATGGGATAACTTGGATAATGAGAAGAAAAAAAAAGTTGATGTTTCGGGTCCGGTGGCCCTTCCTCAGAACTCTGATTTTTTCTTCACAGATGCTGCCAGACATGCTGAGCTTTTCCAGCAACTTTCGTTTCTGTTCCTGATTTACAGCATCTGCAGTTCTTTCGGTTTTTATTAGGATAATGAGACTATGCGTACATACATCACTTGCATATCTAAACAAATTGAAGCTTTCTGCATTGTTTTGTTCCATTTTCATCAGTGACTGTTCAGACAACAAATCAGATCTCAATTCCATCCATATTCCTGACATCAGTTCATAATTAGGCTTCAAATTACTCAGGACCTGAGCGAGTGATCCAAAACATTGAGTCACATAATTCTCAACTTTGTCTGTTAGAGTCAGAATCCCTACAGTGTGGAAAGAGGCCATCAGGCCCACGGAGTCTGCACAGATTCTATGAAGAACATCCCACACAAAGCTTCCCACCCATCCCTATTACCTCACATTTACTATGGCTAAAACACCTAGCCTGCACATCCCTGGAGACTATGAACAATTTCACTATGGTCAATCCAACCTAACCTGCACATCTTTGGACTGCAAGAGGAAACCAGAGTACCCAGAGAAAACCCACGCAGATACGGGAGAATGTGCAAACTCCAGTTGCCCGAGGCTGGAATTGAACCCACGTCCTTGGCGCTGTGAGGCAGCAGTGCTAGCCACTGAGCCACCATGCTACCCTGTTACGTACTTTCAGATTGCTAAGGAGTATACAACTCTCAAGAGCAATACATTATTGCCCAAAGAACTGACCATTTAAAGTACCATTAGAAGCCTGAGCATGCACCATTTGTGTGTGGATTTTACATTAGATTTCTTGCTCAGGGACAGTCTAAATTGATTTAGATTATATTTTCATACTGGAGCTTATTTCTAAAGAGCAATGTTCATTTCATATAATATAATTTACTAGTGGAAATTGTAAGTCACTGTAAAAGGAACAGCAGCTCCAACAAAAATTCTATCACTTGCCATTATAAATGATACAAATCATCCTTCCTTCAGCATCCTGCAATATAAAAAAAGCAAAAAAATCAACGAGAATGATAACTCAGTACCCAGAGGAAATAATTAAGAACCTGAACAGCTGGAGGTCATTCTACTTTGCACAATGCACCGACTTATTGGCTTTTTTGGCACTGTAGTTGCGTCCACACCTCTGAGCCAGAAGACCCAAATTCAAGTCACACCTGTCCCAGAGGTGTATCATTACATCCATAAACAGATTGATTAAAAATACACTCATTGATTTACAGAACAAAGGGCTCTTGTGGCATAGTGGTAATGCCCCTACCTCAGATCCAGAGGGCCCGGGTTCAAGTCTGACCTGTTACAAAGGTATGACATAACATCTCTAAACAGAGTGATTAGAATGTATCTACAATAATTTATACTGTCTAGTAATGCCAATAGCATTTGCCTTCACATGCCTATGATACACGCCTTTTAAACCAAGCTTTACTGGACAGAATTATGAAAATCAAATTTTAACCTTTTCTTTCCTCTAACAACTTTCTCACTGGACAATTTTTCTAAATATTCTATATTGTTGTATTGCATTTGAATAAGGTATATGTTGTAACATTTACACTCTGTTGCATAGATCCAACCAGTTGCACAAGCAGGCTACACTATTGCAAAACAAGACAAAACTCAGATGTTGTTTTAACGTCTGTTTTGTCTAAATCATACAGCAAGGATACTTTATTAATCAATCAACTATACACATTACTTGAACTTACCAATTGTGGTAGTCACTGTAAATTTTACATTTTAAATCAAAATGGTTCTTTGAACTGAAGTATGGTGTCAGCTATTTAGTATTCCAACTCTAAACATTCTAGTATTACTGACTCCAGTTAAAGTTAAAATAAATTTTACAGAAGAAATCACTTTAGAAATGCAGAAATTGTTATCCAGGTTTTATTCACAGTAATCACATATAAAATATTTCACCTTGCAATGGTTAGGAGAGACATGTAGCAAACTTCAAATTCTCGTACATGTTTGCTAACATGGAGATTACAACATCCATTCCATTAATACTGTGGAGGATTAACTACAATCTGAAAGCCCTCTTCTAGAGTTCCTCGAAAAGAGGTACAAAACTGGCAGAAATGTGTTTTGATGCTCAAATGAAAAAAAATGCTCTTAGACACAACAAAGGAACATGATTTTAAAACCTTTTCACAGTGTCCAAATATTTTTTTTTTTTTTTTAAATTCACTGCAATTTTGGGTTTGAAAGCAAGAAAGGCGAGACAGATTTCAAGTTTTGGTGGGGCTTTTCACCACCTCCTGATATCGCAAAGCACTTCACAGCCAAATGTTGTAGGTGCCATGTAGTAGGTTTGCTATGGTCCTCGTTAACTGTAGAGATTTACAATGCCTGCTCGGTCTATCATGGTAAAGAAAAAATATTTACTGATCTAACTACAAAGAAGCTTTTGTATTGAACAAGAAAGAGGCTTACTGCAATGTTAGCAACTAGTTACAGGTTACATTGGCGTAATAGGCATTGTTGCAGAAATTATGAGGAAGACCTGGATGAAGGAATAAGACCCAAGCTGTTTGGCCCCTAAGTCCACATGACATGATGGGTGGTGCTGAAGGCAGTCCTCAGTATTAGTACAGAGATAGTAGGAACTGCCG